>NC_089821.1:84295683-84599255 GCF_035046505.1 Tiliqua scincoides
CTTCCATCTGTGGAGCAGCCAACACAGGTGAAATAGCCATCAAATGCAACAAACAGACATTTCATGTCACTCTTCATCTTAAATACAATAGCTTTCACTGAAGGCAATTCACACATTTAAGTGAGGTCACTGCTTGTTGAATCACTGACTGATGTACGAGCATGGGTGAATCTGCCTTAAGAGGATGTCAAGAATACCTTCTCAATTATTAATCAAATGAACCAGGTATGTTGGCACACAGAAGACAGGTATATCAGCTCACTTGCAGTCCTGGTAAAAATCACATGATTCCTGGACATTTCATTTTATTTTTGGCTTAGAAAACATCTCTCAGAGCAGTGTGGTACATTTTCTTCACGCACACGGTTCTCAGGTTGCAAAGACTGTAATTTGTCGATGTTACATTTCAGGAACTGTTCATGAACAGCTAAAGCCTACAATTAGTTTGTAACATCAACACGTTAGAGGGTAATATATTCTTTGACTAAATGACATTTTACTATAACTGAGCAGTCAGAAGTAGATTCCATGGAATAAAGGCAACCAATAACATGGCGAAAGGTATTTCCATTTAGAATCAGTTTTTATACAGGCAGAGGAAAAAGGTAATTTTTATATATATGAGATTGAATGTGATCAGAAGAAAAAGTCCTTTGTTACTAGAATTATAAATCAGGAGTGCTAGAAACTTCAGAGGAATATGTAGTTCAACAAAGTCAATAGGATAAAAGGAGTTAATTTTCATAGACTAGGTGAGTAAAAAGCAAATAGACTTTACATTTAATTTAAATTTTATTTTTCAAACACACACAGAGCAAGATGCTCAGCATTATCAAATAGGCCCCAAACTATAAGACTGTACTTGGATGAAGATTCAGTTTCCTAGATTAGGGACAAATTTCGAAAAACTGTCTCATTAAATGCTGAATGATCACCAGACAAGTGAAGGAGATCATGCCGCAAATGAATTTGGGCCAGTAAATGCCATATGAACTTGCAAGGTGAAAATAAATTTGGCAGTTTATTAAAGAGAAGCCCTTTGGTCACTACTTCAGCACCTAAAGGAGCAGAATCTTTGCCATCTACCGGAAGTGTCAGTCCATCTCTTTGTGTACCCTTCGGGCAAGGCGCTTATTTCTGCTCTAGTTATTGAAGATAATAATGTTCAACCAGTTTTGCAGAAAAGTTACAAACCTGAAGCATACGATTATACTGTATTGTTATTCATATAATTTATAGCCAAGAGGCACCATTGTGATCACTGAGTCTGACCTCTTGAGTAATGAAGACAATAAAACTTCCTGATAATTCCTGCATCAGGCCCATGAAATGCAGCATCCCTTTTGTAAAAGTCACCAGATCTTGACAAAGATTTCAAAGTGACAGAGGATTCATCATTTTCCCTGTTAACTTCCAGTGGTTAGCTACGCTCATGTTAAAGTGTACATGTTATAGCCGCTTATAGTTTAGGTGGCTCCACTTGTAAGTACAACTGAGCGGAAGTGCAAAGTGCTCTCTGTGATCATTTTCAGCAGCAGCAACATGCTGCTCTTGGGTGGGACTCATCTGGTGCCTGGTAATGCTCTGGTAGTGTCAGGTGCCAAGAGGAGTGAGAGAAAAAGAGATTACCATGCACTCCCCAAATAAATACAGCCGACAACAGGTTTGGAATTAAAATGGGCCACTTTATTGAATACAAGATTGCAACAAGGCAACAACAGGGTATACAATACCCATCCCAAGTGCGGGGTTCTACGTGGGGGAAACGGCCCTAGCCATCTACATCCCCCAATCTCATAGGGCATCCACCTGACTCCAGGCGTAACTCAATTGTTATTAAGCCCGCCTTTCTCCGTCGCCCGAAGAGGGTAAGTCAGCCGAACTGCTATGCCTTCAGGTCACCCCTGCAAGGCCCCCAAGTTCAGACAAGGGGCTAGACAGCCTGCCTCCTCAAGCCAGTCAGGCATCATGGGAGCGGTTCCGGTTCACCCCCTGTCCTTGCTGACTTAGATTGGACACCGAGAAGGTCTTCTGCCTACCCACCTCGCACTTCTACCGCCAGTGACCAGGGCCTTAAAGCTATATTGTAAACCCAAACACGCTCCACAGCCAAACACAACCACCATCATAGGGCCAATTAGATGGTGATTAAAAAATTCCTACCTGGCCCTCAGGAGAGCGAGTAGCTAATCCCAGACTAGCTACAGGGCGGGCGGATGGGGGTCATTTCCCAGGAACGGACTGAGCTAACCCCAGTGCATGCGCACTGGAAAAAGCTCATCCGTTCCGCCCCCTTTGGCTAGCCAGCCAATCAGATGGCAGCAAAGCCCTGCTGCTGGCTGACAGGCGGGGAAAGACTGGCAATCATTGCTAGTGCACCAGAGAGGCACGCTAGCAGCCCTATCTTCAACCAGAGCTGCTGGCACAACAAGGTAAGCAAGCAGCTGGGTGGGTAGAGGGCGATGAGATTGGACTAGAAGCTGTTGGCAAGGAAAGTAGATTGAGGAGAGCTGGAGCCAGCAGTGGCCCGTTAAAGAGGTCAATTGAAGGAGTGACCTCAGGCAGCAGATTGGTGGGTGGAGCCCAAATCTGTTTGTCTACCTGTCTCCACTGCCCCTCCTTCTCCTTCAGCTCCCTGGAAGGGAAAAGGGGGAACATAAGAACAGCCCCACTGGATCAGGCCATAGGCCCATCTAGTCCAGCTTCCTGTATCTCACAGCGGCCCACCAAATGCCCCAGGGAGCACACCAGATAACAAGAGACCTCATCTTGGTGCCCTCCCTTGCATCTGGCATTCGGACATAGCCCATTTCTAAAATCAGGAGGTTGCACATGTACATCATAGCTTGTAACCTGTAATGGATTTTTCCTCCAGAAACTTGTCCAATCCCCTTTTAAAGGCATCCAGGCCAGACGCCATCACCACATCCTGTGGCAAGGAGTTCCAAAGACCAACCACATGCTGAGTAAAGAAAGATTTTCTTTTGTTTGTTCTAACTTTCCCAACACTCAATTTTAGTGAATATCCCTGGTTCTGTTGTTATGTGAGAGTGTAAAGAGCATCTCCCTATCCACTCTGTCCATCCCCTGCATAATTTTGTATGTTTCAGTCATGTCCCCCCTCAGGTACCCTTTTCTCGGCTGAAGAGGCCCAAACGCCGTAGCCTTTCCTCGTAAGGAAGGTGCCCCAGCCTAGCAATCATCTTAGTCGCTCTCTTTTGCACCTTTTCCATCTCCACTAAGTCTTTTTTGAGATGCGGTGACCAGAACTGGACACAATACTCCAGGTGTGGCCTTACCATCGATTTGTACAATGGCATTATATTAGCCGTTTTGTTCTCAATACCATTTCTAATTATCCCAAGCATAGAATTGGCCTTCTTCACTGCCGCTGCACATTGATTCGACACTTTCATCGACCTCTTCACCACCATCCCAAGATCTCTCTCCTGATCTTTCACAGACAGCTCAGAACCCATCAGCCTATATGTGAAGTTTTGATTTTTTGCCCCAATGTGCATGACTTTACACTTACTGACATTGAAGCGCATCTGCCATTTTGGTGCCCATTCTGCCAGTCTGGAGAGATCTTTCTGGAGCTCCTCACAACCACTTCTGGTCTTCACCACTCGGAAAAGTTTGGTGTCATCTGCAAACTTAGCCACCTCACTGCTCAACCCTGTCTCCAGGTCATTTATGAAGAGGTTGAAGAGCACCGGTCCCAGGACAGATCCTTGGGGCACACCACTTTTCACTTCTCTCCATTGTGAAAATTGCCCATTGACACCCACTCTCTGTTTCCTGGTCTTCAACCAGTTCTCAATCCACGAGAGGACCTGTCCTCTAATTCCTTTACTGTGGAGTTTTTTTAGTAGCCTTTGGTGGGGGACCGTGTCGAACGCCTTCTGAATGTCCACATATATAATGTCCATGGGTTCTCCCACAACCACATGCCTGCTGACCTTTTTAACGAATTCTATAACGTTCGTGAAGCAACTTACCCTTACAGAAGCCATGCTGATTCTCCCTCAGCAAGGCCTGTTCATCTATGTGTTTTGAGATTCTATCGTTGATAAGGTATTCCACCATCTTACCCAGTACAGAAGTTAGGCTGACCGGCCTATAGTTTCCTGGGTCCCCCCTCTTTCCCTTTTTAAAGATAAGTGTGACATTTGCTATCCTCCAATCCTCTGGCACTGTGGCTGTTTTGAGGGACAAGTTGCTTATCTTAGTAAAGAGATCAGCAATTTCATTCTTCAATTCCTTAATAACTCTTGGGTGGATGCCATCAGGGCCCGGTGACTTATTGATCTTTAATTTCTCAATGAGGTCTGAAACATCTTCTCTTTTAACCTCTATCTGACTTAATCCCTCGGTCAGAAGGGGCCGTTCGGGCAGCGGTATCTGCCGGAGGTCTTCTGCCGTGAAGACAGATGCAAACAACTCATTTAATTTCTCTGCCATCTCTAAGTATCCTTTTATCTCCCCTTTCCCTCCCTCACCATCCAGAGGGCCAACTGCTTTTCTGGTGGGTTTCCTGCTTCTAACATATTTGAAGAAGCTTTTATTATTCCCCTTAATGTTGCTGGCCATGCGTTCCTCATAGTTTCGCTTGGCTTCCCGTATCACCTTCTTACATTTCTTTTGCCACAGTTTATGTTCCTTTTTGTTCTCCTCATTAGGGTAAGACTTCCATTTACGGAAGGAAGCTTCCTTGCCCTTTACAGCCTCTCTAACTTGGCTCGTTAGCCATGCGGGCACCCTCCTGGATTTAGTGGAACCCTTCTTTCTTTGTGGTATACACCTCTGCTGGGCCTCTATTACTGTTGTTTTAAGCAGCCTCCATGCACTCTGGAGAGATTGGACTCTTTTTACCTTCCATTTCAACCTCCTTCTAACCAGCCTCCTCATTTGAGGGAAGTCCGCCCGTCGGAAGTTAAGGGTTTTTGTGAGAGATTTGCCCGGTATTCTTCCCCCGAAGTGCATGTCGAAACGGATCACAGCATGATCACTGTTCCCCAATGGCTCCATAACATTGACATCTCTAACCAGGTCCTGTGTACCGCACAATATTAAATCCAGAGTCACCTGTCCTCTGGTGGGCTCCATGACTAGCTGCTCTAAGCCACAGTCATCTAGCATGTCAAGGAATCTGGTCTCCTTTTCCTGACCAGAACACAAATTGACCCAATCTGTATGAGGATAATTGAAGTCCCCCATGATTACAACCCTGTCCCTCCTTGTCACCTCCCTGATCTGTTTCCTCATTTCAAGGTCCCCTTCCAGTTTCTGGTCTGGAGGACGATAGTATGCCCCCAGTATTACATCGCTTCTCAGGCCTGGTAATTTAACCCACAGAGATTCTACGGTGGAGTCGGACCCACCTTCAATCTCTACTTTGCTGGATTCTATCCCTTCCTTAACATAAACGGCCACCCCACCTCCAACACGCCCCTGCCTGTCCCTCCTGTAGAGTTTATAGCCCAGGATTGCGGTATCCCACTGATTCTCCGCATTCCACCAGGTTTCCGTTATGCCCACTATGTCCATGTTTTCCCTAGTCACCAGACATTCCAGTTCTACCATCTTTGCTTGGAGACTCCGGGCATTTGCATAAAAGCATTTGTACACAGATTGCCCCAGGATGGGCTGCTTATTCGCTCCTTTGTCCCTGCATCCTCTCACTGTGCCAAACTGTCTATCACATCCCATCACGCTACCATTCCCAATTTCTTCCCCTACTCTGCCTTTGTCTTGTTGATCTCTAACCTCCCCATCCTCGTCCGATAGGGATGAGGAGTCCCGAACCGGATGCCCCTCAGCTCCTGTCGGCCTTCCCCCAGGGATCAGTTTAAAAGCTGCTCTGCCACCTTTTTAATGTTATGTGCCAGCAGTCTGGTTCCATTCTGGTTCAAGTGAAGCCCGTCCCTCTTGTACAGGCCCCGCTTATCCCAAAATGTTCCCCAGTGACTAACGAATCTAAACCCCTTCTCCCTACACCACTGTCTCATCCACGCATTGAGACCCCTGATCTCTGCCTGCCTAGCTGGCCCTGCGCGTGGAACAGGTAGCAGAGAGGGACAGAGAGGAAGAGGAAAATTGGAGAGACAGAGTGTGTGAACTAGAACACTGGAGGATGGCACATAGTCAGGTAAGGGGAGCAGTATTTGGCATGCTGTGTCAGAAGGTCTTGGATCACCCTTGTTTGGAACTGACAGGTGGTAGAGGGATAAGACCTGGTTGTGCTAGGTGGCTGTCTCATTCTATCCAATACCAGGATGTCTTCAACTGTTCTATCCAGCACCAGGATGTTGGGAAGCTGAAGACTGCAGTACCTTGCTGGAGGTGCATTTATATGTCAGATTCATATTGTGCACACTATCAAAGTGTCTACCAGGCTGAGTTCACAGTGCTGACCCGAAACACTGTATGCCATATATAATTCAAAAATTGTCTTGGTCTCATGCCCTGTCAAGATATATGCTGACAGATAAGAATGCTGTCTTGAGGGCGTCAAATTGTGAATATATTATCACCATTGATAATCTCTATGGCATTTTTAGTATATTGCTGAGAAAAAGTCTGTAAGATAGATAATATTCCTGTTCTATAAATATGGAATCAAAAGCCAGATATTATTTGGCCAGGGTCATCAGACCTACTCTAGACCAGTCAAGTGAACACAGCTCCTCAGGAGCAAGCATCCACCTCTCTGTCGATCAGACTACTCTCACTCTCTCCACATTCTGATCTTGGTCTCCACAACTAACCTTCCTTCTGAGATCCACTTTCTATGTGAAAAACCTTTTCATTCAATTTGCACAGTTTTTCCTCTGACATTTTGAACATGGATTTGACGTCTATTTATTGGACCATTTTCATATATTTTTTATCACTGAGAGCTTTCAGGGTTTCTCATATTTTGCAGATTAAAATAGGGATATATCCGTAGAAAATGACTTGTGGATGTTGAGAACTGAAATAGACAATGCATTAAATTGTCCAGCTAAAGCTTATTATTTTTTCCTTTAAAATAGCATCTCTGCAATACCTAATCTGCATCAGGACTATTGCATGGGAATGGGCGTGCATATTTAAGTTATATACAATAGAGAATAAAATTCTCACCCGAAACTGTCATGGGTCTCCAAATGACATTGCAGCAATTGCTTTCTTTAGGTGTCCATAGCAGCTTTAGAGAGGAATTTTTGTTGGGAAGATAGGATGACAATAAAGTGCAAAACATCCCCTACCTCTGTGCTGCCGTCCCTATTTGCACCTTCTGTAGCTATGCCACTAGGCAACCTCACTCAGGACCCAATCCTATCCAAATTTCCAACCCCAGTGCAGCTGTAATGCACAGTAATGTTCCCTTACCTTGTGGAGGCCTCCATAACTACCATCCCACCACAGGATTCAGTGCAAACCCCACTGGCATCGCTACATCAGGGCTGGAAAGTTGGATAGGATTTGACTCTCAGAGCTCTACCTTCTAAAGACTGATAGAAGGCTACCAGTTGAGGAAATACATCGCTAAAAATTATCCCCAACATTTTCTCTATAAACAAGAGTTACTAGTGACATATCACAGTAAAAAATAGGCAGTGTCCCTGACAAATACAGACAGATGGAGCACATTGCTAAAATATAACTAAATATGGAAAGCTATGCATTTAAAATTAAATTCTAATTTCTAGCCTTGGCTTCTGCAGTATCTTTTCCAACATTTTTGAAAAATATCATATTTTTTGCAGGAGTTTGTTTGAAAATCTGACCCATGAAATAGTGTGAAATGACTTCCTGCTTTCAATCACATTTTGTTCTTGGTTTATGACTGTATCTTTCTTTGCAAGCTACCCAGCCAGTAAACATTCATTTTTCTCATTCTCTTTAATTTATGGCAAACTGGTTCGCTAGTAAATAATGCAGATCTAAGCCCCAATTTTTAATATGGCTGTCACTTGTTCATTTCAAATTCTGCCTCAAACCAATTAGTATGCACAAGTAAGTGAATTTAAGCCTCAGTATCACATATATATTCCCCATAGTTCCGAGCAAGCTATAATGAAATCATAAGCCTCATAGGGAGCATTATAACTTCAATGCCACTAACTCTGACAGTGCCATTTATAATAAACCTGCAACTTAAAACAGATGCAATTGAAAGGTGCCCAGGTATTTTAAAAGGCGGTTTCTTACATTGTAGATGCAAATCCATGAGGAAACAGAGGTGCTTAGAGGAAGGTCAATGACCACCGTACAAAGTTAATTTTAACTCATTCTGCTGCAAGTAGTAAAAGTAGGAATCATGTATGTGTTATTTTACTGATAACAATGTTTCAGTGTATTTTACTGATAACAATGAAATCAGTAATGTTTACTGATTTCACAATGTTCATGGAAGTGTTATACCATGCTATAAAAAGTTATCACTATTTGGAATGAGGAGACATACAGTCCAGCCTGGATTTTAGTGAGAAGGCATTAAGGAATAAGGAATGAAGGAATAAGCTTCCATGCATTTACTCACAGAGAAGCTGCAAAACACCCAAGCAAATGTAGTCCTCTGGGATCAATAAGTCCACAATTGGATCAAGTACAAAGCATTACTGGTACTAGAATGGACTTCTGGAACATATGAGAAGGACTCAGAGGCTGGTAATTGTCACGTATACTTGAACAAAGATTTTGTTTACAGGCCATATTGCAGAGACCTGTGAAGGTACATGCAGCTACAATTTCTGTTTGCACAGCCCAACAATAGCCCTTTTGACATGAGTATGGGCAACTATGGGCAGGAGAGAAAAGTGGCAGCACAAGCAAGGAAGCTCCTGTGCACTGGTTTTTCAGTGAAGCCAACTTGTCACCTCCTTCTTCTCCTGAGGTCTGGCCAGTTCCTGCACATCTAATTCAATAGTCTCCAGGGGTCCTTGGTGTTAAGAGGGTTTTGTGATTCACGTAGATATTTTCAACTTTCCAGAAGCTCCTGTGCACATTCAGCAATCCTGGGCAGTGGTATAGCTACTGATCGTGTAGACTGGTGCTAAGCTCAAAATGATGTCCTAGAAGTGACATCACACCCAGGCTTTAAAAAAGTGAAAATGGAGGAGAAATCCCTCCCAGCAGCTCGCCATCCACTTGCTCTGCCGCCTCCCCCCCTCCCAGGCTTCCCCCATATTAACACCTTATTGGTTCTCTGCTGTATTATAATAACAACACCTTATTGAATCATAGAACAAATCGGTCAAGTTTTTCTTTGTGTCCATCCAGGCAAGTTCAGGCATTTTCTATCAGTTTGTACTTTTTTCTACACAATTTTCCATTCTGCTTCATTTCTTATTTTTTTAAAAAGTTTTGAAAATATTTTGAGAAATATATTGAAAAGGTTTAGGTATTTTGACTTTTTGTCTGCTAGTCCATGCTCATGAGTAATTCAGTGGTTCGCTTATGGATGCTCCTGTAGTTTTGATTTTAACACCAATGACTGGAGTTCTGTGCTCTCCAGGAGTGCTTCTGCTTCTGCTTCTGCTTCTTCCCCAGATGGCCCCACCTGTTTGATCTCTTTAGCCTGGGAAGGTGGCAGAAGATGGGTTTTCCTCCCCATTTAGCTGCTGACCCAGTAAAAGGGGTGCATGAATGCTAACCAGTAGGCATTACTATCCTTGGCCAGCCAGGTGTTCAGATGACATATATGGGGTCTTTTGCAGAAAGTCTTCTCCATCAGTGTTCATGTAAGCAAAAACAAGAATAGGTGATCCAGACTGCATGGAGCCAGGCAAAAGAAAGGCCTTAAGATTTCAATTCTTTGAAGTAAATTCACAAGCTTCATGGGGCACACTCTACTAAACAGTTTAAGTCTTCAATAAATTAAAAATCTTCTATTTCTTTCCATGTTCCATTGTCCCTTATGTTCTCAACGCTCTCAGGACTGAAGAGAAATGCTTTGTACTGAAACACTTCAAAGAGATGCAATCAGGTGAATTTAAACACCGAAACTCCATACCTGTGCAATGATGAGTTTTAACATTATTCAGGGATGCCGGGAATCAGAATTCTCTTGTGCACTTCAGTTTTGTGCTGGCTGCTAACTCATTGCTGTTGACAAATAATAGAGTTTTTGTGCCTATTTAATACAGAAGAGAAATGGAATGGAAAAGTAATAAATGCCATGAATGTGATATATAGCTTACCCTTTAGGCAATTCCCGTAGTTCTGCTAGGTAATTACACAATGCAATCCAGATCTTTTCAGCTACAGTCAATAAAAAATCTGTGAAGTAAAATTCTAGAAGAAAACAGCAGAAAACTGTCATCACGGGGCTCTGTATTATTGACCTTGCTGCAATCTGGCTTATAGGTAGACCTGTACAGGTGTGCCTATATTGGTGCCCTACTACACATAATTAAATTGATAAATCTCTCTTTCTCTTTCTCACTCTCTCACATACATACACACAGTTTACTCAATGTTGTTCTGTGCTGTACCTTTAACAACAACCAGGCATAGAGAAATGTAGCATGTGAAGTTTTTTCTATGATGGAAAAGACTCTCTTTAAACCTCTATGTGTTCATCTGCTATAAGAGGCAGAGAAGCAGTGCCAACCAGAAAGATAGCCACCTTAAACTGAATTATCATTCATCATTTACATAGCTATAGATAGGATAATTCCAGTCCATTAAGGGAAAGGCTGTATGCTAGACACATTTATGGAGTCTGGGATACGTTACTATAAAATGGATCCTGTTCAAAACAATATATTATTAAAAAGTGGAACTACTGCAATTTGGTATGAGAAAATGCCATCCAGATCTTTTGCATCTCAAAACAAGTTCCATCTAGACAAAAATGGGATGAAGGTATAATTTTGTGCAAAGCAGTTACAGTCAGTATTTTGGATAACAATAAAATGTGACACAGCGTGGGCATCTCAGATAAATGCTCATAGTTTTTGTCAGTTAAGACACTGTATGTTCAAGGTTTTGGACACAGGAATACAATCAAGTCAAAAGGTTGGAATGGGGGCATCATCTTGTTAGTACTGGACTCAATCTGCACATTAACCTGCACACATGCCATGAATTTATGACCAGCATCTTTTTTTTTTTAAACAAAACCTATATTTTACATAAGAACATAAGAACAGCCCCGCTGGATCAGGCCATAGGCCCATCTAGTCCAGCTTCCCGTATCTCACAGTGGCCCACTGTATTGGAATTGCGGAAGAACTGGCGAGGAGATAGATGTGGTGTCAGCAGTGGCCCCTTTAAGGGTAAGACTTGGGCATCCAGCAGAGTGTGCTGCACAGCTGGAGCCACTGGAAGGTAATAAGGCCCTCAGGGATATAAGGAGCACCTGAGGCAGAACGGGTTGGTGGGTGATAGGAGTGCAGGTTGGAGGTAGGAGAGGAGACTGACTGGGTTTATGGAATCGGATTGTGACTGGACTTTGGCTTTGAACTTTGATTTGGATACCCTGATTGATTGGACTGACCTACCTGGAACCTGACGGATTGGACAGTGACTTGGCTTATTGGCAACTCTGATTGATTGGACTGGCTTGCAAGGCCCAGTGGATTGGGATTTGGCAAAACAATTGGTACCAGGAGTGGGGTACAAGCCCAAGGCAAGTAGTATCCCCTTGTCTAACAAGAGAGCAAGCAAATGGATCTCTGGCAGATCTGGGAGGCCCTGGACCTTGCTATATGGAAAGCAAATGCTCCTGTCCTATTATGGAATGTCTGGGCTACTTTGAGCATTCTTTGGACCATTTTCCAGATGGTGCAGTATATGGGAGGACTCATTAAATATGGCATCCTTTCCCTGAAAAGGCTCAGGGGGTCAGGTGGGGAGGATGTGGAGAAGAGAATTCTGAGAGAGGAAGTTGCCAAGTTAAAAGGGCTAATTTGCATTGAAAGAGAGAAAAATCTCACATATGTGAAGGCCTTTGCAAATGCCCACAAAGATATAAAGGCTGCAGAGAGCCTGTATAAGGCACAGGCAGGATGCCTGGTTGAACTGAAGTGCCGGTCTGAACTAGAGATAAAGGGGTGGGGCTGCAGGAGCAGCGAAGAGGGCCTCTTTGACTCTTTTCAGGCTGGCAGATTGGGAAGCACTGTGTTTGTTGCCAATTTGAAGTACAAAGTTGGCTGGAAGAAACTGAAGGATGTGTTCAGCATGGCCGGTGTGGTTGTCCGTGCGGACATTTTTAAAGACAAAGATGGCAGAAGTCGTGGGATCGGCACTGTGACTTTTGAGCAAGTAATTGAAGCTGTCCAGGCCATCTCCATGTTCAATGGACAGTTGCTGTTTGGTAGACAGATGGATGTACGAGCCTTACCAAACAGAGACTGCTCCCCTCCAAAGCAACCCCAGCAGCTTCCTCATGGACTTGGGGGCATTGGTATGGGGCTGGGACCAGGAGGGATACCTATTATTGCAAACCACTTGACCAAGGGCCTGGGGATAGGCAACTTGGGACCTGGAACAACGGGTATGGAAGGCTTGGATTTTAGGATGAATAAAATGGGAGGAATGGAAGGCCCTTTCCATGGCATGGAGACTTTGGGCCATTATCCTCCTAGAATGGGGCTTGGCAGGATGAATAAAATGGGCTTTGCCACTGGAGGTGGGTTTGAAAGAGGCTCCCCAAGAAATGGAATGGGAATGCTTCATAGTTTTGGGGATGCCCTAGAGAGGGAAACAGATGGAGGTGGAGGAGCCAGCATGCCTGCAATTAATAGGATGGCCTCTGGACTTAACTGCAGGACCACTGGAATTGATAAGCTCCCCTCTGGGATGGGGCATGACCTGGACAGATTGGGATCAGAGATGGCTAGAATGGGACTTGACTGTATGGGAGCTTCAGCAACCAGCATGGAAAAGATGAGGCAGACCAAGGGGTGGATGGCCCAAGAAAGAAAACAATGGACAATTGATAAAGGGGACCACTGTGACACCAAGGGGTGGAATGTATTGGAATTGCGGAAGAACTGGCGAGGAGATAGATGTGGTGTCAGCAGTGGCCCCTTTAAGGGTAAGACTTGGGCATCCAGCAGAGTGTGCTGCACAGCTGGAGCCACTGGAAGGTAATAAGGCCCTCAGGGATATAAGGAGCACCTGAGGCAGAACGGGTTGGTGGGTGATAGGAGTGCAGGTTGGAGGTAGGAGAGGAGACTGACTGGGTTTATGGAATCGGATTGTGACTGGACTTTGGCTTTGAACTTTGATTTGGATACCCTGATTGATTGGACTGACCTACCTGGAACCTGACGGATTGGACAGTGACTTGGCTTATTGGCAACTCTGATTGATTGGACTGGCTTGCAAGGCCCAGTGGATTGGGATTTGGCAAAACACCCACCTAATGCCCCAGGGAGCACACAAGACAACAGGAGACCTGCATCCTGGTGTCCTCCCTTGCATTTCTAAAAATGGCTATTTCTAGCCCAATTCTAAAAAATTTTGAATTGAGCAAAGCCTGACAGACCAACAGTGGTGGACCTACCATTGAGTGAATGGGCAAATGCCCTGGATGCACATCTCTAGGACCACGTGTGAAGCCTTCTGAGGCTCCCAGCATGATTGGAAACTGTACTGGAAGTAAAGTTTAAGACAGTGGGAAGCCTCAGATGGTGGTCCTGGAGCCAAGCAAGGCCCATTGCACTGCAGGTGAGGGGGGGTGGCTTCATGTGGAGGTGCCATCATGGGCCTTTGCCCCAGGGTGCCTCAAGGGCAGCTCCACTACTGCAGACCAACAACGTTGGTACCGCTCACTGATGTTCCAAGGTAAAGGTCTTTAGCATCTCTTCCCCAGACCGAATAGCAACAGAAGATTTGCCAACATTTTCTTCTTTTGCACTCCTGGAATCAGAGCCAGATGAGAAGCTTCTGGGGCCTGAATTAGGGACCAGTCCTATCTAACTTTCCAGCACAGCTACAGTTGCAATGCAGCCACAAGATAAAGGAACAAACATGTTCTTACCTTGAGGAGGCCTCCATGTCTGCCCCCTCATTTCAGGATGCAGAGTATGCTCCATTGGCATAGCTGAAAGTTGGATAGGATTGGGTCCTAGGTCTCTGGTTGCCTGCCTCTATCATACCCCTACCATACGGAAGGTTGTTAAGTAGCACACACCTGTATTCTTTGCCACAGGTGAAGAAGAAAAAGGCAATTCTTTACTACTGACACTTTCCCTAAAATAGAGTTGTAGAACCCAGAAGAGTCTCCTGGAAGTGACATCACAAGAGGTGATGACCACAGGGAAGACTATAGAGATGTTACAAAATGATGTATCGATGGTATATGACACCAGCTAAATTAGAAAAATGTATGAAAATGTACTTAATAGATGCTGGAAGTGTAAACAACAAGAAGGATCATTCTATCATATGTGGTGGAAATGTACCAAAGCAAAAAAATGTTGGACTTTGATACACCAGCAGATGTAATTGATACTCAAGGTAAATCTGCAAATGAAACCAGCAGCATTCCTTTTGGGAATACTCAATGATTGGATTCAGAAAGGTTTTGAAACTATATTTTTATACATGACATCTGCAGCAAGAATACTGTATGCTAAGTATTGGAAGTTTCCAGAGTCGAAAAATGTTGGGTAAAGATATTGGAATTAGTTGAAATGGATAAACCTTGGATTTTTCTTAAAGAGGAAAAGATTTTAATGGACAATTGGAAACCATTCATGGACTTCCTGTGTGTGAAAGGGGAAAATTGGTCTAATGAACTATGGATTTGACAAGTAGAGAATTGATACAGAGATAAAATCTTTTGTTGAAAGTAAAATAAAGAATGGATAATTAAATAATTGATAAAGGGAGATTTAGGAAAACGTTTTTCTAGAACAATTTGAGAAAGTATTTTAGAAATAATCAATAAACTGTTTAAGATGTGGTAAATAGGGCACAATCCTATCCTGTGCTAGAACAGGCAAGCCAGGAGGCTTGCGCTTATCCAGCACAGGATGGGGCCAAAAGCGGCTCAGCCAGAGGCAAGAGGAGTCTTTCCCCCTTACCTCTGGGCAAGGTGCCCTTGCCCCTATGGGTCTCCTCGGACTTGCGCTGCCTCTTGAGGCGACGCAAGTCCGAGGAGAGCGGAGCGGCTTGAAGCCACTCCGATCTCCCCAGGAACAGGGGTTCAATCTGGCATAACTGCCAGATCCCAGCCCTGGCTCCCGCTCTTTGCCCGCCGCCAGGGCTGTCCACCACCTGCCCTGCCCCCGCCCAGGAACGCCTCCCTCCCTCCCCCTCCCCACCACCTCCCTGCCTACCTCAGAGTCTTCCGTCAGCTCAGCTGGGCCAACGCAAGCCTAGGTGCCTCCATCAGCACAGAGGCTTGTTCCACCCTCTGCAGGCCTTGTGTCGGTCCAAGTCAAGGGCTGGATTGCACCCTCAATGTGTTTTATGATTTTGCAGAAGAACAAAGTAATTTAGATTTTGGACTCCACACTTGCTACGTACTTTCAATAACTGTTTTTTTTTTTTTTTGTCTGTTCTATGTTCTATACTCTGTAATTGTATTACTATATATTCAAGTTTTTTGTATTTGTGTTTGTCTATTTTGGTTGTTTTAAGAAAATGACAAATAAAAAAGAGATAAGTCTATAGAGTCAATGTGCTGTAAGAAGAAAAACTTTAAAATTGCAGCCTTATATTTTTGCATGTTGCAGGCTTTTTACAATAAAGTATGTATGAGTTAGAAGTCATTACAATGTGTGTACATTTTTTCTATATATGTACTTAGAATGCCTGCAAAGGATCAAATTCAGAATGCAATAGGGCTTCCTTCTGCTTAATGTATGAGGCTAGTTAAGTCTTTCCACCTCCCTTGAAAAGAAACCTAAACTCCTGGCCCTGATGTGTAATAATACCCACCCATTACCATTCTCAGACACTTTGAACATTGAAAGAGGAGCTTCTGCCATGCTTTCTGCTTTTGTTCCATTTTTGTAAAAATCTAAACAGTAACCCACCCCTGCATCAGTGCTTCTTGAAATCTGCAAGGGTACTCTGTCATTAAAAATCCTCTGTTTGCGTATCTTTGAGGCAAACACACCTTCAACCAATTTAAAGCATTTTACACACACACACACACACCCTCCCTTCATGGCAATCCATTTAAAAACAAAAATATAGCAAAAGAAAAAAAAACACCAGATTCGATACGATATGCCAAATTCAGGGCAGCAGGAAAATGATGAAAATGAAGTCCCAACGCATTTGCTACCTAATGGTCTACAGCTGAGGTACCAGCTGAACAATAATAAAACACCTTCCAAATTGTATCCAGCTCCATTTTGCTGTTTAGTCAAGATCATCATACAAACTTTCTGTATGAAACAAAACACTCCAAATCAGGCTACTGCAGGGCAATCAGATCACTTTGCTTCGAGAAAGGATTAGGAAGAAGAGCCAGTATCAACTAGCTTTGGCAGTGGCACCACTAGGGTTCGCATCACCCGGTACGGGAGGCCAGCGCGTCACCCCCATTATGGGCCTCCTCCCATGCAGTGGGCAGGGCCACATGTGGGTGGTGGGTGTGGTGATATACCATCACCCCACCCCCACTGGTTTTTTTGACTGTACCTTTTGATAGAACACAGATATTTCAACATGGATTGTTTCATTGCATTCTGCATAAAATTATGTATCAATTGATATATAACATGATGGTATTCCTACAAACAGTGATTTTAGCGATTTTGGTCACTAGTGGTATAACCCCCCCTAACACCTTATTGCAGCAGTTCTCAAACTTCTAGCACCATGACCCACTTTTCAGAATGACAATCTGTCCAGGACCCACCAGAAGTGATGTCATGGCCACAAGTGACCTCATCAAGCAAATTTAAATAAATAATTATTAATAACACATATTAATTATAATTAATTTGTAATTAAATTCAAGTAAAACAAATAATTAAATAAGGGGAAGTCTGTCCTGTTCCACCAAGTGGTCTGGTTAGTAAGGCATGTGATTGCCTAGTTGAGAAAGTATTTCATCTGCTAGAATTCTAAGCAAAGAAATGGAGTAGGAGAGTACTGTGGTTCTGAATGGTTCTGAGCATATAGACACATGCTCACACACCTGTCTTGGCAGACTGCTTTATCTCATTCTCGTCTGGTGTTCTCTAATTCATAGTGGGGAGAAATCTCACTTCTCAGGTGTCTGCAAGCAATTAGCCGTAAGGCACAAGAAGAATTTTTCCCGTGCAGGGTGCTGACAAGCTTAATTACCAACATCAGCTGTAAAGGTTGTGGCTTCCTGAAGCAAAGTTTTAACACCTGGCTTGCTAATATACCAATCAGGAGTCAGCCAGATTTACATAATGCAAAAACTCTTTTTAGCTTGGGAAGGAGGATAGTTGTCTGTAATATAGAGCTCCCTGGGTGTCCTAGAATGGAAGATGGCAGTGTGCCAAGCTTTTTGCTTAGAGAAATCAGATTAATGTGATTCTAATAAATACATGATTGATTTATTAGAATTGAGTCCAAAAATGATCTGCAAGGCAGTTAACTGAAACAAGCAAACCACACTATATAAGAACTACTTGAGGATCCTATATGAAGCCTCACTTCATTTCATTTTCGTTGCAGCCACAGCTCCTTCCATATGTTTTCTTTCAGGATTCTCTTTTCTGCTTTCCCTCATCTGTGCACAGAATGCCATGGACTTCTGCTTGGCACAACAAGGGCCAGGGCAGCAATGATCACAGACAGCTATTACTGCCTTGTCTCTCTAAAAATTGGCTGTAAAGACCTGCATCCAGTGCCCCAGCTACAAGAAGGCCATACAACTTGCACAGCCATCTGATAAGCAGACATTTTGCAAGTAAAGCTTTTCCTGGCATGAAGATGTGCTGGAAAAGGTCTCTATAACAGGCCAGTAGAAAAGGTGGCACACATGCTTGCATGGGAACATAAAACTTCCCAGCTTCTAGCAGATTTCCACTAACATAAAAGTCTCTTTTTAACTGTGCTGGCTGACACCGTATCATAGACTAAACTATCACAACATATTGTCATTGAACTTGCACTCATTTCCACCATGAGTACATTTGGCTCCAAAAGAATGTAATTGAACTAATGATGAGTAAATTAAACTCCTAGCTGTATCTGTTATTGTAGATAATAGTCTGCCATTGTGGAATAAAATTTTGCCTCCAAAACACAATGACTGCTGTCTGAACACACATGGTAATAACATGCCATCCACTCATTAGCTATTTTGCATAGTCAGAGTAATTAGATTTCCCACCTGCTCAATACTGAACATCCAAAGCAACTAATAAAAGAAACATTTTGCAGAACTGGAATAGCCACAAATCATGTAGTTAAGCACTAACAGTTAAAGTAGGTAAATAATCTGTGTAATTAGAAGTACTATTCAGTATGAAATACGGGGAAATTGAGTTTGTCATAAATTTTCATTTATTTTGATATGAGCATAAAAAAAACTATTCAAGCATGCTTGTTTCTGAAACCTTAATGATTTTCAAAACAGGAAATAATAAATCTAACCATTTTTGATCAATAGTATGAAAGGAAGGGTCTTTGAACAATAATCTGGTGTAGCTCTGAAAAACCGGATGGACTCAATCTCAACTTGAATCAATGGCTTCTAGTGTACTGAAATGGTATGGAAACTCAGCTTGCACATTACTGAGTTTCTCCAGCAATGTAGAGGATATTCCCAGTCACATGAAGTTTCACCAATTCTCAGATCCTGAGTTAGTTTGCTCTGAGTACAGTATTTTTTGGTTGTTGCCTTGTTTTTGACTTCTGAGCTATTTAGGATTGTTTACCTAGGTGCTTTTTAGTGTTTGTTCAGATGTTTTACTGTGTTGCTTGATTATTACTATTCTTGATTTAAAGTGAGGCTGTAATGGGAGGTAAATAAGTTTACTTCTTGAAATGTGCAAAATGGATGTGTTTGCTCTGGGACAAATGTGATGTTTATCCATGTTAATTTCTTCTTTGGTTTAAGAGACTGTGTAATAGAATTATATCTGACACAATTCTTTTGCTTGCCTGTTCTGTAATGTTAAGCATGAACTAACTAGACGTTTATTCTTTTAAAAAAGAAAATTCAGCTCATGTGATTTTATTTAATTTTTGTAATCTCTGCTACACAACAATGCCAGTAAAGCACATGTGGAAGAAGGGAGGGAGTATTCCTAGGGGAGGAAACCGAGGTGACAATAGAGGGGCAGGACCACTTAAAGAGCATGGACATTGAACCAACATTACTTATTCACTATGCTTGTGACAATAAAAGAGTATTGGACTTGGTTTAATTAATGACAGACTGGGAAGAAAGTGCTGCTCACTGAGATGCTGTCCAGAATGTCTTTCACCAAATGAAGCAGACATGTGGGTCTAGGTTTATCACACATTACAATCACTTTGGGGAATTGTTATTTCAAGCTCCTTTCAAATGTTCAGCCTAACTGATCATACATGGTCATGAAATCTCATATGCATTTTCAGCTAGTGGAGGTAGAGATTCTATCACCGAGAAGAGCAAAAAGAAGTTTATGTGAAGGGGGTGAGGGTTGTAGTTGATGTTTGGTGCAAACAAATGTTCCACACAAGAGGAATCTGGGAGAGAAATTCCAATTCCTATAAATACTTCCCTGCACAGTTATACTGAAGATCCAAAACTGCGGTGCTGATGTCAGTAGGAAGGCTAATTAAAGGTCTCATATGAATCCATACACTATATTACAAAATTGATTAAAACGCTATGTTTAAAAGTCTTAAGAGCCCGATCCTATCCCCCACTAGTCCATAGCATGCAGCCACGTCAACAGAGACTGTTGGCATAAGCCTGCTGAGATAAAAGGGTGGGTGGACTAGGATAATGGCGAAAGGATCCTACTGTAGTTACTGTTACTGGGATCCACCCCCTTTCCCTGAAACCACCCCACCATCACATCTTCCCACCCTAAGCCCCCCCACCATCCCCCTTCCCGTCCATGAATTGTCTCCCACTGCCAACTTATTGGAGTCGATGCAACCTAGTAGCAGGGCAGCTGCAACTGGTCTGGCAGCAATGTGATTTTTGCATCATCACTGGGGTTTTTTTTGTGTGTTTTTGGTTTTTTTAAACAACACAGTATAGAGATATATGCTGTCATAAAAGGCCCATAGGATTGGGCCATAAGCTAGGGTACTTTTCTTTGTTGGTATTTTCTTGCTGAGATTCAGCAATGGAAAGAAATTAACTAACTAGCAGGGCAAAGAGAAACAGGTAAAACCACAAATATTCTTTAACTAGCAAAGGATATGGTTTTCTGCCTCATTTTAATAGCACTCCACAGAAAGATATGTGTGCCTGTGCATAGAAATTATGCACTCACAGAATGACTCCAGACCTTGTGGCTCATTTTCTTTTTAACCTCTATCACTCATTTCCATTCCCTGAATGTGGCTAAGCGTCCACTCAGGCAGAAGAAAAAGTAGTGAGAATAACCTGAAAAGAACCAGTGTTCTTTTCACCAGTGTCCATCAAGTGCAACCAGTGTTGGCCTATCCAGGCAGCAAAGTGAAGGGGGCTGCCAAAGATGGCAAATATTGGGGGGTGCGCATGATGAGGGATACTCTACTTGCCCACTTGTGAGGTTGCCACTGGTGCCTGTGTCACCACAGCTGTGAAGGGAGCAGAAAGAAGACATTCGAGCCCACCCCCTCCTCCTCCTCCATTTTCCTTCCATTTCCTTCTCCTCCTTTGAAAATTCTTCTGCATGGAAAGAGGATCCAGTGGCTGCCACCCACCAGCTGTCACATGAAGGCTCTCACTGCTGTGGTAGTTTGTCCATCTCCTCCACAGGTGGAAGCATAACATGCTCAAGACTGGAAGCACCCAGCATGACCCACCAGGATGAGGAAGACAAGGACATGAGATGCAGGTCAGCAGGAGTCTGGTTGGGCAAACCCTCTCTTTGGATCTGATAAAGGTGCCCATCAATGAGGGGGGTACCTCCAGTTAGCAGCCACGAAGTAAGGGGTGGGAGTCAAGAGACAAGACTGGAACTACTTGGTCCCCACTTCAGACACTAGGATATCTTGAACCACACCTGGTTACAACTTTTTAATAGTTGTAAAACTTTAGAATACTCAATACTGACAGTTCTGAAATGGTTATTGCTATAAGCCGGGCTGCACAACTTGTGACTCATCAAACCAAAAAAAGCCAGCCAGCCAAGACCTTCAAAGCAGCCCAGTGGTTCACAAGATTTTTAGTACCATGACCCACTTTTAAAAATGACATTCTATTGGAATCCACTTAGCCTTACGAGACTTTTTAAAAAAGGATAATTTAGAAAGAAATATTTTTATTTATTTACAAGTAATCTTTCTGTTTGTTTGCAAAAAAGAAAAAAAAGAAACGAGATCGTTTCTTGTAATGAGACAGTCCTAACGAATAGCTTCAAAGTTTGAGGGGCTTAGTTACATGACCCAGCCTTACCCACTGCCTGTCACTGACAGATTGACTTGGGGGGAAAAAACGCACCAGAAAAAAGATGTTCAAACATTTATCTTCCTATATTGACACAAGATTGCAAACTGTAGGAGCTCAGCTTTTTGCAGGGCAGTTAGCAGCTATCTGATTTTTGAATGGCCTCAGGGCTCAAGGCAAGTAGTTATCTGATCTTTTCATCACTCATGTTTTCATTGGAGGCTCTGTGAGACCCACCAGAAATAGGGTCCTGATCTACTTGGGTCCATACCCACAGCTTGAGAAACTCTGCAGTCTATTTCTGCAGTTTCGGGCAGGCAGGAATAACAGGACACTCCTCAAGTGCCTTTTGAATCACATTCAGCATGGTGGCTCTCACAGGTTGTGCAGGCCTGTGGCTGCATGTAAAACCAAAACCAAGAAATGAAACCTGTTTGACCAAGCTTTTTGGTGCTTTTTAAAAATCTGATGGAAATACATAAAAGAAAAAAAGAGGGGGAAAAACTTCTAATGTGTAAGTAATAAAATTATTGACTAAAATACGAAATAAGGACTTGTACCCCTTGACCAAAACAATGTATCAGGTTAGATTGGAATATGGGTGTGTTTAGTTTGGGATGAAAGGGTTCATGATGAGCTGAATGCAACTGATACAAATGAGCCCATGTAAGCCGCAATCGATTTGGCCTATCAGATATCATTTGTTCCTTTAGATTCTGCTTCCACAACCCAGCAGCAGGAGAGAGAGAGAGAGAGAGAGAGAGAGGAAAGTGAGAAAGGTGGGGTGGGGAATGACTACCACTGTAAAGTCTACAGGATCACAGACACATTCTAGCCAAAAAACACAAGTATCTGATAGGGCTTTGTGACATGCAAAACCTTCTAATTACAGAGCGACAAGGAGAGGGATGTGCAGGAACTAAACCACACAGGGGACACATGGTTTCTTCATTCTGCTGTCACTGTTCTGTCACCAGGGAAAGGAGGGAGACAAGTTGCCGATTTGTGCTTTGTGCCAAAACATCATTTTCAGTTTAATTTACAATTCTAATCCAGCATTTTCTTTCCTAAGCTTGTCTCAGGTTTGTTTTGCCTATAGCCAGAGTGTTTTAATTCAGTTGTTTCCATTTTGATATCGTCCTGTCTCTTTATACACTACACTCATATTATTTGAAACTGGGAGATTGCATTTCATTTTGGATGCTTTCAGTTGGTCATTCCTTGGCTTTCCCAGAAGCAGTTAATTTGCAATTCGGTTTCCAAAGATGTGACACATCCCTCACCTCAAGTGATTTCTTCTTGCCAATCAAACTGGGGACTTGTGCTTCGGGAGGATTCTGTTGGATTTTCCTGAAGCTGTTTATTTGAAATGCAGTTTTCAAAGAACTGAACTTGCTAGTAAGTCAAAGGGGGGTGGGTGGGAGTAAGGCAAGTAGCGAGAAGTACAGTGAGGGGAAGGAGTGGATAGGAGATCAGACAGGGAGGAGGGGAGATCAAGGCCAGGGAGGGGGTGGTATCCATGGCAGTGGCACATCCAATATCCTACCCGCCCAGCTCTATACAGGTTGTGCTCCGATATCCACTGATTCAGTATCCGTGGTTTTAGTTATCTGTGAATACTATGGATACCAGAACACCTTTTTAAAAGATAGGGAAATCTTGCTTTACCTTAGTGCAGCAAAACCGCTGCATTTGCAGGGCTGCAGGCAGCCTTTCATGTAGTCCCAGAATACAGCATCCCGGAGCGCAGCATGACCAAAAAGAGAAGGCATTGAGTTGCATTCTAGGACTAGTAGCAGAAACAGAGGAGCCTCAGAGTGACCAGGAAGAGGCTGCAGGGGACTTCTGGCTGCCTGCAGTCCTGGAAACGCAATGGTTTCACTGCACTAAGGTAAAGCAAGACTTCTCTATTTTTTAAAAAGGTGTCCCCAGTAACTGATTTCCAGTGTCTGTGGGCAGATCTGGAACAGAACCCCCGTGGATAGTGGGGCACATCTATAGCTGGAATGGGTCTAAGTAGACCCATTTAGGTGGCAAGGTCTTATCCTTGGGCAAGGGAACAGATTTTCCCTTACCTAGAGGAGACATCTGGGACTGAAACTCCCCTGCGGGATACAGCCCATATCCTGTTAGCATGGCTGGGTACATAGGATTGGGCCACCCTAGCATTGCATGCTGATTTGATGAGCAGAATCCTTTTGAGCTTTTGTAGATGGTAAGTTTTTTCATCTAACAAGCAATTGCCTACATATATTTAAGATCATGGGCAATGGTGCCCAGTCAGAATGAGTGGCTTCAGAGCAGACCTATGCACCAGCACCCATCTGTTCATTTCAAAAGTACACTCACAGTCCCCACTGTTAAATGTGCAACTATCTATAGCTGCCCATCATTCCTTTATACTCTTATTGATAGAATTGTTTTCAGAAACATTATCTATCTCACAAAGAGATCACCATTCATTGGAGAGCTTAATGTCGCAAAATCGAGAAGCATGACCGAGAAGGATATTGCTAATACTGTACGATGCCACACCCGTGATATATTGCACCAAAATGGCATCAATTGGTTCAAGGTAATGATGCATTCTTTTGATACATCACCAGCAAAATGCAGAGTAATGATATATCTCATTGAGATCCCATCAGAGCATCATCATTCTGATGAAGTACGAAGCATAGTTAATACACTATGATAACAATTTGCCCTAATGAAATTCTGCACTTTTGCCAGCGGGAAGTCATCTATTCGACCAGTGCAATAAGTATGTGCCTGTGTATTTATGACACTATCGTACATATAAACAAAAGAAACAGCCAACTGAATATGTTAAAAAATATGCCCCAACCCTACAAATGCTTTAATGTTTTTAAGTTCCAATGACTTCCGTTATATTGATGTAATGAGATTCTGTAGCTTGTATAAGTATCTTGAGTGGATTCAGGTTTGCAGCTCTAATGTGCATTTTGCAGACGGAATTGTGCTCAAATATGTAGGTTTGCAGCTCATTCACAAAGGTTTACATTTCAATAAATGTATCATAACCACTTTTAAGCAGCCAGAATCCTTCTTTCTCTGCATGGGATAACAAGGGAAATAAAAAGAAAGGCTTGCTTTTATAAAGTGCACGTTCTAAGAATGATTGATAATATACCACTTACTATGCTATCACACCTCTCAGTATCTAACAGAATCTCTTCACACATCTCTGGGTTGTCAGTCTGTAGTTTCTTCACCTTCATTTTATATTTCTCACTCCTTAGGAATGTGCAAGGCAGAGGTACTGAACAGTCACAAGATGTGGGAGACGGCTATTGATGCACGTGGGTGAAAAGCTCTTCAGAGCAGTTGTACCATTTATTTTTTTCTCTATGGCCTGGGTATTAGTTTTCCAGAGCAAAGTGATGGTTTCATGACTTACTTGTCACAATGAAACGCTGTTATGGAGCAAAATCAAAATGCTTCTATTCTGGCATGTGTCCAGTTTGAGGGTAGCTGGCTTGCTTACCACAGAAGTGGAATAAGATGCTCAGTAGGATCTTATGAATGGATCTCCACTTGCGTCATGCCCATTTCTCTTAAAAATAGGAAAAGGCACACAAGAAACAGAGGAGTGACAAAAACCGAAGAATGCACTTCTAACGTAACAAAGTCATCACAAATGAATTGAGGTATGTCCAAATCTTACAACCTTCCATCAGCAGAAAGCTAAATAATACCATCATTCTTTTTTTTTTTTTTTTTGACCAGCAAACACTTAATTCCATGATTTGTTTTTACAGATTGTATCGTTATCTATTCTACACAAAAGAAATCCTGCACCAAGGAGGAAAAGTGGATAGTGGGGTAGCTAAGGGGGATGGGGGGCACATTGTCCCAGGTACCATGCCTTTTTGGCAAAAACCAGAAATGCCTTTCGGAGGCCTCTAAAACCACCCCCTCAAGAAGTCAATTACTGGTTGCACCCACAGGAGCTGTGCACTGGGGTAAAACAAAGGAGGAATGCTAAAGTGTGACTGGAAACCTTGGAGAGCTGCAGCTCGTCACTGTAAAAATATTTTTAGCTGGGTGCTCCAAAGAGCTGGCTCAGTTTAAGGCAGCTTCCAGATGATTCTAAGATGGCATATGGGGGTGTTAAATTTGGGGGCTGTTGGACGGGTATGGGAGTATTAAAAATTTTGTGCCCCTGGGCATCTTAGCTATGCCACTGATAGTGGAGTTTGAATTCCAAGGCAGATCTCTACTGGTATAGACAGCTGTAGCCACAATTACACCTCAGGAGCAGTGAAAAGTTTTGGCTATTAAACCTCACAACTCTTCACTAGGATGCTGGCCGCTATGGCATCAAGAGATTCAGGAGGGCATGACTCCCTTTTACGGTGCCAAGCCAGTATTGAATTTAACCTGGAAGGCAGAATTTGACTTCCATGTAAAGGCCAAGTCCTAAAGTGTGACTCAGAAAATAACACAGGAGACAAACAATTGAAAATTGGAGAACAGGTTTAGTAATGACTGGGAGGGATAGCTTAAGCAGGAAACCTTTTAAAAAGCCATTCAGATTTCTTGAATTATGGTAAAGAAATGGAGACAAATTTCAAAAAGTTAAAAGTCAATATAGATAGGTAGTTTAAACTACGGGTATATTTGAGCACAAAGACAAGAAGTCCCACAGAAACCAAATTCGAAAGTAGACAAGGAAGGGGTGTGCATTTTATTTATGAGTTTCCTGTTGGTAAGGCAGCCTAACACTCTCTCTCTATCGCCAATCCCCCCCCCCCCCACACACACACCCTAGTGACATTTCAGGATGTTATGGGTTGACATTTTCTCCTTTGGGTACTGATCCTATCTGGGGCACTATTAAACAACTTACAGCCCACTCCTATGCATGTCTACTGAGAAGTCAGTCCCATTTGAGTCAATGGGGCTCACTCCCAGGAAAGTGTGGATAGGATTGGACTGTTATGTAGCACCACTGTTTGAAATGTATTTTCTACACATTCATACACACTGTAAGCTTTATGAATCAAACCAGGATGAGAGATCTTTACTTGTCCAAGTTGAGCCACTCTCATTGACCCATTCTCATAGGTAAGAGAGATTTTGAACTAGAGTGTTTCATAGCTAAACCATACCAATTGTGTCAAGTTGTTTCTTAACCATACATGACTCAGATATGGTAACCTTCAATGTCATGTGAAATTCTGAACTAGCAGAGTAGACTACTGTACGGTATATTATTTCCTCTACTGCTGTTATTGTGATTTTATGAATTTTGTAAGCTGCCTAACTGGGAGAAAAAGGTGTACATATATTTTAGACCAATAATAAATAACAAATACAGTACAACTGACTCAAGGCAGACAAATGGCCCAATCCTATCCAAGGCCTGTGCTGGCAGAATACATATTCTACTGGGACAGGCTGCTGCAAAAACACTGTGAAGTGCTTTTAGGCAGTGCAGGGAGCTGGTGCACCAGTGGGAAGGCTGGAACTTTTCTGCACATGCTGCCAGAGTAACAAGGCCCACCAGAGCAGGTACGTCCAGTGCAGGGGGAAGAACAGGGTGAAACATGGGGAGGGAGGGTGGGGAAGGGGCTGAATGAGGTGAAGAATGGTGGAATGGAGAGAAAATAGGGCTGGACCTGGCCTGGAAGGAATTGGGTCGGGGGGTGGCGGTATACACTGAATCCTAATCCCCTTCATGGGCCCAGTTCACCTGCACAGGTCAACTCAGACTTGCAGCAATGATATTGCTGGCACTGGTGCCAATGCATTGCCACGCAGGGATTTGGTTACGATCGGGCTGAAAATGAGGTACTTTTTATGTTCTATAGCTCTCAGTGTAAGATGCGCTTAAATGTCTTCCATTTAAACTGTAAAAGATGTAAAAGTACTTGGCTTTATCAGGATCATGTCCACATTTTACACTTTCTAAATATTTTATAGCAAGAGTAAGAAACTGAAACTTACAGTATAGTTCATCTACCATACATAAACGAAAACATGCACTTCATAATTTTAAAATCCTGTTACTGGAAGTTACAGATTGCATACCAAAAAAGCCGAACAAATCATTATGGATTAATAAATGACCCAATCCATTTTCTACTAAAGTTTCTCTGCTGAGGCTTTGATGACAAATAGAATGGGATAATGGTCAGGGTGTTCTGATTTACAGCCCATTCCTATGGCTGATTTAGGTGGAATCTCTTGCTGCTGTTGTAAAAGGTCCAGAACCAGCGTGACGATTGTGCCACTGCTGGGCTAGTTGCAGTCACATCTCCAGACCAACACTGCTACGGACATAAGGTTGCACTGTTCTAGGTCAGTCAGTGGCAGAGGCATGTCATTGGCAGGGATGCAGAAGGCAGTGGTAGTTTCAGGGCAGAACAGGTACATGCAAGA
This sequence comes from Tiliqua scincoides, assembly GCF_035046505.1. Lineage (NCBI taxonomy): Eukaryota > Metazoa > Chordata > Lepidosauria > Squamata > Scincidae > Tiliqua > Tiliqua scincoides. The sequence continues at coordinate 84,323,567 of NC_089821.1, forward strand.
ATGAAGAAGAAAAGAAGTCCCAAGCAAGGGGTGTATTGTGGATCCACAGGAGGTCTAGAGAGAGGCAGGGAAAAAATATTTCCTGGTGTATTAGGCTGGGAAAACTGGGGCAGCATCCTGGCGTGCACTGCTGCTCCCAGGATCCACCCCTCCTGTGCTTGAAATACCCCCTGCCTGCCCCACTCCTTACCCTGATCCTTCCCCACTACCCCTCCTCTTGAACCATCCCCGCCGCCACATTACTGTATCAGCATGGCATCCTGTAGCCACTACTCTGGATAGTTCATGCTGGTGGCCATGAACTACATAACAGTAGTACCCCTTTTATGACACCACAATGGCACAGTGGCAGACCAGGACTTCTGCCACCCATATGTGGCCCATAAGATTGGGCTCTTGATCATAACTAACAGTCCAAACATCTGGGTACTTTCCTCGAACAGAACTAATACTCCATCAGTGGAAAGCCCTCTCTGTCAGTGCTACAAATGCAACAACAATGCACACAGTGGAGCCTCCAGCAGTGAATATTTGGCAACCGTGCCTATTTGCTATTGGAGCGCCCAACCGCTGCTGGAGGAAGTACATGGGCAGAGGGGGTGGGCAGTGGGCAGGTAGAGGGAGTATTGGGATGCTTTGAGGGGGGAACCTGGGGGATGCTAAGAAAGGGAAGGGCTGGATCCAGCAGCAGTTAGGCACATTAGAAATTATCCCCCATTTTTCAGCATGCATGCCCCCTAGTTCTCTTCAGAATTACACCAGTGATATTGCTTGTGTAGGTCTGAAGAGACCCACAGGCCATCAGGTGGCCTATTTTCCCTTACCTCTCATGGGCCTCTAGATTTCCCCCCACAATAGCATGCAGTGCACACCTCCATGACATGCCTGCATGCTACAGCATGGTGAGGAATAGGATTGTGTTGTATGTTTATTTCATTTATTTAATAGTGATGAGAGCAGTGTCAATAGTGCAAGAAGACAAGAGAGGTTTAAAAACTATGTGTCCCTGTCTGTTGGGGCACTTCTGTTGTCCTGATGCACAGCAGAAAGACAGGCCGAGGGACATGGGTTCCAATTCAATCCGGTTTTCCATCATCACTGCAGCTGCAATGCAGTCTCTAGGTGAGGGAAGGAATGTTCCCTTACCTTGTGGAGGCATCCATAACTACCCTCCCACCACAGGATGCAGCGTGCCCAACTGGCACAGCTATGCCAGGGCTGGAAAGTTGGATAGGATTTGGCCCATAGTTTTTCCAAGGGTTGCTGCAATGGCAGAAGTCCTTGAACAGATTTCAGTCCTCAAAGTCTCATACCTTTTGTAATGTCAAGACAAAGAAAAAGAGGGTGGGGGGAAAACCATAATAATTTCCTCCTATGTTCATACCAGCCCTACTTTTTTTCCTGCTTTGGCTCAGAAAAGCACACTGAGCTTTTGAAGTTTAGAGGGGGCGAGGATTGCTTCTCTGAACAAATGTCAAGTTAAAATGCAGTGAGCCTGAGAGAAATCACCTATGTTTATTTAATGTATCTGGAGAAGCTTTTAAACTTTTTTTCCCTTTTTGAGTACATATCTCTTAACTACATTGCTCTATTAGGGCCCAATCCCATCCAATTTTCCAGTGCCAGTGCTGCTGTGGCAATGGGGTGGGCACTGCTTCCTGTGTTGGGGAGGCAGTCTCGGAGACCCCCTCAAGGTATGGAAACATTTGTTCCCTTACCTCGGGGCTGCATTGCGACTGCTCCAGTGCTGGAAAGTTGGATAGGATTGGGCCCTTAGGCTCCTACATAGTTAAGGTATATATCAACCCCCATTCCAATTTATTCAATTTAACTAAAGGCAAAAGATATTGATAAAGGGCAGTCACATTACAGTCCTTTGAGTGTAAATTCAAAGGTGAGTCCTACTGAATTCCATGGGATATATTCCCAGGATTGCATAGGATTGCAACTCTTTTTGAACTATGGGTTGGGGTGCTAATTATAAAAATTAAGCTACAACTGTGTTGAACTTTGGACAACCTCAGCCTGCTCCATTATTCCTCAGGATTCCTCAGGATTATTCCTCAGGATATGGTTGAAAGAGCTGAAAGCATTAATTCAGCATTACACTCTACTACAGCCATGAATACCTGCGATGTCATGGCTGTAACACCATGGATTCTCAGGATTTCACAGTGATTACATTCCGGTTTCCTGATGCTTAAAAAGCATTATCCTTTTGCTTCAAAAGTCATAACAATTTCCACCACTCAACCACCTAAAATCATACAGGAATATTCTGAGAAGGTGGAAGATACAAAGAGAGGCGCAAACGCACCTTCGTATTTGTAACAGCAGTACAATTCTTCAATGGCAATTCAAGAATTTAAGGTACCAAAAACGAAAATGGAATACAGAATTATATTTTAAAATTTAATGGTAAGACTGAATTGCATTGAAACGGACATCACTTTACCTTTCCATAATCATAGCAATAATGTCCACTGATTATTCATATTAACAGCCTTATTATTATTTTTTTACATCTTATTTCCTCAACTAGAGTATTTTGACTCTTGATGCACTTACTCCGGCTCCACTGGTTCCTGAGCCCCGTGGTTCGTAAGTTTCAGAACTGAATAGCCCATTGTGGGGCTACTTCCCTTACCCGGGGGAAGGGGACAAAATCCCCTTCTCCCAAGAAGCCACCACAGGTTGCCTGGTTGCACGCTGGATGCGGCAGTAGCCATTTTGGCACCATGGCAGCCCCGCGCTCTGGGCAGCTTGGACTGCCTGATATCTCCGTGACACGGTAGGAGTGTATTCCATGTAGCTGTGGAAAAGTCTATACAGGATCGACGAAAAAGGACAATAAAAACTAGATTAAAAGAGCACGAAAGACATTGCCAATTGGGGCAGTTGGAAAAATTGGCAGTGACAGAACATGCAGTAGGAACAGGCCACCAGATCAGGTTCCAGCAGATGCAAGTTTTATTCAGAGATAAACAATATCATACGCGAATAAACAGGGAAGCAACTGAAATCCAGAAACATCATCAGATCATAAACAGAAAGGATGAAACACTAAGGGCCTAATCCTATCCAACTTTCCAGTGCTGATGCAATCATGCCAAAGGGGCATGTGCTGCATCCTGCTGTGGGAGGACAGTCACAGAGGTGTTTTCAAGGTAAGGGAATGTTTGTTTGGGGCCTTCTCAAGGTAAGGCAATATTTGTTCCCTCACCTTGAAATTGTATTGCCCTTATGTCAGTGCTGGAAAATTGGGTAGGATTGTGGCCTAAATCTCTACTCCCCCTGCCATGGGGGAGTACTACTTGACAACTGTAGCAGTTGTTTGCACTGTGCACAGGGTTGGACTAGATGACCTTCACATGCATGCATCCCACTCTAATATTCTATAACTACACCCCTGTTGACAGATGAAGAAGAGTGACTCCTAACACTCATTCTGATACAATAAATATGTATAAACTGTATAAATTTGGGGACATAGCTGTAAGAAAAATGATGTGCTCTTTCAACTCTGAACATGTCTTCTTTCGAATATAAAGCATGTTACATAAAATACATCAAGAAAGACAGACAGAAAGAGAAAGTCTTTTTAAAAGTTAAAGTTAGAATTAAAACTGAATGAAGTGAATTCATTCTGAACTTCTTTCATCTGCATTGAATCTATTTTAGCTGATATCATGGACCTGAGAGGATGTATGAAGATGGATTAAGCCAAAGAATTCTTTGACATTTAGGTCAGCAACTTCTTAAAGTAAGGCTGATGATTGATTTTGTACCTACATGAAGATGAAAAAGTTGTCAGTACTTCAATGTGATACCACTTATCAGAAACTATATTGTGTAAGCCATCGATAAGAAAAGAATGTTATTGGTTAATATGATGTCTTTACGTTATACTGGTTGTAAGGTTTACTTTGTACATATATTGCTGCTATGTATCAAAGACATTGAACACAGATTTATCATTAGAACTCATATGTTTATTGATCTAACTTAAAACCATCTTTTCTGTGGGTCTACAAGAATACTGCATGTTTTGGTTGTTGCAAGGTTAATTTTTGCTTATACTAGTGTCCAGGGGGCCAGCTACCAGGGCCAGAAGAGGAACATCAAGTTGCATGGGCTCCTGGAGATGTAGAACACACAGCCCATGAAGAACAGATGGCTGCTCCTCCTGGCAACCCATGGTGAGGGGAACCACTCTCCATGACCTCATTGGAGGCCCCATGGTATCAAAATGGCAGCTACCACATCCAATATAACTCGGGCAGTTGCTGCTACCTCCTCAGGAGAAAGAGACTTTTGTAGTCCCGCAATGGCGAACTGCCGAGGAGGAGGAGAGCAGGGTGAAACATGGCACTTTCCTAAGGCATATTCTGAGGTCCTGAGTCAGGGGCATACCAGGAAGTCGCTTCCCCACCAATTTCTTAGAGAAGCAAGGAGACCAGAACCAAAGGCCAGACAGGATTTGTACTGTGCACCCCTCTAACAAACTGCTAATAACTAGAAAAACATAATAACTGTGGTTCAGAACTAATGGCAATATCATTTCCATAGTAATTTCCTAATAGAATATTTTCAAGGAATTCTACTTCTTGTTTCTGTGCTATAATGGGGAAGTCAGGTTTGGCAACAGGTTGTGGGTGACCATGGGGTGAAGCCCTGCACTAACACAAAGCAGCAGTGCTTTGCAGTGCTTCAAGATCCCACTATGTCACTATGTCACAATCACAAACAGTTGGGATGATTGCATTGCATTGTTGCCCTTACCCAGATTCTCAACCAAGTTAGCAGGTGGACAAGGGTTGGACCATGGGCATTCCAATAGCCCTGGTCTTTCAGTCAATGCCCAATTTAGCCAGCCCTGGTCCTGGGAAAGCTTTCCTCTTTGAGTACTCTTGGGCACAAATGAATAAAAGCACAATCATAATTCTCTTTATGATACACTGGAATTATTTGAGGAAGATCCTTACAGAGCTTGTTTTTCTTTTCATGTTTGTGCATTTTAAGGAATAGTAGAATTCTAGCCTTGAGCATTTTCATTCTTTCTCTGATGGTAACCAGATGCAGCTTAGTCATCTTTTCAAAAATGCAATAATCCACAAAGGAGTCTGTTGTAGCATATATAAAAATAAGAATCAACCAATTTTGGATGTTGTCAAAACTGTAGTCCCTGTGTAATAAATGAAGTTTCACAGATTATCATAATCTCTCTTTTTTTAATCTTGCGGGTGGTTAGTACTATCACAGGACCCAATCCTAACATACCTCAGTGCCAGAGCTGAGCTCCAGTACTGGCGCTGGGTGTTGCAAACTTGCCTGTAAGGCACATCTGTGATACCCTGAGAGGAGTGAGTGCTGGTACTGCCCCAGCACCCGTTGGTGCTGAGCTCAGCTCTGGATGGATGCCACCTGGAGAACAATAGGAGCTCTGGGAGATGGTGAGGACTTTGGGGGCAGGGGGAAGGTGTTCTGTGGCAGGGGAAGGCAGGGCAGGGGGAGGAACTGGGCGAGAGGGAGATCCTGCTCTGCCCTCCTCCGTTGGATCCTATGCTCCGTATCAGGCTGAAAAGCCTGACATGGAGCTCCTCTAGTCTGCGCTGGCAAAATAGCGAATGCAGAATGGAGAAGACCCATTGCTGCCCCTGAGCACTTACTTGGGAGAAGGGAACAAAAGTTCCCTTTCCCTGAGGAGACTTCCAGCTGCTGGAGGAGCTGCTGGATTCAGCAGTAGCCATTTTGGTGCTGTTGCACCCAGCAGAGCCACCAGGAATAGGATTGGGCTTCCTGACTGCAGATCAGCACTTACTGTCTCACTTCTGCTGAATCTAGAAAATGGGACTGGTGGACAGTTCTCCCCCCTCCCCCAAAGCAAGTGAGAAGAAATTTATCAAGGCTACATGTTCCTGATGCAAGCTAACCCTCAATATGCTATAGTGCTATTATATTTAAATCCATTAGATACATTGGAGATTGGTCTGGAGTTGGGGTAAACAGTGAGGTGGCCAAGTTTGCAGATCTTAGGGTCACAATGGGTTGCTCACTGAAAACATTGACTCTGTGCATGGCAGTGGCAAAGAAGGCAAATTCCATGGCAAGAGTTCTTAGGAAAGCTATGGAGAATAAGACTGCTGATATTATAATGTTCCTATACCAGTCAATGGTGTGGCCACATTTGGAATACTGTGTAACTGCCACACTTCAAGAACAATATTGTAGAGCTTGAAGAGGAACAGAAGGGGTAAGCCAGAATGATAAGAGCATCTTCTTTACAAGATAAGACTACAGCTCTTCTTTTTGGACTTTTTAACTTGGCAAAGAAGTGATTAAAGGTTCATGACTGAGCCTTATACGATTCTGCAAAGTGTGGACAGAATGAAAAATTATAGATTGTTCTCTCCCCCCCCCTCAATACTAAAACCAGGAGTCACCCAAGAAAAGTGATTGGCTGTGGAATTCACTGCCATAAGATGAGGTGATGGCCACTAGCTTGGATGGCCTTGAGGGAATGAACAAATTTGTGGAGAACAGTTATATCAATTACTACCAGTCATCATGAGTATGAGGTACCTCTGGGTTCAACTATCAGTCACTGTCATTGAGTGACCCTGAATTTATTATGGAAGGAACAGAAAAAAGTTATATCTAATGTATAAATCTCTATATTTTCAATTTTTGCATTCTTCTGCACCATACCAGTTTCAGGGGAGCAACAGTGGGAGTGAAGTATGCCTTCCTTCCTACTTGTGGGCTACCTAGGGACAGCTAGTGCGGTATGAAGGGAAACCGGAAACTGAACTAGATGGACCTTCAGTCTGATCCATCAGGCTTGTTCTTCTGTCCTATTTTCTGTTTATTTTTTCTGTTTATCTCTTTCAAAGTGCACCTCCAGCCCCATTGTGAAAAAAAGACAAGGTTAAAGATGGGTCAGTCAAAGTGATGGGCTACTGAGACACTTTCCACATTAAGAGTGACGGGGAAGATGGAAAAGACAAGGACATAAGCTGCTAAAGCATGTTACTTAATAACGTCTGTGTCAATTGAGATTGTCTTTAGATTTGGGGGATAAATAGCAGATGCTCTTTGCAAAATAATGATTTTTAATATTGAAACAAAGATGTTTAGATATTAATGTTTGCTCATAGAAAAAGTTTATTTTTAAAGGATTATTTCTGCCACATGGAAAAAGTAGTATTCAAGGATACTAAAATCACAAATTACACTAGATTAATAATTAATATACAGATTTCCAAATGCCGTAAACTGAACACACAGATCTGAGTAGGCCATTAAAAATAAAAACATTTATATGGAAAGTCAAAGCATATTCTGGGAGAGACTTACAACAGCTAGGTAGGGCACTTAATTCTAGAGCATCTAGAATTTGAATGTCATGTGTAGATGTAATGTAGGAGGTCGAATGTAGAGGCAGCTTTTCATTTTGCCTTTTTATCACAGACTTCACAGATTTAAAATATAGTAGGAAGAAACAAATGGGAAAGACCTTGCTAAATGAACACAAGAAAGATAAACTCCTCTTATTCATCTATGATAGCAATCCCTAGCAGAGTTGACAACCTGTTTGGAAGGGAGAGCATTTATTTCTTTACTTTGTACAAGAGTAAAGAGCAAACCTTCAGGATTAACAGCCCAATTTTATGTGGCTGAATGCTGGTGGAATGGAATGCACATTCCACCAGCATAGGCTCTCTTACATCAGTCATAAAAACCACTCTAGCATTATGCAAACTTGCACACTGCTAAAGTGCCAGCAGGAAGGCTGTAGCCATCCCACACCCTCTGGAGGATCCTGGAGGATCCACTGAGGCAGGTAGGATGGCAGGGGAGGTGGGATGGGGTGGGCGAGACACAACAGGTAGTGGAGGGTGGAATGAGGTGGCAGCAGGAATGAGAGAGTGCAGAACAGGGTGGTGATGGCAGTGGGGAAGAGCGGATTGGGTCCAGCAAGGGGGTGGGTCTGGTGGCAGCAAATCCTGGCCCCCATCCCGGACACAATCCCTGGGTGCAGGTATATCCAGACCTATGATGGACTCTTCGCTCACGAGAGGAAACTGAATGCTTTCCACATGCGCTGCCTCCGACGCATCCTCGGCATCACCTGGCAGGACAAAGTTCCAAACAACACAGTCCTGGAACGAGCTGGAATCCCTAGCATGTATGCACTGCTGAAACAGAGACGCCTGCGTTGGCTTGGTCATGTTGTGAGAATGGATGATGGCTGGATCCCAAAGGATCTCCTCTATGGAGAACTCGTGCAAGGAAAGCGCCCTACAGGTAGACCACAGCTGCGATACAAGGACATCTGCAAGAGGGATCTGAAGGCCTTAGGAGTGGACCTCAACAGGTGGGAAACCCTGGCCTCTGAGCGGCCCGCTTGGAGGCAGGCTGTGCAGCATGGCCTTTTCCAGTTTGAAGAGACACTTGGCCAACATTCTGAGGCAAAGAGGCAAAGAAGGAAGGCCCATAGCCAAGGAGACAGACCAGGGACACACTACACTTGCTCCCAGTGCGGAAGGGATTGTCACTCCCGAATCGGCCTTTTCAGCCACACTAGACGCTGTGCCAGAACCACCATCCAGAGTGCGATACCATAGTCTTTCGAGACTGAAGGTTGCCAACAAGATAGTGAATTCACTAGCACAGGTCCAAGTATACCCATCCATGCTGCAGAGGAGACTCCCACAACTACCCCCCTCCTGCAGGATGCAGTGTTGGCATTGGTGCATTGGCAGGGGGAAGAATAGGACTGGTCTATAAGTTCTTGATCCCTAGCTCAGGGCCAACATGGCAGGTTGGCACCTATATTCAGTAATGAAGCTACTCTTTGTTAATTGGCCATTGTTAAGAAGGTTTGCTGCGTATTGCTGCATTTTAAAAAAAAAGGAAACATGGAAGAAATAAGGAAAAAGACAGACAGCTAGTGTATTACCCTTAGCCATAATGTGGTAACAAAAGCTAAAAATGTGCTTGTATCTAGAAAATGCTACAGAAGCAAACTAAGCTTAAGTAAACTGGGAAGATATGCAGAACGACATAGCCAAACCCCACCACAGCCCAGCATGCCACAAGAGAAATTTTTTGGGAGAAATGCAATAACACAGTCCTTTGCAAGCTGAGAGGATGGTTTCATAAGTGAAAGTCAATTGACATTATTTGACAGCATCCTCAGTCTTTGACGTATCTAGACAGGTGGACAAGCAAAAAAAAAAACACAACTCATTTTATTTTTACATGGATTTCCATTGCTTAAAAATGGTTCATTTAATTATTGACCCATTTATAATGTGATTAATTTCAGAACAGCCCCGACTCCCTTTTCACTGCTCATTATTAAGAGTATTTATACACAGAGCAGGTTACATAGCAAGAGGAATAAGCAAGAAAGATGAGAAAATGGCTGAGGCTGCGATCCTATCAACATCTACCTGGGAGTGGATCCCATTTTATAATGGGACTTACTTCTAAGCAGACATACATAGGCTTGGGCTCTCACTGTTCCAAAGCTCACAGCCTAAAGAAAGGCATGTTGGAGATGCCAGCAACAGCTACTGGAGGATGCTGTTCAACATCTGGGTTCAACAGATTCAACAGAAGCTGGGTTCAACAGATTTTTTGCTATTCTGTTGTTGTTGTTTCTCTGCCTCAGTTAGCAGGAATCTCTAATATCTAGCACAAATTCTGGTTCATTAAGTGCATAGGTTTAAATTTGTGGGTGTCAAACCCTGGCCCGTGGGCCGGATTCTGCACTTGAGCACAGCCTTCCCCCGTGTGAACAGAGCTTAGCTTTCCAGAGGGCAGCCTGATATCTTCGTCGCCAGAATTCCATGCTAGGCAACCACTTCTGCTGCCCATTGCCCCAGCATGCTCTGTGACCAGATTTCTGGGCAGAAGTGGCTGCCCAGTGTGATGTTCTGGGGAGATTGGTGACAAAGGTATCAGACTGCCTCATGGAACAGTGAGTTCCATTTGTTGTAAGTTTCACAGGTTTTTGGTCACAGTGGTCCTGAGTCTGGAGACTACTTGTTTAAATAATCAATAACATAATAGTAATATTTGTCATTACGTAGACTTTCATAGAGATTATTAAGGGCACGATCCTAACCCCTTATGTTAGTGCTTTCCAGTACTGGCATAGCGGTGTCAATGGGACATGTGCTGCATCCTGCAGTTGGGTGTCACTCACAGAGACCTCCTCAAAGTAAGGGAATATTTGTTCCCTTACTTCAGAGCTGCATTGCCCTTATGTCAGTGCTGGAAAGCACTGACATAAGGGGTTAGGATTGTGCTCTAAAAGAAAAAATACATTATTTACAGATAAAATGCCACCTTTCATTCTTGTCAAATACATGTTTCTTTCTTTTGATTTTGGAAAGATTTTATATTCTCTCCCCCTTTCATTTCAGCTCTTGTTTGCTTCTGACACATCATCCTGAGAAAACAAACTATTGGCTACTGCTTTACACACTGAGAACCTTTGCCGAATGTGTTGCCTAGTCTATTTTCAAGCAGGTTTGTTATATTCCATGCTCATCCTCACCCATTAAGATTGGCTGCATAACACCTTCACAATGAGCTAAAATGATTTTCTCTTCTTAAGTTTCATTTCAGCGTGGTGCCTGGGGCACAAAGAATTGAACATCAATCAGCAGAGACAAGAGAATTGAAATTATTATCTGAATATTCTTATATACTTTATAGCTTTAGTGGTTCATCTACAGTCCCTCTAACTCAGTGGTAAAAGGGCCATGCATAAACCAGTGAAACTCTATACTTACAGGCAAGTAGGAAAAAAAAGCCATCCAATTTATTGTAGGAATATTGGATAGCATATATGCCACAAATCAGGGGAAAAGAAACCATGGAACCTGGGGCCTTTTTTATCCGAACAAATTCTCTTTGCTGGAGGCACTAAAGGTAGAGCACTACATATGGTGGATTTGGGAACACGAGGGGCTGCTGGTGAGCTTGTAATCAAGAATTCCTCTTACTGAAGAACAATTTGTATGAATAGGCAAGGGCTGAACTTGAAGCCACTGAAGTCTGAACAACGATGAGGACTTGAAAAAGGTTGTTGTGATTGTTCAAGACATTTGTGCAGCCCTATAAGGACATGCCAATTTGGATCCTGAATTTTTTCATTTTTGGAGTCCTATTTGTTCATTTGGGAAGGTTCTGTTTATTTTCATTTTATGCCCATTTGGGCCCATCTTCAATTGTTTTAAGAATTCTTTTGCTTTGGGTATGCTATTTCCTATGGATATTGCTGGCTACCAGTTAACAAGACTGGGAAATGATTTTGCTCAAACTAGCAGAGATGGGAACTCAGGTCAGGTGACTCGAGTCCAAGTTGCAAAAAGCATTTTTGGCCGAGTCATGGAGACTCAAGTCACCTGCGCTGATGACTTATGCACTGACTCAAGTCTGAGGCCACTGACTTGGCACTGATTCCCCATGCATGTGCACTGAAGTCTGGTGTGCTTGCTTACTTTTTTTGCCATGTGAAAGACCTTGTAGGGCCATCATTCAGACCAGGCGAGCAGAAGGGAAGTTCCAGCCAGGAGGCAGGGTTACTGTTTTGCTTTTGTATTGGGCGGGAGGGCAGGAGGTGGGAGCAGGCTTTCTTGCCCGTCCTGAAGGAACCAATGGTCATTGGATGAAAATGGGCGGTCTGGTTTTTTTCTTTGGATGAGGGAGAGCAGAAGGAAGAGCCCAAGGGGGTTCTTGCCTTAGGATTGGCTGGAGAAGCCCAGGGAGGGGGAGGAGGGAGGGAAGCGGAGGGGGGGAGGCAGTCTGTAGCGATCATGCTTTCCAACACATGACTCCTCGTAGCTCCCTTGTTACTTGGGAGAAGGAAGCCTAATTGAATGACTGGTGCAATGGGATTACTTTTGAGTAGCGCTGCAAAGGATTGGGTTGTTTTGGTAAGCCTCACAGTTGCTTCATGTGACTCTGCTCCTTTTTGCCACTTCTGTCCTTGCTCTCACGCAGTCTGTCCCACCCCTCCCACCTTGTTTACATAAGAACATAAACATAAGAACATAAGAACAGCCCCACTGGATCAGGCCATAGGCCCATCTAGTCCAGCTTCCTGTATCTCACAGCGGCCCACCAAATGCCCCAGGGAGCACACCAGATAACAAGACACCTGCATCCTGGTGCCCTCCCTTGCATCTGGCATTCTGACATAGCCCGTTTCTAAAATCAGGAGGTTGCGCATACACATCAATGGGATGTTTACAGATGGGATGGGGACAGCAGGGGAATGGTTAAATAGAAAACACACATACACACACACACCCTGGCAGCAGCCCTGTTTTTTTTTCCATGGCTGGCTTCTTAAAGAAGACGACTCACAACTCAAGTCTTTCCAAGTTGTGAAAACGCTCTGGGTGACTTGGAAAGTCTGCTCGTTATGACTCTTTTTCAAGTCAAGTCGTGAGGGGCAGAGACTCATGACTTGACTTGAGTCAAGTCACACCTGACTTATCCATCCCTGCAAACTAGTAGTTCCATTGGCCTTCAAATGGCAAAGTTCACCTTCCTCATCTTAGCTACGCAATCTGATCTTTCCTTGTTATATTATTTCATATACAACTAATAAATTGAAAAGGGACCACTGTGTCCAGCAGGGGGACTGCGTTGGCAGAGGGAGTAGGACTAGAGTAGGATTGGGCTCTTATGGCCCAATCCACATGTTTCGCTGGTGGTGTCTGCTGTACAGCAGCCACAAAGGGTGCCCTGGCAGTGTGCACTGGTGGGAAGGTCAGAGTCTTCCTGCACCTGCTGGAGGAGCATGCTAGACCCACTGAGAAAGTTAGGATATCAGGGGAGGCAATAGGGGTAAGGAGGGCAGAATGGGGATGGGGAGAGGCAAAACTGGGCAGGGAGGGAGGAACGGGGCAGGGAGGCTGCAGGAGGGGGTGAACCCCACTATCCCCTCTGCGGGAAGCCTCCCCACTCCTTTCTGTCCTCAGACTTGCACCAGCTAAAAAGCTGGTACAGGTCCAAGGAGACCGATTGCAGAGCAGGAGTCTTATAGAGGTGTAAGGGGATTTAAATCCCCTTTACCCTCTCAAGCCTCCTGATTCACATACACCTACTGGATACAGTGCACCCATTTTTGGTGCAGCCACTCCAGTGAGGGAGAAGGATAAGATTGGGCTGTTAGTGTGCTATTAGGGTAATTGTCAGCCATGGGCATTGGCAAGCTGGGACTGGGTTTCAGGATGCTACAGGGGACCTTAGAGTGAAGTGCATCATAAAGGATTGGGAGTACCCATGAGCACCTGATAGTAGGCATTTATTCACCCAGAGATAATGGCAGCGATTGCTGGCGCTTTTCTTGAGCAATGTTTATAATGTCACAAAGCAGCTCTTTTCAAAGTTACAGTACTCATAGCCTTTTGGGGTGGCGTTCAGATCTAGCAAACTCCTAGTTCATAGGAATTTTGAGGGGGTGTGTGCAAAGGAAAGCTCTTAACCTGGATAAAGTAACAGCCATGATCTAGTAGTTCAAATGCTTGAAAATGGATCAAAGAGGTTGACCTTCTCCAGTCTAGAATGTGTCAGGGAGTTCAGGATCTCAGAAAGGCAGAGAGCTTGAAAAAAGAAGGGAATTGGGATGTGGAAAAGAAGGTTGTGACAGCAGGTGGAGCTTCTGTTCCCATTCTGCTATCATTCATTCTCAGCCATACTTATTCAGAGGCGATGAAGGTCATTTATAAATTATAGGCTGAGATTTGTTTCTAGGTGATCTGGAATAGGGCTTGCATGACTTTATTGTTATGTGGAAGAAATGAGGGGAAGCTAAGCTAGGCTAGTCCCCAATGTGGCAGGTTTAATACAAAAAGGGAGGTTAAGGACATTTGGTGTGCACCCTGAAGTGGATTGGTCAAAGGGGACCCAAGACAAATCTCCAGATGCTTTTCAGCTCAAGAATGCTGGATGTGACCTTCTTGAGCAATGAGAGACTTTGTAAATAAACCTCAAAGACTGATCCGTTGTAGGAGAGGCAATACAACTCTGAGCTTCCTTGATCTTTGTAGGCATTTGTGATGTTAAGATACGATTGTCATGAGATAAGGGGGAAGGTACAACAGCAAAAGAATAGATATCTTCTCCAGGGCAGAAACCTATACCAAAGGAGTGTGAAGTATGAGAGCCCAGTCTTATCCAATGTTCCAGTACTGATGCAGCTGTTCCAACAGGGTGTGTGCTGCATGGGGGTGGGCGTGGGGGAGAGCACAGAGGCCTCCTCAAGATAAGAAACATTTGTCCCCTTACCTTGGGGCTGGCTGCAGCTGCATCAGTGCTGGAAAATTGGATAGGTCTGGACCCTTAAGGCACAATCCAAAGGCACCCTTGGGCTGACACAGGTCCCTTGCCGTAAAGCACTTTCACGCCTACATAAGGGAAGACAGGCTGGCGCATAGATGTGCGCTGGCCTACCTCTGCCAATGTGGGCCCTGGGACAAGATGAGTTTGCGTTGGCAAAGCTTGGCCAACGCAGGAGTCTAGGGGGGCTTGGGGAGGACGGGGAGGAGGCGAGACAGAGGTGTTTTGGGGCAGGGGAGGGTGGGCAGCAGGTATTCGTAGGCAGCTGGGGGAAGTGGGAGGCGTGGTCAGGCTCTGGTACTTATGCCAGATCCTAGCCCTGTTCCCAGGCGGCCCAGGGTACTTGGATTTGCGCCACTGATTTCGCCTGCCTGTTCCAGTGCACGTTTGGGCTGCCTGTCTGAAGTACTGAAGTATTTTTGAATGTTAAATAAAGTTGTGGCCTATTTATAACCCAAGCTTCTTGTCTAATGTCTTATTGGATTATGTGAGCAAAGCAAGAAAGGTGGTGTTAGGATAACTTTGCCATTGCCTGTGCTAATTCAGTTTAATGACTTCAGGGAGAATATCTCTTTCTACCTCTGCAGATTAATCTGGCCAGAAATTGTTAAATCCCCCTGGAGCATTTCAGGACATGCATGGATGAATAGGCTGTCATTACTTAGTAGAATGAAGGGGGTGAAGACCAGGTTTGTTGTCCCACTTGGTAGAAAGGGATATGTGCATAATCCCAAGAACTGGCTGCGTTGCGAAGGCCAGGTGCTTTTTTATCCATCTCTCAAATGGGAAATGTATCCTTTTTAACTTGGGAGCCAAAGAAGTTGAACTGGCCACATCAGAGAAAGTAGGGCCAATATAAATTGGGTACAATATTCCATGCAGATTTGTTTTTGTTGCTACATTTATGGGAGCCAGGACAAAACTTAAGAGCAGAGAGAAGAAATATAAGATTAGGAGAGGACTTTACTCAAAGTACAACCACCAGTTTTTTCTTGCAGATGTAAACACTGTTATCTTTAGGCTGTGAAGCCACATGACTGCACAGCTAGAATTGGAACCCTGTGCAGCTTCCTTTTCAGCCTTGGGCCTTCCTTAGCACAACAAGATTAGGGCGCTGCACAGTCTGTGTAATTTTCATGGGGAACACTGGCTGTAGAAATGGAGTCCCGTTCTTTGCCAGGTAGAGAATTCCTTTGTGGGACTGGTATGGTTAAAGCCTTCAGAATGATCCCTAGCTTCACACAGAATGGAAAGCAGGCTTTGTTGTAGCCTGAATGAAGGACTGGAAACAGTTTTTCAAAATTTCAGGCAAACGTCTCCCCTAACCTTGTTATCTATGGTGTTTTTTTCAGTGACTATGATGGCAAACAAATCTGTAACTTCCTGCATGCAAAACCTGAGCTCTACCTGTCCATTTTTAGTCCTCTGCGAAATCATTTGAGGTCATGAGTGTCTTTGCAGCTCTGCTGTCATGAAGGGGCTAAAGAAACAGATAGATCACAGACCTTGTATGGTCTTACTGCCCTCAGCAAAGCTACTCTGATGTCATAGAGAGGATGGACAGCCTAGAACTTGCCAGGCCATCTGCATCCTAAGTTAGCTGCATCCTAGCCGGAGATAAACCACCCTTTGAATTCTAAGATCAAGGAGTAACTTTCGTTAAATTGAACCATGTTAGTATTTCCTGCACTCCTTGAAGTTTTGAATGACACTGTTGGGATATTTATTGTTTGAGTAGCTTTGGAATCTTGTAATGAAAAGAAACGGATGCTGTATGCTGGTTTTCTTAGCTGGAGTGTTTGCATCTTCAGTGTTTGCATGCCTGTGACTTCATGCCTTCCATAGTTGCTCACTTTCAGCCATTAGATCACAGCTATTGACTTCAAAATGAGGTTAAATCAATTTTAAAATCTCCCGGTTTCTTATTAGAGTCTTATTAATTTCACTTGTAGTGTACTATCCCTGTTCCATTCCTGTTTCTAAGGTATGTCAAAAACTATCAAATTGATTCAGCACACTTTTGGTAGGTTCATACCTGGGAATTCTCAGAGCACTGTGGCTGGATCCAGTTATTTATGCTTCCTTTATAACTATACTTGTGACATATTGAACATGGCAGTACATGTTCGGGGTTATACATTTCTTGGATTATAGAGCCAGAAGATACATAGAATTACCAGATATATGTAATTATCCAAAAGTAAATTTACATAAATTACATATCATAATTAATGTTAATTGAAATAATCTCTGGTCTGTTCTGAAGACAAATTGTGAAACAGATAATTAAAGCAGGCAGTGAAGAAAAGGAACATAGATTGTATTTCAGTGAAGCCTTCAAGCCACTAAAGACATCTCTCTCTCATGTGTATGTATAAATAAAAATTTTCTCACTGAAAGTAATGCATTTAAATTTGTATGCTTTTAAAATTACAGTAGCCACTAAAATAAATATTCTTCATTCCTTTACATATTTATATTTTCCATGTTATAAGTAGAGGTCTTATTTTTCAGTGATAATGAAATAAATCACATAACACTGCTTTCTGCACTTTTCCTCCCTGGGGAAAAAATGAAATATGTGAAAAAATAAAAAACATTTAGCAACACCTCTAGTTACCTGCTCTGCAATGGATATTGAAGGTTACCCTGCACATGCCCGATCTCGTCTGATCTTGGAAGCAGGGTGAGGCCGGGTTAGTACTTGGATGGGAGACCGCCTGGGAATACTGTATGCTGTAGGCTTATACCATAGTCTTTTGAGACTGAAGGTTGCCAACCATCTACAACTTTGCTATTTAAAGCATTACATTTTTATATTAATCACGTATCCTCTCAAAATTATATAAAACATGTTTGTGTGATTCTTTATTTTGATTATTTTCTGGTCCTGTTCATGTTTGTATTCAGCTGCAAGCTATAAATGACAAAGCTCTTCCTCGGTTTTCCACTGGGAAGGGAGAGGAGAATGCAAATTGAATCAGACTCCTGAAATGGGAAGAAAAGTGCACTAGTGACATGGATTTGACCACAGCAGGCACAAAATTTGTTTCTACTTTAACCATAAAGTGAGTGAGACCTCCGGAGGCTGAAACACCTCCACGGGATGCAGTGGGTGCCATGTTGGCAATGCTGCATCACTGTGAGAGCAGTTACGGTGTATTGGGCTATTTTATCTTTTACATTGCCAACTGACTCCTCAGAAAGCCCTTCACATATTTTGAATTTCATTCATTAGGGTTGTTTTTTTTTAATGCCAAACTGCAGTTGTGTCTCTATACTTGAGCTTCTTTTTCCTTCACAGCTAGAATTTCTCTGTTCCTTTTCTGCTGGTCCTAGAACATTATTCCCATGAATACCACCTGCCGTGCATCTTCATAGAACACTAACCTTGCTTTGATGTTGACTCTCCCTGTGTTTTCATTCTGCCTGGCTTGCCTCTCCCTGCTAGATCTAACCATTTTATGGGCAACCTTACTGTGCTTGTTACCTTAAGGTTTCCTAATCTGCTGGCAGCATGACATCGAGAAAGAAATGAAATCAAATAGATTTTAGCCACACCAAATTATTCAGGCATTGTCTGAATAATTATTTGAATAAATGTGGAATAGTTTTGAGTTCTGCTAACAATTAAAATCAAATAGACTGCAGGGTCACAGAAAAGAAAGCTGTTTGTCAAATATGAGTTTTAAAACCTGACGATCAAAGATATAATTCATCCATTGGGCTCAAGAGACGCAATGAAAATGTCCTTGGAAATGTTTTGAAACAGTCCTTGGAAATGTCCTTGGAAACAGTTTAGAGCAGGGGTGCCCAAACCCCGGCCCTGGGGCCACATGCGGCCCTCGAGTCCTCTCAGCGTGACCCTCAGGGAACCCCCAGCCTCCAATGAGCCTCTGGCCCTCTAGAGATTTGTTGGAGCCTGCACTGACCTGACGCAACTGCTCTCAGCGTGAGGGCGAATGTTTGACCTCTCACGTGAGCTGTGGGATGAAGGCTTCCTCCACTGCTTGCTGTTTCTCATCTATGATGCATAACAGCAGCAAAGGAAAGGCCAGTCTTGCTTTGTGCAAGACCTTTTATAGGCCTTGAGCTATTGCAAGACCTTCATTCATTCATATAAGCTCATCTTTAATATATTCATTTATGTAAACTTATATAAATGTATTCAATTTTTAAATGTAAATTAATTCTTTTTTCCCCAGCCCCCGACACAGTGTCAGAGAGATAATGTGGCCCTCCTGCCAAAAACTTTGGACACCCCTGGTTTAGAGAATTGATAAAAAAGATCATTGTGTATAAAGAAAAGACCAGGTATCTGAACTGAGTACTTACAATACATTTAGGCTTTCAGACAGTCTGGATGGAATGACTTCTCACTGAGGGTCCAATCCTGAATTGGTCCAGTGCTGGTGCTGAGCCCTAACACTAGAACTGGGTGCTGTAAATGTGTCATAAAGCATGTTTACGGCTCCTGGTGAGCAGGGGGCACTTGCACTGGGCCAACACCAGTCAGGCACCAGGCCCAGAACCAGCAGGAAGAGGATGCACCATGGTTGCCGGGTGGTGGTGTGGCCTCTGGAGAAAAGTGGAAGGATGGAATGAAGGTGGGGTGGAGGGAGGAACTGGAGCGGGAGGGGGTGGGACTGGTGGAGATCTGCTCCACTGGATCCTGAACTCCATGTCAGTTGGGAAGGCCCGACAAGGAGTTTCTCAAGCCTGTGAAAAACAGCCGGTGCAGACATGAGAAACCTCATTGCCAGGCTTGGGGTTTCCCTGGGGGAGGGGGACAAAAGTCCCCTTTTTCCGAGGAGACTTCTGGTTGTTTCCTGGCGCTCGCTGGATACAGCAGTAGCCTCGTTAGTATTGCTGCATCCGCCTGTGCTGGGAAGCTCAAGATTGGGTTGCCTGAACCTCAGAATGATAAACTTAAAAAAAAAAAAACACACACCCTAAGAACACACTTTGGAAAGTCATATTGAAATAGTTTAGTTTCAGTGACTAAAGCCCTTTCCTCATGAACAGGCAAAAGGAAATGAAATCATTTATAGTTCCCCACACACTTTTAAATGCAAAAACCTTATGTTCTAGATGCAATATCAATGATATAAGACAGTTTTACATCTTTCACAAATATAAAATTGAATATCTCACATTCATCAGATCATTTCCAATTATTAAGAGCAAAGGAAAGGCAGAACAAGACAGCTTATTTCAAGGCCAAAATGCAAAATGATTGAAATTTTATTTCATTTCCCACTCCATTATCACCTTTGTCATATGCAAACGAATTCAATGTCACATGAGATCATCATATTACTGTGCTATTTTATGATACCCCATGTGGTACATTTGTCTCAGTATTCTATATATTTTCATTCCTTCCATCCAGCTCTGATAAATCTAATTCTCCCATAAAAATGTTCCACTTTTAGATAACAATTAGAAACTTAGACAAAAATGTTGCATAAAATCTAAAAGGCTGCCAATGAATGGCAAAATGAGGGCAACTGGTTTTAATGTCTGCCTTTTAGGCTACCTATTCCTTTGAGGATAATAAAGCAGATTAAAGTCAGAGTCCTGGAATGGCTACTCAAATTAAACCATATAGAAAAGGTCAAAGCAATACAGCATGCCAATATAATTCACTTATCATTCAAGTAATAAAAATTCTGATGCCACATTCTTCAGCAAAAGATTGTAAAAAAGAAGAGGAGATGGAAGAACATTAGTTCTTTCTCATGTTAATATTTATACAAAATAAAAATGGTTCAGAATATACAGTTGTAACCTTTGTTTTATTTTAACACTTGTCAGATTGCATGACCTCACAGCTAGATGTTGGGTTTGCCAATGCTAAAGCAATATAAGAAGTCAGTGGATGCATTTGCACATTCTTCTTGACAATGTTTTTTTATGTAAATGGTCATGTGTTTACATGAGAGAGAGAGAGAGAGAGAGAGAGATTTTATACAAGTAGTGGCATTATGACTAAGACTGGCAAATGATCTGTCTTCAGGTTTGAAGGTCACCAGTTTGATTTTCATTTTGCTAACCTAGTAGAAAGGTGTTGTAAATGCAAACAACTGTGTGTATCTATAAAGTTAATCATTTCCTTAATCATTTCTTTCAATTACTGTACTCATAGTACAGTATAGCAATATCAGTGTGAAGACTGTATAACCAGAATACTGGGACATGATCAGTGAGAAAATCAGCCTGCAATGTTCATGTTCATGAACACATTTGCATACAATTGTCACATGTGCCTGCATTTATACACAATACAGGATGCTGCCATCCTTCTGCCATGATGAGTATATGCCCTTGCTAATTACTGAAAAGAACAGGAGGATGCCTACCAATATTCAGAAAAGGCCAGTGCAGTCAACCATATTATCTTCTGTATCTGGCCGTTTCTGGAAGCCATGAGTTGAGGGACAGATTTTTCTACAGGGCTATTGAATGGTACATCCGGGCTCCTTTCAGACAACATTCAATTTCTATAATGCAATCTTCCATTGCATTCTACAGCGTCAGACTACATCAATTAGACCACAGTCACTATTCTATTAATTTTTTTCCATCTCCCTCCATTTTTCTTAAATCAAATACAGGCAGTTCTTGTATGAATACAAGAATACAAATACATGGGGGTTACATTTCTGGGAGATGGCACACATTGAAAATACAAATTAAAATGGCTTTTCTCATAGGAAACAAAGGGAAACTTTTGGGTCACCATAGATTCATGTAGCCCCATTTTGGGGCTACTCGCTTTACCCGGGGGAAGGGGACCAAAGTCCCCCTCTCCCAAGGAAGTGGCGGTGGCTGACTGGGGTGCGCTGGGTGCTGCGGCAGTAATTTTCGGTGCCACTGCAGCCTCGTGCGCCAGGCAGCTCAGGAGTGGGCTGCCTGAAAGCAGTAAGCAGCAGCTCTATAAACACTTTTTTTGCTTCTTTTTAATCTTCTGGCTCTAGAGGAGACAGACAGCTCTCCCCACAAGAAGCTGCCAGCGTCTAACAGGTTTGCTTGTTAGCAACTCCAATCTGCCCGTGTTATGCACGGATTCGGAACCTACAAATTCTTTTAAGCTTGGAAAACAAAAGTGACATTTTTTTAATGCCTTATAAGGCATTCTGAGGTCCAGGGAAGTCCCCCTGGTTTTGAAGGTTTTAAACTGTGAGCTTGCAGAGGGGTGTAGAACCTTGACTACGCACTGTTCTAGGAACCTTTCTTCAAAGAAATACAGGAGTCAAGCTTTAGAAAGAATAAAACACACAGTTTATCATGTCTCTAAAAAGGCAGATACGGCTTATGGTTACTGGTTTTTTTAACTTGATACAATGTTATAGTATCACACAGATAACTTAGGTGAAAATGATTACAATTTGATCTTTGAGTGAGCTAGCGAGGTTTTGAATCAGAAAATGTATTTCAGAGCATCTTCTTTCCCTGAAGCTGCTGATTATAATTAGCCTTTATTATCACTCTGGGTGTATAGATCTAGTAGGGCCTCCATTCGGCCCTCACCATAGTATCACCCAGATACTTTTCTTCTGAATCTGATTTTATTTCACCAAAAAGTCATTCCTACTCTATTCTGCGCAGCAGCAGGATACCGAAAGTCACAATCACTCAAGCTAAATGGCAATTTCCTACTGTGATGGCAGACATACATCCCAAACCTATGGATGCCTTCCACTGATGGAATGAGTGTTCCATCAGTGGAAGGCCCACTTTGTTGGTGCTGCAGCTGTATCAACAATACACACAGGTGAACTGCCTGCATCAAAGGCTGGCAACCATGTGTGCATGCCATTGAAGTGCCCAGCCATAGCCAGGGGAAGTGAGTTGGTGGGTGGGGGGTAAGGCTGGTTTGGTTAGCCTTATATTTTTGCTTAGCTTCCAAGATCTTTAAATGATAATCTGGAAATGATAATCCGGAACACTCTTGTTTTACAATCATAGTAATCCAGCACGCTACATAACATTTAGTGCTAGGATTTGTAATTGTCTGCATAACAAAGAGTCCTTAATCTGTAATACTCTGTCACTTCTGTTGTTAATTTGACAGTTTGTTTTGCTGTTATACATGATCGAGGACAGTTGTGAAAAATTGTGATATACACTGTTAAATTTTCTACACTTGTTTAAGTATAGGCCACAGACATTACATTGCATGCACTGTAATTCATTGCAACTGAATTTCATCTATCTACATTCAAAAGGAAATTAAAATGTTTAAGCTCAACTTGTTTAGAAAGCATAAAAACTCTAAGAACGTAGATTTGCCATGCATCTGTGAGATATAAAGTGTTATGTCTTTAGCTGTACGTTTAATGCAGCAATAACTTAGTATTCAGGCTCTTGAACACACTTAAATAACTACAAACCACACAACTTACCACAAGTAGCTATACAGTCTATGCATACAGAATATTGCCCTATTCATGAATTAGATTCTTTCATGTTTTGATTAAAACCAACTGTAATGTTTACAGTTTATGGTAGCCATTACTCTTGAAGTGATAAGTCACCATGAAATGGATAACAATTGCCATATAATTGTCTTACAAGCACTTAACACAATAACATGGGTATTATAATGGCAGAGTGCTATGTATTTAATGGTCTTTGCGGGAATTGCAGATATAGAGAACGGCACGTAATTGTTAAGTTAATCGTATAAAATCTGTGTGTGCTCATCATCATACGCAGAATCTTTTATGAGCGCTTAGGGCTTAACGATAGAACAAATTAGGACAATGGCTAACCTCAAAGAGCAGGTGCATCTCTTTTGCTTTTATTGCACAGATAAAACTGACCGAGGCATTAACGTGTTGAAAGTTGAGCCTAACTTTTTCATCCATCCATTTCTTGATCCATTTCTAGAGATTTGTAGAAATGCTTAGGTAGTTATCTTTCAACAGCATTAGGCACCAAAACTGTGTATCGCATGCAGTGCACAATTCCAGTAGGGATGCTAAAGCATTCAAGACAAAGTGAAGCTAAAAGTTATTCGATGGCCATTTTCATCTCAAATGCAGGTAGGAAAGGGGCAAAAGCAGAGCAGAAACTGCCTCACGTCATTTTTACTGTGCATTCTGTTTTGCAAAGATAGTCAGGGTGCTTCTGATAGTAACTGAAAGCCTTCATTTTTCCTCTCCAATTCCCACTCCTCCCAACCCAGCACTTCTGGTCACTTCTGTGGTGCATTCTGGGGCTCGTGGAAGTCGGTGGAGTGTGTCACAGGCCTGGTGCGACCCAGAAGTGACCTTCAGGGGCTCCCAAGAAGGCATTTTGGCGCTACAGGGAGCATCGTAATGTGACCCGCCATGAAGGACAAGATGGGTCGCAGCATTAACACGTTTGGGAATTGCTGAACTAATTAATTAATGTGGCACAGTTTAAAATCCAATATATGCCTTGTGTGTTTATGGGGTCAGCATTTGAGCAACGTTTACTGCTCACTTATTAATTTTTTTTACACCTAATTCAAATGTTCCTTCACCAAATATCCAGCAGAATTCAATGCATTCTTTTTTCTATTAATGGATAGATGCTTGAGTTTGTCCAAGTATCAGTAAAATGGGAAATATAGATGGAGAAGCAGGCATATTCGTAGGGATACAATGCATAAAAAGAGATCATAATATGGCCTAATAGAGCCCAGTTATCTTGGTCAGCATGTCAAACCATTAGAGAGTGTAAGGCTTGTGTGAACTTGCCATATTTCTTCCAGTTTTTAGTCTGCTCAATAGACAAATGTGAGCTCAATTAGGAATATGCACTGCAGAGAGACATTGGAAAAACAAATTTGATGAAAAACAGATTTTGGGATCTCACAATGTGGCTGTGGTGAGCAGGTTCAAACTCTCGAAAGTCCAAATATAAGAAATTAATGTGGTAGGAGATATAGTTCCAATAAATGTTTAAATGACTGGAGAGAGTTTCTCTTCTTCCGTGATCTAAGATACCCGGCTCTTGACCTTAGAGAAGCACAGCTACTGATGCCACAACACAGTAATAGGCAAAGCTAAGAAATCTGTGCCTTTGAAGAACCAAATGAATATATCCTTGCATAGCCACATAGGAATCTTTCTGTCTGTGAGAAGACATAATTGCACAGTGCAAAAGGCATGTGATGTGTAGTGTTGAAAGTCCTCTTCCATTTTTGCTGAAAGAAGTCTCTCCAAGGAAAAAGGAAAAAAGTTTTATGTCACATTGATGGGGATCCTCCAAAATTACAAAACAGTTTCAGGGCTGAGGGAGCAGTTTATGCAGCAAACATGGGATTTTTTGTTCTGCTTTTTACAAGTGGGTGCTGGTGACAGGAGCACTTTGAGTGCTACCTGTCTTTGGGCACAATCCTAACCCCTTATGTTATGTTGCCCCATAAGGGCAATGCAGCTCTGAGGCAAGGGAACAAACATTCCCTTACTTTGAGAAGGCCTCCATGAGTGACACCCAACTGCAGGATGCAGCACACATCCCGTTGGCACTGCTGTGCCAGTGCTGGAAAGCACTGACATCAGGGGTTAGGATTGTGTCCTTTGTGGCTATCCTTCACCATTGTCTTTCCAGGAATGCACTGGGGGCTCTCTCTGCAGTGGCTGTTGGCAGTAATGTTCTTTCCCATAATGCACTGGGCTCCCAGATGGTAGCTACTTTGTGAAAATGAGCAACTCTTGAAGCTCTGATGGCAGTTTTCCCATCGTAAAAAAAAAGAGGGGGAAAAGGGGGTCCTGCTGGCACAAGTGAGGCACTCCCCCAAACCTGAAACTTTTCTATAAGTGTCATGGGTGCCTCTATAGTTGCAATTTTTTGTGTTCCCACTGGAAAGCCCTCTCATTCAGGAAACAGTGGAACATTTGAAAATTTTTGGCTCAGTGCTAGCTGGCCATCTGACCAAAAGTTTTGGGTTATGTTACTTGCAGCATAATCCTATCTTGGGCCAACTCAGAGCATGCAGTGGTGCTAGCATAGCCCCCATTGCATGCTCTGGACCAGCTGGGAATAAAGTAGCAACAGGGAAGTAAATAAAAAATATTTTTACTTACGTACTCTGCTACTGCCTAACCCCAGTGGGCCTACTCAGTCCTGCAACAGCTCTTTGGGGGGTCTTAAATCCAAGTGGGTCTAAGGGGGCATATGAACATGGACCAGGGGTATAGGTTATGGGTGCCGCCACTGCCACCAATATCAGCCCAAATTCATCTTTAACATGCCCCTGACCAGTCCCAATCTCCACTGTGACCATCCCCTGGAACACTTTGGAATGCACCATCTGCCAAACTACCTATTCTGGAGGAGGCTTCATGTGTCAGTGCGTGCCTGTGATCACTAGTCAATTGCACTGGTGGACCCAGACCATGCACCATTATTGGCTGCCATGCCAGTGGCCCAAGACTTGTGCTGACAGAATGACCTTCTGTCAGCTCAAGGCACAGATAGGATTGGGCTATAGGTTGTCTGAAGTTCTTATTTAGCTTCAAACCAATCTGTTCTAGCAAGCAGATAGTATGCATGCATACTGAGGAATTAAATCAACTTCAAAATGGCAAACTAGCTTTTAATCAGTGATTTAAATTGGTCTTTTTGGCAATTGTAATTGCTTTGATTTAAACCAATCGACACTCCGCAAAAGCCTGTGCTGTTGTCTGACTACAAAAATTAGCATTAGCCCAAGGTTAAAGCAGTATAGGTGAAAACACACGAAAAATGTCACAAACATGGAAATATCAGCAAATACTTAATTCCACCATCCTGAATTGACACAGTCTGAATAAGGTTTTTTTTTTTAATCTTTAGAGGCAATTTCAATTTAAGGTAATTAGTCAAGCATATCTTTCAACTTAACATCAAAACTGGAATTTAGTTTCTTTTCTACAGTACAAAATGAACTGAAAATACGTTTTACTTTTGAGAATTCACATTTATTTATTTATTTTTCAAGTAATGTTTACTCTCTTATAGCAATGGTAAATTAAAGTAGCTTAGAAGTTGCAATAAATAGCATGAAATTGATGTTAACAGGGCCTATAAGCTAATCCAGTCTGGGCTTTGGGAAGCTGAATTTTCTTCTCTTTCCGCGGATCTTAACCCAGTTTGTTCCCCTCTTTTTTTTTGGTCTCTGTCCTTTACCAGGTCAGCTTTCGAAATATTTTGATACCCTAATAAATCCTTCCCTTAGAAGGGCTTTTATGCTTGCGCGTTTTAACATTTTTCCTTCCTCGTACCATCTTGGCAGATTTTCTCATACTCCTCGGTACAGCAGATTGTGCTCCTTCCGTTACCTCGAGCCGGACACATTGGAGCACATCTTGCTTTCTTGCCCAGCCCATTGCCAACTTTGAAAGTTGTTTTTGGATCCCTTTTTACAACATCCTACTGTTCCATTTATTGATCCCTGTTTCGCTTTGCTAAGTGATAATCAGGCAGATATTACCTTAGCAGTTGCCAGGTTTTTATCCCTAATTATTAAAATATCTTCTATTTCCTAAATTAATTTCTATTTCCCCTTCCATCACGTACATCTTTTCAGTGGTCGATTATTATTTAGTGACTGTTGTAATTTTATATGCCAATAAAGGTAATAGCATGAAACAGTATGAAACGCCGTGTAAAAATAGCACATCCAGTAAACTACAGCACGTATTTTAAAAGCCCAACCAAATCATTAATGACTCAACAGCAATGTGCTTGTTGGAGTAGGGGAGTCTTAAAACGCCCTGTGAAAGGCCGCCAAAAATGGGGCTAGGGAGATCTCCCCCAGAGATTAATTCATCGTGTTTGACCAGGAAACACTTGTGTACTTCTCGTGCTCTGCCTTTAATTAACTCCTAGAACTGATTCAGCATCTAATATTTTTAAGCTAAAAGATGAATAATTTTGATTACCTGCTCTTCACTCTGTCCTTATGAGAAAAAAACGAAACGCTTTTAGGAAGGAAAACAAAGCATCACCAGTCTCCATCTACAAACATAGCAGAATGAGGTGGTTGGACCTTATTCTAAAGTGGTAGAAAGGACAACACCATTTCACACTTCTGTGGACAATCACATTGTTAAAATTCCCATGTTCCCTACAGATAGAAAACCAGGAAAAGCAGTCAAGGGTATAACCTGTCTTTCTGATGTTCTAGGTTTCTATTTTCAGGGACAGGTTTTGTTTTGATTTTTTTTTACATTGGGAACATTCACAAGTGGAACAGTTTATTCTGCCACTTCAGCATCATATCACCTTATTACTCCACATTCTGCTACATGCGCAAGTCAGATCTCAGAGTTTAATTTTGACTTAAAACTTATGACCACCACTAAATCTGAGTAGTGAAACTTATGACCACAACCATAAGAATCATTTGTAATGAACAACTCATTACATTAATGAGCATCTTAGGATCAAACTTAACATGCACGCAAATCTTCTCTGTGACTTTCTTTTTTTAAACCAAAAGCAGCCCTGGGAGACAGCAGGCTTGAGTGCTGATATAGGGTGATATTTCCTCTGGCCAATTTACCACTCAAAATCCACCCGCCTACACACTGTACTGATCTCCCCACAGAGGAAACTAGTATCTAGTTTGGTAGAAACAAAATGTGAGAAGAAAGGTCAGAAGGAAAAAGATAAACTAGTCCAGCCTCCCCACATCCATTTCTCTGCTCAAATTCAATGCTTAGTTTTGGTGGATAGCTCAACAGCATTGAAGCCCTGGTTTTATGAGAATGCACCTTTTGAAATGGATAACTTTACCTTCTTAACCCACTGCATAGATATTCCTTGGAAGTTGTTCATCCAAGAGATAGAATGACACAACATTGTTTGCAGAAGCAGAGAAACCATGTGACAGGAACGTTTTGGAAAGCCAGAGTCACCTGCCTGTATATATTACTTCCAGGTAGGACAGAATTAAAGTAAGAGAACAGGGAAGGAAATGCTAGTAACAGTGCCAAGCCCAATCTCACAGCCTGATCCTTTTCAAATCTTGCCCCGCCGGAATGAGTGTTCTGCTTTCTGGCTGTTGCAAAACGCAACATGCCAGTCTGCGCAGCCTGACCAGGCAAGTGGCCAGCTCCATGCACCAACAATGAGCTGCCAGTGTTGAAACATTCACGCAGGGGGGTGAAGGGAACTGGGAAGGGCAGAATGGGCAGGGAGGGGGAGAAATGGGAAGAAGGTGGGGTGCTAAGGAGGGCTGGTCAGGGCCTGGAAGTCTTGCACCCATTAGAGCTGGCACCATTCCGAGCAGACCCGAAAGCCCAGCATAGGCTTATTCCAGGGCAAGGGAACAAATGTTCCCTGGCCCCAAGGAGGCTTCACAGATGTCAAAACTCTCTCTTGGGACTCAGCAGGCGACATACTGGCGCTGCTGCTTCACCACTGGGAAGTTAAATAGGATCAGATTAGTAACTTGTAGAATCGAAGACTCACAGCCCAGTCCTAACGGGCAGCCCAATCCTGAGCTGCCCGGGGCACCCCCGCTTGGCGGCACCACAAGGGCTGCAGCCAAATCCAGCACCTCCCGCTCTGCTGCAGGAGGCACCTCAGGAGTAAGGGACATTCATCCCCTTCCCCCGGGTAAGGGAGGCAGCCCCGCAATGGGGCTACTCTCTTTAGCGGTGCCCAAAGGGCGCTGCTAAAGTTATGGCGCTTGTGTAAGGCACGCAGTCTCCATGAGCGCCTAGGATCCCGTGGAGCAGAGCTCCTCCTGCCCACCCCCAGGCATGCCCCCTCCCCGCATCACACTGGCCTCTCCCCTCCCCGGAATGCCCCCGTCCCCGCCCCATTTGCTGTTCTGCAGCCCAGCGGTCGCAGGCACCACCGAGCTGCGGAACGCAGGTGCCTGCTGGGCAGTGGTTCAGCGCCAGCCGGAGCTGAGCCACCTCTGCAGGGAGCCCGGTGGTAAGCCCGGACTGTGGTCCATGCCACAGAGGCGTGGTGCGGACCATAGGATTGGGCCCTCAGCTCGCTCACACACACATCCCTAATAAGGTGAAATGTGCATCGAATCAATTTTCTGTCGATAGGCCACAGAAGAGTGAGTTCTTCCACCAAGAATAAACATGACAATGCTTTCAGCATCTTTATTTTCTTGCTTCCAGCACTTATGAATCCACCACTATCAGAACCACAACTATGATACAGTCCCAGATCTAGTAGCCTTTGACAACAGTCTCTAGTGCTTGCTCATTCTGGCAGTGAGCTCTCATGGGAAAGCTCTCATTTGTGGTGTTACAGTGGATGCAGCAGCAAATTCAGAAAATAGCTACAGAATCACTCTCAGGCTGGAGGAGGATGACCACATTCCAGGAGCCAAGATAGCTATAGAGGTTTTCCTATACATGGGTTAATCAACCCCAACATATTTGAATACTCACTGACATTTTTAAAAAGCTGTTCTCTTCTTACATTAATTCACTCACATCATTCAGAAGTGTAAAGTAGGCGGATCACTCAGCTTATAGTGCCAGCTCTTTGGAATAGCCTGGACTTGATTTATAGTGGCCTGCAGAAGCTCAATGGCATGCAATCAGAAGAGATAACCACACAGTGCATGGAAACATCTGGTGAACTGAGAGTTCTATGAGCTCTTACAGAACAATATTGTAAAAACTCCATTGAAAAATAGTGGTTTAGAATTCGTCTGCACATGTAAACTGCCTTGAATGCTGTGTAACAAGGTAGAGAAAGGTGGTATATAAATATGTAAAATAAATGAATGAATCCTATGAAGTAAGTAACAGAATAATACTCAGAAGTGTCACTGAATTAAACGCACAATCCTGTGCATGTCTCTTCAGAAGAACTCACTGAATTCAATGAGACTTACTCCCAGGACAGTGAGAATAGGATTACTGCCTCCATTCCAGGAAAGTGTGTATAGCATTGCAGCCTCACAGCCCAATCCTATCCACACTTTCCTGGGAGTAAGCCCCATTGACTCTAATGGGACTTACTTCTGAGTAGACATGCATAGGATTGGGCTCTCAGTGTGCTACTAGCATCCCATAAATTGGGCTTTGGTTCTCCACTCTCTGCTATAACACTCTTGCATCTAGGGCACAATTGCTTCTTCTGGCTTCCTTCCCCCTGTTCTTGCGCAGTGGACAGAATCCTAGCAGGAAGGGAGTGAGAAGTGTGCACTAGGCATCAAAAGGCAACAGAACATGCAACTGCCATTACTCAGCATCTTGCCTGACATTTCTTTCTCTGCTCCTGGGGGAAAGGAGTACACAGCAGGGCAATGGTTCATTCAATTACCAATAGCTAGAGGAGTGCAATGGGATGAAAGAAGTGGGTTAGCCACAATTATCAAAGGAGAATTGGGTACTTACAACACAAAGCAATGCCATGCATAAGAAAGGGTAGAAGCAGCCCCCAATTGAATTGTCTTCTCCCTGTGCCTTTCCCTAGTCATAGCCAATGACCAGCTATAGCCAATAGCAGTGGCCCACTGCTTGGACCACAACCTTGGTCTGTCTGTGCTCCCGTCCCAAGAACTGCAAATATTAGACTCCAAAACCATTACATCAAGGAATAATTTGAAAAGATGATAAAATAACAGATAACATGGTCTGCACCATGCTAAATTACACAATTAAGCAAAATTAGATTTTATGTACATCTAAGAAGATATGTCTCCTCTGTATGCTATTTATTTTGCCTCCAAGTTTGCAAACGCAGAGCAATTGAGAGATCAGCTTTACAGCATCTCTAATGGCACAAATGTCCAATAACTAAATGCTGACATTGCTCTACTACACATTTTGAAAAAAAAAACATAAGCTTCCTGATTTTTTTTTAAAAAACTACATAATTAACATAGAACTTGCTCAATTTCATCAGATCATTTCACCAAGTTGTATTGCTCTTAAGAACATTTAAAGCTTTCTGGATGGAATATATCAATGCACTGAGGGGGAAAAAAAGAGGAAGCTTGAACATACCATATCTTTAAATTTCAAAATATAACACTAGAAAAGAACATTACTGTGTAACCCAGGAATGTCCCCCCAGAAGCTCTTTATTCCCCCTCCCCATGATATTGGCCTGTCCCAGCATTACCATTTCAGTATCACTACTTCTGCCAAGGCTCTGGGAGGGAGAGATGGAAGGTGGTTTCAGAAGGTAAGGAACACTATGGAGTAAGGGGCAGCACCACTTCTGTCAAGCTGCCACTTTGCAGATCACCTCCCATTTGCTGAGCTGTGAAATTATGCTGTAGCATGATCATTAGGCTCCCCTATATCTTGAAAATATAATCAAGATTAACATTTTCTCTTCTGTTAATTATGAGTGGCTAATGAGAAAACTCATTAGAAAATTCAACTAATGAGTTTCTATGTGAGAACAAAGTGCTTTCTTCTGGCCATCATCTGCTTAATGACATAACTTCCTGCTTAATTATGGCACTTCCGGCCAGGGCCTAGGAGAGGGGGTTAAAGGGGGTACCCGGACCCAGGATCAAAAAGGGTGCCCAGGAGCCAAAGGAGGGGGCCCAGAAATTTCCAGGATCTTACATTTTACTATCTCAGCCAGACTCAATGCCCATGTGGGATGCTGGGGGCGTTACCGTGGGCACATGGCAGCAACTATTAGTATAAGCCCTACACACCAGGCCCAAGAATGCATATATTCCTTAATAGGGCCGCATCTGATAGGAAACTGACCCGCTACAGTAGTTCTTTGGCTTGTGGATCCACTTACCATGAAGTAGTGCATAGGAGCTCAGCGACACAGCTGTGGGACTGCAGCTGTTGCAGAAGTTAGTTTTGGTCCACATAGGACATTTTCCATTCTAGTATGAGCCTAAATACAATGATACTAATATCCTGCCATGATTTTCTATATTTGAAAGATTTTAGACGGACTTAGGAGTATGTTTGGTTTTTCCATATTACTGCATCTAGCAGCCAACTTTGGGCAGGCAGTAGACCTGAGCTCTGCATTGGGAAGCCGGGTAGACCTGGGCTCCAAAGAGTGTTCCAGCTGTTGCCACTTTCCCCCTGCCTGTTTTGTCCCCATTCTGCCCATCCTCATTGCCAGCCCCCCAGTGTTTCACCCCCTCCCTCTTTGGGAAAGGGCCCAAAAGAAACTTTGAACCCCCTGATGAAATTCCTCTCAGAGGCCCTGCTTTTGGCCCTCAGCAGGTGCCATGAATGCTATTCAGTCCACTATTTGAAACAAGTTTGACAGCACGGGTATAATCCCTCAGAGAGATTGTTCAAGTAAGCAAACTGTCCTTTTTCTTCTTTCATAGGAGATTTTTAAACTTCAAGATGCTGACCTATATTTCCCTGGAGAGGATTTAAGCTGTAATCCTATACATATTTCCCTGGTTATAAACCCCACTGAATACATGTGGGAATTTACGTTTGAGTAGATATCCATAGAATTGAGCCTTTAGCCTTCCAAGGCAAAAATCCCAGGGGCTAAATAATGGCAAAGAACAATTTCTACGTAAATAGATCTTTTGCAGTAATTTCTAATCAAATCAAATCTGAAATCTCTCTCTTTCTCTCTCTCCAGTGGCGTAGCTAAGCCATTTGCTGCCCAGTGCAAAGAACATTTTGTAGCCCCCCCGCCCCGCAACAAAATCAAATTTAATTAATTAAATTGGGTCTTTTTATTAATTAAAGTGAGTGACAAATGTCAGTTAATATTTTGAAAAAGCAAGCATTTGTTGAAAGTTAGGATTGGGCCATAAGTAGCATGAATTAAAACTAAGTTGAGTTATTTATTTATCTACCTATTTAATTTTTTATCCCACTCTCTTCTGAGGGGCATCCAAAGTGGTTGACAACAATTTGAACATATATACATCTAAAATAAAACTGTAAAATGCAATGTAAAAAAGCAGCAAACAATCACAGGCATAATGGATGAACACATAAGCACATAAAATACAGTAATCAATAAATCATAAAACCATCAATAAAAGTAGCAAGTGTCAGGTGCTAGAGAAGACTAAAATTAGAAGGCTTGCTGAAATAGAAATGTTCCTAGAGATCACTGGAGGCTTCTAAAAAGGGAGGAAAACAAGGGGGCCCTCTTTCAGACCACTACTCCTCTTACTTCCACAAATCTAAAAGGCATATCTAATTTAGAGCCCAATCCTGTGCCTGTCTACTCAGAAGTAAGTCCCCATTATAGTCAATGGAGCTTACTCCCAGGAAAGTGTACATATACAGTTTGAGAGGTGCAGGGAGTTGGAGACAATCCTAACAGCCAGCAGCTTACCTTTAGGAACTGGAATAGAATAGGGATTGATGAATTACAAATAAATGATGAGATGATGATTACTAAGAGGCCAGGCCAGGCCAGGCCTGCTCTGAGTGCCAGGTGCTGCTCAGTGCTCCTGCAGCTTGCCTCACATGCCTTGCCTTGCCTTGCGTGCTCTCCTCCTCAGGTTCCTGTGCAGGGAACTCATCACAGCCAGCCAGCCAGCTAACTGAGAGCCCAATCCTATGCATGCCTACTTGGAAGTAAGTCCCATTTTAGTCAATGGGGCTTACTCCCAGGAAAGTGTGCATATGATTACAGCCTTGGAGCACAAGCCTATGCTTGCCTACTTGGAAGTAAGTCCCGTTATAGTCGATGGGGCTTACTCCCAGGTAAGTGTGGATAAGATTGCATCCCCAGTGAGCAACTTAGATTGGGCTGCAGTTGTAGGCAAGCACTGGCTAAACTTTTGCCCCCCTCCCTTGTGCTGGTCCCAGCACCAAGTGTCTGGTTGCCAGCTCTTCCCTCCCGCCTGACAATGTTTGGAGGGGAAGATTGTGGCATCCCAGCCCACCGCAACTGACATGGGTGAGATCGTAGCCAGGGAGGGGGGAAGGCAAGGGGAGAACAGAAGAGGAGCAACATCAAGCAGTTCCCTCTTGGCTGCCAGCCTGCGCCTGCAACCGAACCTAGGCTACAGTCCTATGCAGTTTCCTGGGAGTAAGCTCCATTGACTATAATGGGACTTATTTCTGAGTAGACATGCATAGGGCTGGGCTTCTCTCTCCTGTATGCCTCCCTCCTTTGTGCCTGTCTGGAGCTAAATTGTTGTGTGCCTCCCCCCCCCCCCAGCAGAGATTGAACTACTTGCTGGACATCACAGCAGTCATGGAGGGCAAGCAGCAGCGGACCACACAGTCCCCTGTGCTGCTGCCGCCACCTCCACCATCTCAGCTGCTGGGTGGGCTGGTTGCCCCGCCCCGCACCTGCAGCCCGATCTAAGTCGCTGGGCTGGGTAATGGCAGTGAGGAATGAGTGAGTCAACCGTTGCCCCCCCTCCAATCTCCTCTCTCCTGCTGCGTGCCTGCAGCAGCCTCTCTCCTCCTGTGTAGCAGGAGTGTAGCCTCTCTCCTCCTGTGTAGCAGCCCAATAGTTGTGTGGGCATTATTGCTCATGTGTTGTAGCCCCCCACCCTGTAGCCCAGTGCATTTGCTACCCCCTGCACCCTCTTAGCTATGCTTCTGTCTGTCTGTCTGTCTCTCTCTCGTACAGCAATGGTTTTACTGTACCGATAGTGATGTGGCAAACTGAATTATTAAAATAAGTTATTTTCTAGTTATAGTATTGGAAGTAAGTAATTACTTTTTCAAGTTTTCAAGTAATTACTTTTTCAAGTATTCAAAGCAAGTATAAACTGTTCCAAGAGATGGGGAAAATACAAAATAAATTAGCATTATTGGACATGCTCAATTAAACTACTATAGCAAGAAACTAATGATTTAAGATAATTTGAGGAATGGGTCTTTACCAAGTGAGTCCTTTAAACTCTCCTGAAATCCATTAAAACAAAAAACAACTTTATAATAATAATGATCAGCCATAAGACCTTATATTAAAAAGATGCACATATAC
This sequence comes from Tiliqua scincoides, assembly GCF_035046505.1. NCBI lineage: Eukaryota > Metazoa > Chordata > Lepidosauria > Squamata > Scincidae > Tiliqua > Tiliqua scincoides. Next base: position 84,358,793 of record NC_089821.1, read on the forward strand.
ATTATTAGTATCGGAACCCTTTGAGTAAGTGCTTCCTTGCCAGAAAACAATTAAAAGATAAGATACAGGGGACATGCATGTTCCTTGGACTTCATTTACAGAGTGTGGGATCAATATTACCTTTTATTGCTCTGCCCCCAATTTTTAAAATAAAGGTTCAATTAGGCATTTCACAGTTCCTTTTTCATCGACCCATTGTTGAGCAAAGCCCCAATATGTAGGCATGGTGCAATTACAGTAGGGAAAACTCAGAATCCTCACAGTCATGATGTGTTATTTACCCTCAGGAGAAACATGCTAATATCACATCACTTCACATTAGCATTTAATTGTCACTAATGTATTATGAATTGTTGTAATCCTTCTGTTTTACTGCATTAGGGGAAATAAGCAGATAGGGATGCAACTGGAGATAGCTTAATGCCACATAACAAAACTGTAATAATGTGATTGAAAAAGCTGCATTTATTAGGTTCACATTAAATAATCACCCAGACATTTAAAAAATTACATGCACAAAACTAAACCCTCCAAAACCTATTCTTTAATGTTTTGAGGGAATCTCAGGGTGGGTTGCTGAATTTAAAAGAGGACAATACAGTAAGTTGAAAACAGAATGCTGAATGTTCAAACCCTAAAAAGCATGTTTCTTAAGAAGTGTGTAGCTGCAGTTGCTGTTATTACAGGCAATCAAGTCACGTTGCACATTTAAAGTTGAAATCAAAAGCCGCGCTGTATGAAATTCCTCCAGATGTTAGGTATAATGTTAGGACTGCTCAGCTGGTCAGTTGCTACCTGCTGGTTCTTGAATAGGTGTCATTGAATACATTTGAATTTTTTCCATCAGAGTACTGCACAGCAAAGGAGAGTACAGGCCCAGTAATAGCAACAGAGTTGGGGCAAAGATGATAAAGAACAACTCCCCCAAACCACCCGTGACCTGCCCTGCAGCCACCTTAACTGCTCCAATGTGTTAACTAGTTGGGCTGTTGATAGATGTACAGAGACTCTGATAATCTGTGCCAGATGAGTGCCAGCACATCTTTTGCACCCCTGAAACTGTTCTTAACAGCAGCAGATCATGAGATACACTGCCATAGGATTGAATTGGGCCTTAAGTCCCTAGCTGCCCAATTCTATGCATATTGTGTTCAATACAGGGCAGGAGGTCTGGTCTAGAGGGTAGAGCCTCCATTTGCCTGAAGATTAACATCCACAAGGTCGCCAGTTCGAGGCCACCGGCACCGTGCGACCTTGAAGCAGCTGGCAAGCTGCAGCTGAGCTGTTCCATCTGCTCGGAGCGTGGGAGGATGGAGGCCAGAATGTTAAACCAGATCGGAGTGTAACAGCTTGAATGTGGTGGTTCTTGAAAGAGAGAACCTTCTTTCAATTTGTAAAAATCCCTGCGTGGATTTAATAAGCCTGCCTGTGTAAACCGCCTTGAATAAAGTCTTGAATAAAGACCAAGAAAGGCGGTATATAAATACTGTATATTATATATATATATTATATAATACAGGTCCAACCTTGTTATACAGATTTTTTTTTACTCGGATTTGACTCAACACGAATGGCCCCTGCAAATGAGAAGAAATGTGCTGATCCCTGGAGAAGGGGAAAATACATCTCTTTAAAACCACAGTTTAAAAAAACTGCTTTTCTTACTGTTGTAGAGAGACAGTCATACAAGTGATCATTTCCATTCATCAGCTGAGCCAGGGAAAGGTAAGGGGTCCTTTGCGTTTCTAATTGCTGATTGTCTCTCTACAACAGTAAGAAAAGCTGTTTTAAAACCACAGTAGTAAAGGGATGCACTTTTTAATTTTTTTAAATTGCTTTTAACTAACACATTTTATGGTATCCCCAGGGAGTCCCAGAATCAAACCTCTGTGAATGCCGAGACACAACCTTATTAGGAGCAATGGAGGGGCAAGAAACCTGGAAGTGGGTCCTTAAATCTATTTTTCCACTGCTTTTTTCTTATCCACAAATTTTTTTTATCCACTAGAGATTCTGGAACAGAACCCTAGTGGATAACGAGACACGACCTGTATGTTCTCCTCCCAGGAAAGTATGGATAGGCATGAAGCCCTAGTTAAGTACCGGTTAGGTTCCAGAGGTTGAGTACTTCCATCAGAATGTACTTAAGTCAACACATCCAATTCTTGCTAGCCCATCACTATTGCACCTGTGCGACAGCACCACTGAAGGTGTACTGCTTCTGCCCCAGCATAGCTGTCCACAAATCAGTTATCTGTAACTGAGTCATCTGTAACTTGGGGAGCCAGTGTAGGCAAAAGTATGATTCTTGGGTGTCCACTGGACCAATTACATAACAGAAGTGTGTTGTCATAAGAATGTTCCTTATGGCATAATTTTTAGTCACATTAATAATAATTTTAAGATTTTGGGCCCTATCCTTTCCCTCCCCAATCCTATCCTCTCCCTCCTTTCTGCTTCCAGGAATTCCCAGTGTTCAGTGTTTTTTCAGTGTTTTTCAGTCAATTTTCAGTGTTTTCCAAAGTTATTGCCATAACAAGGAGTCACTCTTTTCGAACTTACTGAGCTGCTCAGGTTGTCTCCAAATAGCTTCCTCTGTTCATTTTGCTGATGTCTTCACAGTCGCACCTGCTTCAAAGCCCCAACCAAGCCCATTCATAAGTTGGATGTTTGTAAATGGGCCCTTCTGTATATAAATAGTCTTTAAAAATAATAATGTCCAAATTTTAAGTTATTAACTGTAGTGGCTTCAAGCCAACTTTTGTCTTGAATATCTGAATAATATCTATAGTACCTAATAAATTGACGATAGTGTTCATTATCCTGATCTATTTTGCTGTATGAATGAACCTTTATTTTCTTATGAAACAAGTCTTGCTATCACTGCTTTTTTTCGCCCATGAATACACATGCTATTTTCAGTCAATGCAAAATGGCAGTGAAATAACAACAACAACAACAACAACAACAACAACAACAGGTATTTATATACCGCCTTTCTTGGTCTTTATTCAAGACTTTATTCAAGGCGATTTACATAGGCAGGCTTTTATTTAAATCCCTTATTAAATAGGGATTTTTACAATTTGAAAGAAGGTTCTTTCTTTCAAGAACCACTACATTCAAGGTGTTTCGTTCCGATCTGGCTTCACATTCTGGCCTCCATCCTCCCACGCTCAGAGCAGATGGAATTGCTCGGCTTCAGCTTGTCAGCTGCTCCAAGGTCGCATGGTGCCGGTGGCCTCGAACTGGCGACCTTGTGGATGTTATCTTCAGGCAGACGGAGGCTCTACCCTCTAGACCAGACCTCCTGCCTGGTCGTGTAAATAAACGTGTTAATGATTCCTGGTGGCATTTCCTTCTTGTATGTCTCATGTACCTGAATATTTCACACGCTGGCATCCTAACAATAGCATGACATTTTATGATAATCATTTGCCTGAAATGTTGCTCAATATTTAAATATCATTTCTTGAAGTCAGCCTGGCAACTAACTGCGCTGCCAGTCCCAGTGGGAACACAAGATAAATTGATTCTGACTTTAGGGAAAAGATTGGAGCTTAGCACAATTTGCGTAATTAAACCGACCTTCTAGTTTCTCTGTGGAGAAACTCAATAAAGTATGGAACAAATCTACAGAGCGAACTTGGTAATTCATCAACCTCTTCCTGCTTTAGAAGGGAACTTTGAAATATCTGCAAACTTAGTCCAAATTAGATTTCACTTATTCCCCCCCCCCCCCGCTCCAAATAAGAGCAAAGGTAGGAAGCATACTGGAGTCCTTTGTAGGACTGAGGATCGTATTTCATTTTCACCTTTTGTCCTCACACTTTTAAAATGAAGAAACTTCCGGCTCCCTATGTAAAGAGAAAGATTTCACATTGAAAAGCAACTTTTAAAAGGCTTACAATGCAAACCTATGCATTATTCATTTTGTTTTTTGATGGGCCACTGTTTAATCTTGTTGTGATATTTGCCCCAGGCCTATAGTGAATTTGCAGGCTGGATAGGGCAAGGCTAGGCCCTGATGTCTTGGCCTGCATACATGCAGTGTAGCCCAGGTGCACCATGGGATTGAGTGATGCAACAGGGCACAGCAGGGATGATGCAATTCCCTGCAATACCATGTCACCAGACAATGAGTCATGCGATCACCAGATCGTAGCCCGCTTCCCATTGGTCAGTGCCAGCATATATTGCAGCTTGTGCAAGCTGCTGTGTGGGAGATGTTATGTGGAGTGTCTGCGGGAAGCTGCGTCGGTTGAGTTGGTGATTGGAGTTGAGAAAAGTGCTATCTTTGCTGTTTGCTTGCTGAGCTGCCTTTGCACTGTAAATATTGTACTGTATATATCTTCAAGTAAAGGACATCTGGTGGTGGAGCACTGCTGTATCCACGCCTCGTTATTTACCTGGAGTATCTGCCTGACCTTGAGTCCCTGGAGCTACGGTGTTGGCTGTGTACCTCAGTGTCCCTGTTTGGGACATGCATTCTTCAGATCGGTTAACAGCAAACACACACCACTGCTATAAAAGCTTCCCAAGTTGCTGAGGGATTGTGAAGTCTAAAAGCCTGCATATACCATCATTTCTATAACTGTCACTGTGCCACAGTTCTTAAGAACAATCCATTATTAGTAACGACTCTAATGACTGTATCTGAACCACGTGACGAAGAAATGCCCTGTTGTGGAACAGTACTGAAATTGTAATGTATAATTACACTATCTACAAATAGAACCAGAACTAACTTACTAAAAGACGGCATTCTTAAATGTGTTGGGGCAAGTTATATTTCACCCCTAAAACTCAAGATAGTCTTTCTCCCCCCAAAGTGTCCAGGTTATTGCTTCATACTGAGATAAAGGAACAACTTCATTGTGTGTGGTTTTTGTTTTATTTACACTTTGCTTTTCAGCAAGAACAGACTCCCAAAAATGGTTTATGATTTGAGTAATTGTTTTTAAACTGTTAGGGCGCAATCCTAACCCCTTATGTCAGTACTTTCCAGCACTGGCATAGCGGTGCCAATGGGATGTGTGCTGCGTCCTGCAATTGGGTGTCACTCATGGAGGCCTCCTCAAAGTAAGGGAATGTTTGTTCCCTTACCTCAGAGCTGCATTGCCCTTACGTCAGTGCTGGAAAGTACTGACATAAGGGCTTAGGGACATTCTTCTGATCTAACTTCCAAACTGGGATGGGGGAATGATCCAGGTCTTTGTTGTTGTTCAATAATTAAAAGACAAGTCTTTCCCTTTTTGCCCCAGTTCAGAAAGGCAGTCAGCTTTTTTTTAAAAAAGGCCTTTTGACTGTGAGACATATCTTATGATACTGGTTTCAGACAGTGTGGACTTGGGGCCAGTCTTATCCTTTGCTTCAGATAGCAGAATGTCTTGGGCCAGCATTGAAGAGAAAAGTAGTAGCAAATCTCTAAATCCAGGTGCCCTCCCATTTTTCAGTGCTATCCTAGATTGCAGTCCTGGCCCCCTTTGCTGATCTACAAGTGGAATCCTCTGACAGTAGGTTGGCTTGAGGCCCCTCAAAAGGAACCTATAATAGTGGCTTTGCCTGCACCTCAAGGCTGCAGGAAATACTAAAGTCATGCTGGTTATATAGGTCTTGGTGACAGGATTGCTGGATGCCTTGGTGATGAGAAAGTTCTCTTCCCCATCTGCCATCTCCAAGAACCTCTAATAGGAAAGACCCTGCAGCTGGGGATTGGGGGTTGTGTGGCCAGCCACACCTTATATGGGGTTGGGAGGACGACACAGAACTACATGACAGGTGGCTTGTCTTCCTGGAGAGAAACAGGGTGCTGTGTGGATAGGAATTCTCCAAAAATGGAGTAGCAGGTCAAGCCCTGAGATGCACCTGCCTGACAAGGGGCTATGGCTTTTTTTAGAGTTTACTCTTTACATGGTAAGATTGCAGGACAAAACACATAATTTTAATATTCATTGTACAGTACCTAGTGCTTGAAGAGCTTTATAATTGCTATTATTGAATTATTTATTTCCTTCTTGTTATTGAAGCGAGTAGGGTGTCTGCCTTGATCTTATGAGGAACGGAGAGATTCCAATAAGTTGCTGTGGCTCTGAGGGCTCTTCTATAAAGAACTGTTGATCCAAAAAGGAAAAAAAAAAATCCAGGTGAAGCCCTTGTGTTTCATTTTTTCATTTGTGGTAACGGAGATGGAAATAGCCCATAACAATGAGGCACTCTGGGATATAACATTGTTTTCAGTGTGTCCTAATTACAAGAGCAACACAATCTTCATGGCGTTGGCAGCTGGCATGTTCCAAAATGTTTTTTAAAAAATCTTGTCAGAGGGAAATATTTTTTTTATTTCTCTCACCATTCCAGAGTAACATATTGCAAGAGTGTAGTTGCTGTCCAAAAAATTAGCAACAGCCATGATAGGATTTTGGCATACATCTGTCAAGACCCCTACAGCCATTGTCTAGCTGCTTTGCGCAAGAGCTGAAGGCAAACACTACACTGAGTGCAAGGGAGAGAAAGAAGTGCCTTCATTTGGGGAATCCAAGTTTAATTTGCAGCAGTTTAATTTGTGCAGAGATCTGCTGGATCAGCATTCAATGCTATGAAACAAACAGCAGCTCCAGTTACACGAACTGAAGTGGCATTGTATAAAGACATCCTGCGCTGTCAACCTTCCATGTGCCACTAAAGAACAACAATGGCAGGGTTACTGTGGTATTCTCTGTTTCATGGACAATAGTCAATGCTATGGAGTGCAAAAATCCATCATTTACCTCATCCTGCCCATTCTTTGCTTCCCACTTTTATGTGTTGGAATATAGGTGCAACACTGCCCGTAGGCCTCTGGGGGGCAGGGTATTGTCCAGCTGCCTGAGGGCCCAATCCTAAAGGTGCCACTGCCGCCAGGTGCAGCAGTACCTGTGGTTATTGCTGCATCCTGCAGCACCAAGGCAGCCGCCGAAGGTCTCCTCAGTGGAACCTCCAAGCACCACAATGGGGCTTCTCAAGTCTGCACCAGCTATTTTGCCCACACACACAGTTGAGATACTCCATTTTGGGATGGAAGGTCCAACACTGAGTTCTGGATCTGGTGGAGCAGAGCTCTTCCGATCCTGCCCCTTTCCCACCCTGGCTCCTCCCTCCTCCCAACTTTCCCCCTTCCCACCTTCCCCCAATCTCCTTCTACCCACCTCCATCTCTCCACTGCCAACGCTGGTGGTACGCTTGTACTGCTGACACTGACAAGCTCAGGATTGGGCTTTGAGACCTTTTGCTGAACTTGTAGGAAGTGTGTGATTTATGACACTTCCTTCCCCTTTCTACCACATCTCTCTCTCTCTCTCTCTCTCTGTCCATCGAAGGAGCAGCATCCAAACTTCTGAATACTGTTCCTGAATGGCGAGTAGCCATTGCTACTGTGAGTAAAACATTTTCTTTTGAAACCTTACCTGCCTCTGTCCTGAGTATTTGCTGATAGCAGCAAACTAGCTGGGTGGTGGAATTTACTACAGGAAAAGGGTTCTTCTACTGATATTAGAATTCCCCCTTTCCGACAATGTTCCTTGTACCAAACTTTCACAATCCTTTCAAAGTAGCGCAGTACAAAATTTACCAGAAATGTCTGAAGAACAAAGGGAAATCTTAAATAACCTTAAATAATCTTAAATAATAGAATAACTCTGTGTGAAGTTGTAGAGGCAATAAAGAAGATTAATATAGATAAAGTTCCGGGTCCAGATGGTTTAACAGGTAGATTCTATAAATGTTTAGAAGAAGAAGTAAGTTTACCATTGCTTAACACGATGAATGATATTTTGCAGATTGGGAAAATGCCAGATTCATGGAAAGCAGCAAATATAACTTTGGTTCCTAAAGAAGGACAGGATTTGATGGATATAAAAAATTACAGACCTATTTCCTTGTTGAATAATGATTGTAAAATATTTACAGCAATTTTAGCAAACAGAATGAAGAAGATATTACAAAATCTTATACATGAAGATCAATGTGGTTTTTTACCGAAAAGACACATAAGTGATAATATTAGAATAGTATTGGATTTGCTGGAATATTATGATAAAAGGATAGAGAAACAATTGATTTTTTTGGACTTTGAGAAGGCATTTGACAATTTGAGTTGGACTTTCTTGATTGCTGTCTTAGAGAAGATGAACTTTGGAGGGAACTTTATACAATGGATAGTCAATTTATACATCACAAATTGTGCAGGTAGTGGTAAATGGAGAACTATCAACAGTGTTTGAGATTCAAAAGGGAACACGACAAGGATGTCAATTGTCGCCACTTTTATTTATACTTGCCCTAGAAGTGTTGTGTAGAGATATTAGACAAGATGAAAGACTACATAGTGCAAAGATTAAAGATGAATGCTTTAAATTAAGAGCATTTGCAGATGATATGGTTTTGATCTTAGAAAAACCTTTAAAAGACATAGAGCCGTTGATGGTTAAGTTGAAGAAGTTTGAATCATTAGCAGGATTTAAGATAAATAAACAGAAAACTAAAATTGTATCTAAAAATATGAATGAACAAGATCAATCGAAGTTGATGAATAAGACTGGGTTCAAAGTGGAGAAGAAGATTAAGTATTTAGGTATTATTTTGACAAACACGAATTGTATGTTATTTCAAAATAATTATGTTAAAGTTTGGGGTGAAATTAAAAAAGATTTTGCAAGATGGGAAAGGTTGAAATTATCTTTTTTGGGAAGAATATCTGTAATTAAAATGAATGTACTACCAAAAATGCTTTTTCTCTTCCAGAATATACCAATATTACTTTCTGATAAACCTTTTAAAGAGTGGCAGAAAGATGTGACAGTTTTTATATGGCAAGGGAAAAAACCAAGAGTGAAACTTAAGATTTTGCAAGATGCAAAAGAAAGAGGAGGTTTAGGACTGCCTGATCTGAAGACTTATTATGCATCATGTTGCTTTCTGTGGCTTAAAGAATGGATATTGTTGCCAAAAAAAAAGTTGTTGAAGTTAGAAGGATATGATTTAAGATTTGGTTGGCATGGATATCTTTGGTATGATAAGTTGAAAGTGAATATGGAATTCAAGAATCATTATGTTAGACATGCACTGTGGAAGATATGGAATCGTTATAAGAAAAGGTTTTTCAACAAAATTCCACTCTTAACTTCACCACAAGAAGCACATTTTGGTTTGGGAACTATACCAAGAGATAAATGGTTATTGTATAAGAACTTATTGAAATGTAATCAAGGTCAATGTATTTTGAAGTCTAGAGAGGAATTGATTGTAGAGGGTTTTGACTGCCAATGGTTTATGTATTTACAATTATTGGAAAGATTTAAAATTGATAAAAAATTATATGGTTTTGAAGAGGGAGAGACGATATTGGAGAAACAATTAAGATCAGATGAGCAGGTAATATCTAAAATATATAAATTGCTTTTGAAGTTTGAAACAGAAGATGGACAGTTTAAAGAATGCATGATTCAGTGGGCAAAAAATGTGGGCTATGAACTTTCAATGGACAGATGGGAGAAATTATGGATAAAACAGACAAAATTTACTTTGAGTGTTAGCATTAAGGAAAATATATATAAGATGATCTATCGTTGGTATGTGACACCAAGTAAATTAGCTAAAATTTATGAAACTATGTCCAATAGTTGTTGGAAATGTAAGAAACAAGAGGGAACATTTTACCACATGTGGTGGACATGTTCAAAAGTTAAAAAATATTGGTCACAAATTCATGCACAGATACAGTTGATCTTAAAAACAAATATACAATTGAAGCCAGAAGTATTTTTATTAGGTATGACAGATGAGTATGTGGAAAGAAAAAATGAAGTTTTATTTTTGTATATGATAAGCGCTGCCAGAATACTTTATGCTCAAAATTGGAAGACTATGAATATACCTTCGGTGGAGGAATGGTGGATAAGACTTATGGATTATGCGGAGATGGATAAATTAACAATTTTGCTTAGGGAGAATTCAACAGAAACCTTTTTGAAGAATTGGAGTCCAGTTATTGATTTTTTGAATCAGAGAGAGGATGGGGATTTGAGGTATTTTGGATTTGAAGATTGATTTTGAAATATTAGTGGTATAGATTAACATTTGTTAATGTTTGGACTGTATGTATTTGGATTATAAGTATGGGAATGTTCTGGCTTCGCTCGTGCTGCTTTATTGGAATTTTGTTTATGTATGTATTTGTTTTTCTATTTTATATTTATTATAGTTAAATAAATAAATGACAAAAAAAACAAAGTAGCGCAGTAGCGAGGGTGGGGGTCAGACTGAAGGGAGAGCAAGGATATTTTCTATTGTCCCAAGATATTAATAAGCTCCGAATAAGGTTTAAAAACATAGGAGTGCAATGTAATTATTAATACTGAAAATATCCTGCATTTTCCCAAGGATCAATCGAGGCTTGAGTTATCTTCTACCAACTGGAACAGGCTGGTTTGATTTACTGTATGTCCTACGCAAAGTGAAAGTTTGAACACTTAACCTGCTATGGTTGGGAGATGATATAGTTTGCTTAAGTGAAACATTTCAGGAACATACATTACTTCGCCAAATCCATTTTTAAAATAATACTTACTCGTGTTCTATGTTACATTTACAAATTATAGAAAAGTCAATTAAATATTTATGGCCTCTTAGCTCACATTTATTGCTTATTATCAAGTGTAGTATGATGAATTCCAAATTTAAACGCTGGATTTTAACCATGTGCACGGGTCAAACTAATCTGTATTCATCCCATAGTAGAAAATTTCTTGTAGAAATAATCAAGTACATATTAAATCATAAGTCTCTCTCTTCACTGCAATTCTTTTTTTTATGACCACTTCTACTATGTGTTCATTTTGCACCAAAAGTGTGCTATGAAGTGTGATTACCCATTAGAGATTGGGGAGGGTGTTCCCCATTTTGTAGAGTTTCAACAATTCTTGTACAAAAAAAAATGCATCTTCAAATGCATTTGATTATGTATGGAGACATTCTAGTGTGCATATGGAGCTCCCCTTTCTTCAAGAGTTTCTTCATTCATTTCATTTGAATATTCTTAATAAATGGAGGATCATGAGCACCAGAGATTATGCAGCGATTGGAGCAATGTGTTTTTAATTTTTAATTGCAGAAGTGAAATCTAGCCTAGCCGTTTTCAACCTTTTTTTTTTTTTTTTTTTTGCTATGGCCCCTTACAAGCTCCTCTCAGGTTCCAGGGGCCCCATCAACCAAGGATATTACATAAACAGATAAACATAAAATCATTTGTTGAACATAGTCTTGGCCCCCTTCAAATGTGTCAAGGTTCCCCAGGGGCCATAGGGCTTCCATCGAGAATGGCTGATCTAGTCTACCAACTAATGTCTAATTAAGGGTGCAAACCTATCCTGTGCTGGACTAGGCAAGCCAAGAGGCTCGTGCTATATCCAGCGCAGGATAGGGGCCCAAAGTGGCTCAGCCAGAGGTAAGGGGAAACTTTTCTGGTTAAGCCAACCTGCAGTGGCACAAGTCCAAGGAGAGTGGAGCGGCTTGAAGCCGCTCTGAACTCCCCAGGAACGGGGGTTGGGATCCAGCATAACTGCTGGATCCCAGCCCCATTGCCTGCTCCCCACCTGCCCGCCCCTGGGGCTGCCCATCCTCTCACCACCCCAGAATGCCTCCCTCCTGCCTCTTCTTCACCCACCCCAGAGTCTTGCGTGTTTTCTGAATTGCGCCCTTTTTAAAGCACTGCTGTCAATAGTTCTGTTGTATGTCTACCCTGAGTTTTCTAGACTTCACTAGCTGAGATTGAGAAAACTGGCCATGCATAGTCTTTTAATAAAAATTTCCTTAATGTTGTTACAGGATTAGATGATAGTAACCATTTTGACTGACTCCTGTGTGAAGCAAACAGAAGTCCAGGAGACTATTCTTCAAGAGATAACAAAAGTCAGGAGAACAGTGGATATCTCTGAATGAGGTGCAGCCTCTAAAGAATTCCAGATGAAGGAAGTCATAAGAGATTTGTAAACTGATACATATCTTGACCTGATGGGTGGGATCCAAGAGGGAGCATAAAGATGGTTCATTCTTCTCCCACCCCACCCCTGCCACTGTTTGTGGCAAGTGCCAAAAGATACTGCAATTTCTGACAGCTTCTGTGTGATACTTACTGGATTGAAGATGCTGCAAGAGAAAAAGCCAAGAGTGGAAGAGCACCTCTGAGATGCAGGAATGTCTTTCTGTTGTTTTTTGCAGAAGTGCTGTTTACCTCCATTTAATGCTCAGCCTGTATGTTTGCAAATGAACCAAATATTACAAAGACACCATGAGACTTTTCACTCCTTCAGAAGAAGCCAAAATCCAGACAGTGTGGCTCCTGAAACTATTCACTGCTTTGAGAAGTTGGAAGTAAGTGCAACAAAATGAAATTCTGACCCCGCTCACCACTGCCAATAATTTTTTAATACAGATCAGGAGTTTACCTTTAGGTCAGTGGTTCTCACCCTTTTTAGCCCGGGACCCAGTTCTGAGAATGACAATCTGTCTGGGGCCCACCGGAAGTGAGGTCAGCAGCCTGGAAGTGATGACATAGCCAGAAATGGCATCATCAAACAGGAAGTGACATCACTGTGATGGCAGAGCCATAAGTGAAGTCATCAAGCAGGAAGTTCCTGCCTAGAAACTCAAACTGTAAATGACAAGAGACAGTATTCCAGCTCAGAAGCTTCTTCCAATTCTCCCTGCCCTCGCTACCATTGCTATCAAGCAAAAAATAAAACATCTGGAACAAAATATTTGTGTGTTTTATTACTACTGTTTTTATTTCTGTTTTATTTACAAAATCTCAAGCTACTTCTTGTATTGCGCTTGAAACTAACAAACATTGATGTGGCTATTGATACTGTGCACAGCATTAGCCAGAAACAAGTGCACCCTACTCCTGCACCTCAATACAAGAAGTTGCTTGAGTTTTTGTAAATAAAGGAAATAAAAAAGTAGTATACTCCTCAGAAGGAAGACAAGCAGAGACGCTTCCCCTCATTTCTCCCAAGCCCAAGCACGTCTACTCAGAATTGACTCCCATTATTGGCACAGTCACATTCTGGCAACTCCTGCAACGCTGCTGAAACCAACCTTATTGGCTTCTGCCTTTCCATTGGACCATTTCAGCGACGTGGAGAGGGGGGATTTGCTGCATGGGAAACAGTCTATCCTCCATATCTACTTTACCCAGACTTCACACACTGGAGAGAACATTCTGTTCCAGAACCACTATTCAGAGCATGATATCATAGTCTGACGAGACTGAAGGATGCCAATGATTGGCAATGGGGCTTACTCCCAGGTAAGAGTAGACGGAATTGCAGCCTAAGAGAGAAGTAAGAAGAGGGGAAGGGTGCACATCAGAGAAGTGACTGGGGGAGCAGCACTCTCCCTGGGTGCTCCCCCCATATGCCAGGCTTACCCCCCTCCTCCCCCCAGCTGGTCTCTTGGCAGCCAGGCAACCAGGGATCCTCCCTCACCCCAGCAAAGATATAAAGAGAGGCAGGACAGGATTGTGGCAGTCAGGGCAGGAAAGGATTGCGGCTTCCATGTGATTTCAGAGAGGGAGAGAGGTCGTGATGCAGAGGACGAGAACGGCAGTGGGGTGGTGGCGGCGGTGATGCTGCTTTCAAGGCAGGCTCACAAGAGGTGAGATCATGCAGGTCTGCCTCTACTCACCCAAGCCCTGTGTTCAGGTCTCCACCTACACTCTCCAGCCCAGTCCAGCTGCAGGGGGGAAGCTGCTCTGTCTTGCAACCCCAAGGCAGCCCATCCCGTCAAGGCAGCCAAGCTGACAAAGGTTAGTGGGGAGAAGCCTGGTTGGCTCGTCCATGTCTCTCCTGGTCCTTCTTTGCCTGCAATCCAAGCCTGCACTCCGCCATTGGTCCCCCTGAGGGAAGCCTCCAAGTACAGAGGGAGGTCCAGTTGGAAGGCAGCAGCACGCTTTCTGGGGAAAAGCGGCACGCTGCTTTCTTTGCACATGTGCAAGCTGTTCTTAGTTACGTCTCAATGCCAGGAATCTTAAAATGGCAATGCCCAGGCTTTGCCCACTTCCAAAATGGCGCTGCCTAGGTCTTTTGGCATCTTCCAAGATGGCTGCCGTCAGCTTCTCGTGACCCACCAGAAATCGGATTGTGACCCACCAAGTGGATCCCGACCCACAGTTTGAAAACCACTGCTTTAGGTTATCACAGTGATTCAGAAGCAAATCCTTAGGTTATAATGCTGATACAGAGCCAAATGAAGATTAATACAGTACTATCAAAGGTATGTGGGGAAAAACATTCCAAAAGTTAAACAGTTAAACCTAGAATGTTCATATCCTGGGATAGAAAATTGTATTTCAAAATATCTCCAAAAAGGCGAGGGAAATGTTAGCCAAAAGTATTGGTCCATTTAAGTCCAATACCGTATTAATATTTGGTATGGAACACACTATAATGTGTTAATTTCAGTACTGATAACTTGTGTGGTTCAGTCATATCAACATCAGTAGTGGTGAAAATAAAACCTTTCCGTCCCTCCCAAGACTGGTGGATATTTAAAATATATCAAATAGTCCGTAAGCAGTTGTTTGCAATCAGAATTGGTTCACTGGGACAGAAAAGTCAGAAACAATTCAGTGGGATAGTGAAAAAGTTAAGAAAATACTCTGTTGAGATTAGTATTCCGTATAACACTGGGAGGGTGACATCAGAAGCATTTCTGAAAAAACCTGTTCTGAAACAAAAGGTCAGTGTTAGCATATTGATACCGGAGAGCCAAAGACGAGGTTGTCTGTCACTTTTCAAAGATCAAGGTGAAATGATCTTTCTTTTTCTTTCTCTTTTCATTCTTTCAAACACACACAAGCTATGATTCTAAACATACTTTATATGGAACTCATGCATTCATTGGAACTTTCTTGCCAAGAAAGGTCCACTTTAAACTTCCTTGTCGCAATGGAGCTGCCTCCAAAAATCACAGCTACATGGTCAGCACTCCAGAAAAGAGTGTATTTCCCACATGATGTCATATGACCAATGTGGGAAACACATTTAAATGATGTCACAACAAACCGGTTGGCTGATTTGGGGGTAAAAGTCTCACCACAAAAGAACATGCCGCAGTATAATGAGCTGACATGCCTTGTATTGAGTCACACCACTGACTCAACTAGTGCCTACACTAGCTATACTGATGGACTCTCTTGTGTTTGTCAGACAAGTGCTTTTCAAAGCCTAATGATGATGCTAGGGACCAAAACTTTGCAGGCAAAATACATGCTCCGCCAATGAGCTATGGCTCCTCGCTATACTTTTGATTCAGATTTTTGAAGCATTGTATACAATAACACAAGCATTCTGACTACTAGGAATGAAAGATGGATACATTATAGATTGTGCTGTCAGATGCATGCGTGTGTATATCATTGTCTCCAATTGCATGTGAATGGAGATACACGAGTGTATACAGTAGTCACAAAGGGTGCAAGTGCTTTCCTCCAACAGCAGAAGGAGCTTTAACTTATTAGTTACTTACAGCTTGTTTGCTGTTCTTCTTATATCTGAGTAAAGTCTTCTTCAGCTTCTTGCTTTTTCTGTTCTGTTGTTCTTCTAGTATGGCAGTGCCTGCAGTTTTATTCTTGTAGCCTCAACTACAATCTCAGATTTGCTGTGTGTGGAGTTGATGGATTCCCTCAGCTCTTCTAACATGTATAACAGCATACACTTGCTTGTTTGGGGGATTCAGCAAAGGCACTGATACAATAAAATGTTTTAAGGTTTATGCAACTTCATAGAACCAAAAAAGATGTTTGGGGATTGACCTCACAGTTGCCCAACTCTGAGCATCAAAGCAAGGAGTGAGGCTTAAAGCCTCCAGCACTGGAATAAAGTGAGACAGACAGGGAGGCACATGCTGGGAGGAGTCAGGGATTCTGTAATGATGCCTCTGGCAACTATGTGTCTCCTCCAACATGCATTCAAGGAACATGGGGAGTCCAATCCATAGCAGCTCCCCATGCAGCAATAAAGCTGTGCCAGTATGGCACCCACCAAATCCTGCAGGGGAGTTTTGGCATCTGGAGGCCTCCTTGGAGAAAATTTGTTCCCTTGCTCCAGGGTAAATCCATGCCAAGCCGCTGGATATGCCCACCTCTAGACCTTGTGCAGGTTTGCATGTACCTGGTTGGGGGCTCAATGCTGGGAAGAGGGTTAGGATATCAGCATGTGCTGCTGCCACCAGTACCACCCCCTTCCCACTCCCTATCTGCCCTCCCTGCTTCCATCTCTGTTATTCTCACTCCCTGCCTCCCTCCAACCCTCTGTGCCAAAGTACTGCTACCAGTGGGCATCCTTTGGCTGCTTGCCGCTTGCAGTGGCTGCCAGGCTACGCAGACTGGCATATTACATTTTGTGACAGCCAGAAAGCACCTTACGCTCATCCCAGAAGCGTATGGCTCAGTTAGGATTGGGCGATACTTCGCATAACTTGGTATTAATTACTGTGCATAATCAAAGTCTTCTCAGTGAAAGAGGATGAAGCAGTTGTTGATGAAGCTTGAGCAATTGTTATGGTTCTTTCTTTGGTTCTCACTGCTTCCAGTCTGATGAGGTCTCAATCCCAAGGCAGTACCACTATGATGGTAATGCCTTATGTTTAGAAATGAAAGTCCACTTCCAGCTACAGGCTGGAACAAGATCAGCCTTTGGCTGTGGATAGGATCTGTGGCCAAAATTGCAACACTAAAATACATAATAAGCCAGTAGTTTGAGATTATCATATACTATACAAATACCATTCGCTCCAACATTCAGCATTTTAATTTAAAACCCCCTTCCCTTTTTTATGGTCTGGTATGAATCACTCAGCTGCCTTTGCGTTTCAGATCAAGTCATTTGTTATTATGATGATGGACTGTCCTGGGAGGTTTCTTGCCAGCAAATTGAAAGCAGCAACAGAGAAGTTAATGAGTAAAGCAATAAGATGCAGTTGGATTCCCTTCAATGCCATGTGTATCTCCCAGGAGGGTCCAGCGTCTTCTTGCTGCAAGTGACTGATGCCCACATTGGAATACAGCATATATCAAGCTGCTATCATTTCACAAGTGTTCATATTTATTTCAGATGTTATTATCATCTTATCTGACAAAACAATCTTTCTAAGGTGTGCAGAGCAGCCAGCATTCACTCAGTTAACATAAATTTCATATGGAGGCAAAACTGTTTATGAAAGTTCAATAGTTCAATATTGTGCTGTTATTGCTTTTTCTTCCAAATATTCTAAATGAATTAGCTCTGGAAAATGGGATTTACAGGCCATAATCACAGTGTGTTTTGTAAGCAAAAGTGTGCAGTTTTACCTTGCTCTCTTATCTGGGTAATTTTGTATATCTGAATTGGTATAATAACTTCCCCCTGCAATCATATATTTTCATTTTATTTTGTATCCACTGACGTATCACTAGAGGCAATTATCATAGAGACCTGAGAAATTGAGAAGTTTCTGAATTTCCTAATACAGAATAGTGGAATAAAATCCTCCCTGATGTCTTGAAAGTACCCATACATGTATTCATCAATATAATAAAGATTTCTGGAAAAAGGAGAAAGTTCTGTGGTTTTAACTTCTTAGATCTGCTTAACTCATTAATGGGTCTTGCTGCCAGCAGAACATACGTTCTGGTAGCGGTGACTGCTGCAAAATGGCCATAAAGCATGCAGCAGAATTATGGATTTTACACAGATAAGGATTGGTCACAGTTGAGAAAGCAAGAATAAGTCAAAAACCTGCCCAAGGAAAATTTAGTTTCAGCTTTCTAGACAGCAGTCCACATACCAAACCAGATGCCTTTAGACAGAAACTTCAAGCTGGAAACTCAAAGCCCTCAATCACTAGTATTTCATAGCAACTAGAATTCAGTTTACCTTTCCTTAGTCTTGGCCAGGGGTCGGCAACCTTAAACATTCAAAGAGCCATTTGGAGAGGAGAAAAGAAAACCTCGGGAGCCACAAAACCCTTTTGACATCTAAAATGAAGATAACACTGCATATACAGTTTTTTTACCTTTATGATCTGCTGCAAGCTCCCCTTCCTGTGCTAACCAGACAATATACTTATGGTCAAGATAGATATATCTTGACTGAGGGCCCAATCCTATCTAACTTTCCAGCACTGATGCAGCCCAGACATAAGGAAACAAATGTTCCCATACCTTGAGGAGGCCTCTGTGACTGACTCCCCACTACAAGATGCAGTGCATGCCCCATTAGAATGGCTGCACCGACACTGGAAAACTGGATAGGATTGGGCCCTGAGACGGCACTCTGAGGCACACACAGGGTGACCAGATGTCATAACAATAAAAGAGGACAAGTCACCCCCAAATGTAGGATATTGAAGAAAAATGTAGGACCACAAAATAAAAGCTAAAAACACTCATCTATATTGATTATATATTGATCAATATATAGATTATATATTTATTATATATTGTATTATTGATCTCATGTGTCTAATTTAAAATTACTTATTATTGAATTTAAAACTGTATTACATATAATTTATTAATTACAAGAGGGGATGCGTTGCCTGCTCACAGGGAAAAGCAGGACATTTAAGTT
This sequence comes from Tiliqua scincoides, assembly GCF_035046505.1. NCBI lineage: Eukaryota > Metazoa > Chordata > Lepidosauria > Squamata > Scincidae > Tiliqua > Tiliqua scincoides. The sequence goes on from NC_089821.1 coordinate 84,377,440, forward strand.
CTTTTCCAGGACATGGGGCTAAAAAATAGGACATGTCCTGGAAAAAGAGGACCTCTGGTCACCCTGGGCACACACTGGGACGGTGCATGCTAAGACGGCACCCTTGAATTTAGCACTCTTCATTTTCCCCTGGTCAACCCCCATCTTTCTTGCTCCTGAAAGAGCACCCCTTTCTAAGGCTCCCACAGCCCCATCTCTGCCCTCCTGCTCCCCATGGCACCCCAGAAAAGCAAGGTAAAGATGGAGTTACACAGGCAGCCCTTCCACAGCCTCCCTCTTCCCCTCCCACCCACCCTTGCAAAGACAACACTCCCCCCCTCTCCCACTGCTCTGCCTCACCTATTGCCCTACAAGACAAAAGTGAGGTCATCCCCATTGCCTCACTGTGCCAAGCCCCACCCCACAGCTGTGTGCACAGGAGATGCCCACAAGGGGACTGCAGGCGCCTTCTGCCCTCTCCTGGGAGCTGCCCCTGCCTCCCCCTCCTGCCTCTGTGCCCCCCACCGACCCCCCACTGGAAGCCCACCCGCCTGGCGCCCCCACCCCTTGCCAGCCGCACTCAGGGAGGCAGGAAGCCAGGAGGGGAGCCTGGCTGCAATCAGCCACACTCGCCATATACACAACGTAGAGGGGGCACAGCGCATTACAGGAGCAGGTGAAGCCCCAGCACACCATCTTCCCAGGCAGGAGCTGCTAAGCCCCCCTTTCCCTCCCCTGCAGCACAAAACAATCTCCCGCTCCCCCCAAGGGGAAAGCAGCAGCAGCCTGTCCTGCACAAAACAATCTCCCCCTCCCCCAAGGGGAAAGCAGCAGCTGCCCGTCCTGCCCCTGCCCAGCCTGCAGGAGTCAGAGCAGATGGCTGAAAGAGCCGCATGTGGCTCTAAAAACACAGGTTGCCGATCCCAGGTCTTGGCCCATCTATGAGTGGCAGTTTGTGAGGCATCCAAGCAGGCCATGGATTTGAGGTGCCTTTCACCCTAAGCCTGCTGTTGCTGCCTCCCTTCAACCCACCACCAGTGCAAGCCACTAATGTAAGATGCAATAACCTGTGTCCTACAAGAAGCAGATCATTCCCCTCCTTCATGCTTCTTGTTCACTGTAATCAAACCCAGAAGTACAAAGTTTCTTGATTTATGCACATGCCTGATCTTGTCTGATCTCAGAAGCTAAGCAGGGTCAGGCCTGGTTACTACTTGGATGGGAGACCGCCTGGGAATACCGAGTGCTGTAGGCTTGTACCACAGTCTTTCGAGACTGAAGGTTGTCAACCATTTATAGGAACAGAACAAGAACAATGAGGAAGGGGAATGTATTTAATAACCTTGGACTCTCTTCCTTCATTGTCTTTCCTGTCTCCCTTCTCCCCCTTTTCCTTACGTGTTTGTCTTTTTAGATGGTAACCTTATGGACATGTTGCTGTTAAATTCATCTATGTACCACACCTCATTTTTTAGGCACTTAAGAAATGATGATGATGATGATGAAGAAGAAAAAGGACTATTCCATGAACTTCTGAACAAGGTTTGGTAACATAAGGACAAGTCTGCATTTTGTTTTATGATATTGAATTATGGGCTTCGCTTTCTAAAGTAAAGTACAGAAGGATGTAAGTTTTTACCTCTTCATCTAATTACCTTCATCCCATCATAAATATTCACCAAACACTATTACTTCTTAGTATATAACCCAAGCCGTAATTGAATCAATTCTGCTTTGATTAGATTAAATGCTACTTATCTCAGACTGTCCTCTCCTGATGTATGGTATTGCATTGCTGCTTACATACCCACAGGCAAGCATGTTGAAAACCAATGCATAAATTCCATCTTGATTCATGTCGCTTTATCCAGTTAAAGAACCATGATCCCAAATATTAAGAAATGCACAGCAGAAGCATGTGCAACAGTATTAAAATTTTCTTTATCTCCAAAATTTATAAGACTCCAAAATGAGTCAAACAGGGAGACAGGAGAAAAAACATTCAGAAACTTAAAAAAAAAAATAATTTACAGTTATTGTGATTCACCGCACATGACATTGACTGCTTCCAAGCAAAGTTCAAAAGAAAGAAACATGCACATGTGCTCTGCATCGGCAGGGTGTTTCATTGTGTCCATTGTCAAATGGAGTGAGATTTCCTCCTCCAACTATCCCGCTCAGTCATCTGAACTTTTCCTGCTACCTGAAATGGTTTTGCTCTTTCTCTCTTCCTTTTGCCTGGAACGCCTTCTTAGGTCATTTGCATCATGCCTCCTTCTTCAAATCTGTTCTCAAAACCTGCCTTTTCAGTTAAGATTTTTTTCCACAAATCTTTATTGTTTCTTTATCTTCAGCTGAGCCCAGTAGTGCAATCTTATGCATGTCTACTCAGAAGGAAGCCTTGCTGAATTAAGAGCTCAATCCTGAAAGCCCATAGCACCGACACTGAGCTCCAGTGCTAGGTGCTGTAAACGTGCCATAAAGCACATTTAAGGTGCTGTGGGTGGAGGGCACGTCGCTGCTGGGCCCAGTGGCAGAAGGAGGATGCAGTGCAGCCACGTGGAGGTGAATGAGGCTGCCAGGTGGCAGTGCTGGCTTTCGAGATGGGAGAGCGGTATTCCAGGGTAGTGGGAGGGCCGGGCAGGGCCGGGGGAGGAACTGCCCCAGGAGGGGGTGGGACTAACAGAGGCCTCCTCTGCCAAATCTGATCCTCCATGTTGAACTGAAGAGTCCGACACAGAGGTTCTCAAGTCTGTACTGGCAAAATAGCTAGCACAGACTTCGGAAGCTCCATTGCAGGACCTGCACACTTACTCAGGGGAAGGGGACAAACCTCCCCTTCCCCCAAGGAGACCTCTGGTTGCTTCCCTGCACCTACAGGATACAGCAGTCATTATTTTGGCACTGCTGTTCCTCCAGGCACTGGGAAGCTTAAGAATGTGCTGCCCGTGTGACACTCCTAGGTACATGTGTGTAGGGTGGCAGCCTTAGTGCATGTACATGATTGTCAGATTCTTCCCTATTTAACCAACAACAATTCTCCTCTTGATATGGCAATTTGTGCTCATTTCTGAAAGCAGCCTTCAAAACTGGAGATCACATACCTTTCTGTCAGAAGTAGCATACCTGACTCTTGAAAGAAAGCTTTGGTATCTGGGCTGGCCTGTGACTTACGGATGGGTTCAGATCTGGGTCCAGTGATAACGGGACAGAGCTCTAGCCATCACAGAGCATTTAAGGATGTTTAAATATTTTCATAGGAAGTGGCTGTTTAATAAGTGTTGATTGGACAGAAGCTGAGGAATGAGGAAGCAAGAGCTGTAAGAATCTAAGAATTGAGGATAGAATTTAGAAGAACAGGAGACCAAGGAGGCAAGAGCTTTTGAAGTTTGATGCTGATGAAATAGGTATTGGAACAGGAGTGTCACCAGGCCATAGAGAATAAATGCACAGTTCTTATGTCCGCATTAATCCCTTTCTCTGCACGAGTCAGGCTGCTTGCCTCCTCTCATCATCATTTAGCAGTCATACTATAGCTGAGTTCCCAGTTCAACTCTGAACTCATTGCATGAGCCACAGAGAAATTGCTATCCTGCTGCCTCAGGTTTATTTGTGAGTAATACTGATCTACTTCATAGATTTCATATTAGGTTGAAAAGGAATTTCAAAGCATGCTAAATTGCTGCATTAACTTGGGATAGAAGCAGCGTCAGCCTCCCAGCTTCCGTAAATGTAGTAGCCCTGTATTTTTTTGCATGAAATCGTTATCATTACAGAATCTTGGCAGAAATTTGTAGTGTTATTCATGTACTGAGATTAGCTTTAATGGAAGCTTTCTGTACTCCATTCTCTGGTAATAATTCAAGCATGGATTTCTGCATTTATCTGCCTTTAATTCTTGAAGTAGCTTGGGAGTCTTCATTCATTTTTATTGATAACTCTTCTATTCTAGGTGTACTACCAGATAGAACTTATGCCCATACTCCAGCATGGCTTTGCTCCACGTGGCCTACTTTAGCTGCTCGGTCAGGCAGATTAGACCTCAGAGACAACAAAGATCCTGTTGGAAAACAAATATTATACGTGGTGATATAAAAAAAACCAAACCACTCTCCATAACCTCCTCACTGGCCTTGTCTTGAACATGTCTCCTCTCACATCACACAGGCCTACAGGCTTCCAGAACTCTCTTGGGCTTTAGCATCTTCACACATATCCCTTCCACCAGGATTACATCTAGAAAAGCACAAGGCATTTTGTTACAGCCTTTAAGTGCTCAAAACATCTTGGGTAGCCAAGTTTGATGAATAAAAAATTTATTATGGTGGTGATAAAGAATTTTGTAGGATTGGTTATCTTCCATTTTCACTAACATTCTTATCTGATCCTAGGCTGCTGCTTTTAGGTATTTTTAAATATTTCTTTTGCTTGTCTTTTGCTTTTTTATGCTTCAGTTTCATGCTAATTTGTTCTTAGAAACCTTATGGTGCCATCTTTATGCGAAAAAGTGGGGATACATTTTTAAAATAAAAGGAATTAATAACCCTGATTCCACTTGCCAAAGAAGGATTTGGACGAGCGTTTCAAACAGCATTCTACCCTGTGCCATGCAGCAAACTGTTTTTGAAACCAAGGGCAACTTTCAAACCAGTTTAAGATATGACATGGAGAAGAGTTAGCTCTTAAGTCCTATGCAGCATGCCCAAGTCCTTGAAAGTACTTACAGTAGTTTTTTAGATGTTTTATTTTCTCCCCCCCCCCCCAAATAGAACTTCACAACTCTCATTACAAACTTCTTTTGAAGTTCACTGACTGGCATGGTGACTGGCAATACAACACACAAATCTTGCCGTACAGCGACCAAAGACAAGATCGGCAGCACAGAGATGTGACTGTGTGCATTGCAGCTAGGTGTCCATCATTTCATAAGCCTGATCATCTGTTTCAGCATAGGTGCACTTGCCCTAATGTTTCCAAATTACTTTTCTACTTGTCCTGTGCTGTGGAAGTAATATGGACAAATTGGTTGAAAGCCTTCTCACACTGTATAACTGATGGATTTTTGATCAGCTCAGCTGGACATGGTATTTGCCAAAAGGTCAGAATACTGCAAACATCCAGCCCACATACTGAATACAAAAATTCAAGGCAGAGTGCCAGCCTTAAGCATTAGCAAAATATGTACCAGAATAAGGGCTCCCCATTCCACACAATTCACCAATGCATTCAACCTCTAGATACTTTAAGAAAAATAAAAGCCAAACAGAAGGGAATGAAGCTTTTAACTACTATGCTGGATCAATAACTCCAACCATGTTACATCTGCCAACAGCCAAAAATGATTGACACCTTAAATAACAATTTTATTTGGTCATCAGGGTACAGAGAACTCTTCCAGGACACTCTGAAAATGGAATCAGCAAATCTAGCAGAAGCAACTGGGAACCATCGCTTTCTGTGGTAGGATACTAAAATACTGTACAAAGGAATATGTTGTCAGGACCCCATGTGCTAATCAAATGCTTCACCCCAGTCAGTCAAATGACTGCTGTGCTCAGCTTGTGACTAAAGGCATATCTTGCTCTAGAAGAAGCTATGAAGGAAGCCTAGGAATATGAAACACACGTTTCATGCAGCCCTTCAATTTTCACATGATAAAATGGTCTTCAGAAAGAGCCCCATGCCATCCTGAAACAGCAGTTTTCTACTTATTCCCGTTTCTCAAATGGTTGGGTGAATTGTCCACCAGCTGAACTTATTTTCATGTTATACACTGTGGAAGAAAACACAAAAAAATAAGAACAGGTTCACCTGAGCTTTTTTCAACTCATCTCTCCTTGTTTACAAGTGAGGTAACAGGTATGTGATTTGGCAGTTGTACCCCCTAGCTCTGAAAGAATGGAGATACTGTGTGCCCAGGGGGGAGGGCACACCTTGAACACTGAAACAAACCTTTGAGTATTCTTGTAGGTATTTTTCCCTAGTGCATTGAGGAAAGTGTTGGAGCTGGATATTCTTTATATGAAAAAGCCTACATTGCATTCATAATAGAACAGGATTTGTTTCCATTTAGGAAAGAGACTATGGTTCTTCTCATCAATTTTGAATGTATTTATTTATACATTTAGGGTTGTTTTTATTAAACCACCAATCTTGTGCCTGTTCTGTTGCCAGTGATCTTTTCCAAATGAGCACATTCTCTGTGACTCCATCTTGGTTCCTTAGCAGACATTCCAGAAAGTCAGCCAGGGCTTCATCCTGAAGGGGGTGAGGCATGGCTGCTCCCTCTAGTCATGCTAGTCAAGATCAAGTCAAGCTCAACTAAGAGCCATTGACTGGAATCCAAGACTCGAGCAGTGAAGGTCATCTGTCTCCCTCCTCTAAGGTCTTGCAAATTTGGGCTATCTTCCTTGGCATAACCTCATTTGCAAACTAGTGTCCAAGTCACTAGGACAGTCTTTTCAAATTTCCACTCCAGAATGGTGCACACCCTCTGCCATACCTTTGATTGCTTCAAGAACCTCCTTTATTGGAGTGCAGTTAAACTTTGTGACTTCCTGGAAGGCCACATCCTAATTCAAATAAGGCCAGGAAACTCTTGGCTGCACACCCAGGAGATGTTCCAGATATCATTAGTCATCTAGGAATGTCTTTGTAATCTCATTTTATCACTTCTTAGAACTACCCCTGCTCTGAAAGCAGAATTTTGACATTTGTTTCCTTCCTCAATGAGAGCATCCACTCTGCCCATTTGGATAGGCTCTCCCCAATAATCACTTGCACTCTGTCCATTTTGGTGTGGTTACCTCCCACTGTAGTAGTTTTCCTCACCTCTGGAGGAACTGCCTTCCCTGCCCAACAAGGGATACTTTTTGGTTGAATTTCTCTGCTTCTTCTGGGGACCCAAAGCCATGCATCCTGGTTTCACATCACAGAAGGACAGCTTCCCCATGATTACCCAGCAGATTAAGGGCCAAATCCTACCCAACTTTCCAGCCCTGGTGTAGCCATGCCAGTGGGGTGCGTGCTGCATCGTGTGGTGGGAGGGTAGTTATGAAGCCTACACAACATTTGTTCCCTTGCCTAGGGGCTGCATTGCAGTTGGACCAGTGCTAGAAAGTTGGATAGGATTGGGTCCTAAGAAAGTAATTTCCCTTCTTTCTCCTTCCTCCGACTCCCTGCCAATTCTTCTTGCGTTCTAAACCCTCCCTTCCCCATGCCTGTTTTAAACCTCCCAATAGTCACTCCTCCTATTGCACCATTTCAGGAGGAGAAAACTCAACCCAGCTGGAGGCCTGACTCCCCCTTCCTCTTTCTCTCTCACTGAATCCATGCCTCTCTGAACAGAATCTATCTCAACTATCTTCCATCTGCAGCCATTAAGCTCTAAGCAATTTGCCTATAAGCTAAATTGCCTTTTCCCTTGTTTTCCTGAATCTTTCAATCTTTGCCCTAGTGATTTTCCTGCTTCGGTGCAGAGTCTGTATCTTTCAATAAAATCTATATTCTTTTAAAGAAACTCTGTCTTGTGGCTGCTATTAGCTTAGTTGGAGGCACTTTGAGGTCGTTCATTCTGTTTATCCAGTCAATGATCCCAAAACAGCCATTCACTGCATTCTGGTCTCTCAAGTAACTTATAAATTTCCTAACTTCATTTCAATCCTGGGCCAAACAAACCTGGACCCAAGAGTGTGTGTGTTTCCATGTGCAGTGATCAGTGTGTGCGTTGTCAGCAGTGCTGGCAACAGTTCTGCTGATATCACCAACTGACCCACCCAAGGATACACACATCCCCCTGCCTTGTCATTCCAGCACTGCATGATCACTTGGAGGCAGATGACATAGGCCTACCTCCCAAAACATCCTTTTTTTTTTAGTTGCCAAGGATGTTTGAACAAATTTAAGATATTTTTGGGGTGCTGAATCCAAAAATGACATCAGTTTTGCTTGATTGGCTCTAGTTTTGGGGGTTCAGCATAGCCATCTTATATGCTGATTTAAGCAGCATATTCCTCATAAAGTAGCTGCTTGAATCAGCTTATAAGGTGGCTACGCGGAACCCCCAAAACTAGAGTCAATCAAGCAAAACTGATGTCATTTTTGGATTCAGCACCCCAAATATACTCAAGGCCTAACCTCGAAGACAGCAAAATGTGTGCAGGCCTATGTAATCCGAACCATCCTCCTTTCATGATTAAGAACAATGAAGGGCAGCTCACTTTCCAGCCCTGCAATAACAGCAATAGCAGCAGATGAGCTGGGTGGCAGGACCTGTGAACACAAGTACTCATCCCTATATGATTTGGTAGGCCTGTATTATCCAAACAGCCCCATGCTGATTCCTAAAGTGGGCACAGTTAACATTCACAATACTCATGAAAACTATGGAACAATGTAAGAAGGTTATTCAGTTTCAATTACTGGATACGGCTACCCAGTCCACCTAGGTTTCAGTTGCTGAATGGGAGCAAGATCAACTGATCTGGACTGATATATTCATCAGCAGCTTCTCCTGATTCCTGGCTGGTGTCCCTCGATTCATTATGGCAGCAAAAGAGGAGCAGGAGGTTGAAGGCAAAAAAAGCACCTCTTGTTCCTCTGTTCTTCCAGAGGCAATGAACTGCTTCTGCTGCCTGCTGGGGAGGTGATGGGTTGGTCTTTTCCCTCCAGCCCTGGAACTCAGATGAGCTGCTTGATTCTGTTTTTGCAGCTAAGTCTAGGTTTATATAAAAAAAGCAAAGTATTGCATAAACTAGCTTTCTGCTTATAAAGGCATGTTATACAATCAGGGTCTTTATTTTGTTCCATTTTAATAACAGTGAGGTTTCCATTTGCGCAAAATGTTCAGAAATAATGAATTACAATCCTAGCGATCATGGCATTTGTGGTGTTTCTAAAAATAATACTTGGGGTGGGTATATTTCTTTTCCATCACTTTCCTGTTTGAGAGTTTTGGGTTAATTGGGGTCAGGTTTTTCCACAGCCAGGAGGCTACCAACCTCTCTGTTCTTAAATTAAGTAGAGGGTCCCCCCCCCCATTCAAATAATTTCATAAGTCAGAAATTGAACCAAAAGAAACCAGTCCTTATGGCGAGTCTTGATAAAATCATTGGAAGTTGTATAGTTTTGACAGGCAGATTCTCCATACCTACAGTATTATTTTTATGAGATTATTACAAAAGAACTATATTTACACCAGGGTTAAATTTCAGTTAATACAGTGTTAAGCAGATTCTTACAATACAGTAAGTTATTTTAAAAAGTGACATTTTCAGCATTGGGTCTCTCCACTTTACATAACTTTACACTACTACTTAGGCCCCAGTGATTGAGTCCTTGTGTTGCTGAAACTAGTATTCTGGCAAGTCACTGTCCTTCATGGCGGCATAAAAGCCAGACTGTTGTTGCGTGCTGCAGGATTGCTGCCATAAATGGAGAGAGCAGGATGACCAGATATAATGGAGGACAGAGAGCCTATACCTTTAACTAGTGTATAGTAGAGGGGATTTTGGCAGGTGTGGCTTTTTAAACCCTTCCATGTTGAACTGCACCTCTCAAAATTCTCTCTTCCAAACAGTGATTAAGGGTATAGGCAGTCTGGCCTCCATTGCATCTGGTCTCCCTGGGAGAGAGGCATGGTGCATGCAGCAGTGGCTGTAGAAGGCTCCTCAGGCACTGGTAAGTTGGCGGTGTGGCAGTATGTGGGAGGGGAGGGGGAGGGGGAGGAACTGCGTGTATTGAGGGAAGGAAAGGGTGGATCTGGTAGCAGTCGCACATACTGAATCTTATCCCCCATTTTTATGCATGCCCCACCCCCGGCTCTCCTCAGCTTTGCACTAGATATATAGCTGGCACAGGTCTGAGGAAACCCAGATCTTCCTGGAGGTAAGTATTTTAAAGGAAATAAGAGCCCAGTCCTATGTCTGTCTACTCAGCAGTAAGTCCCCTCAGAGTCAATGGGGCTTACTCTCAGGAAAGTGTGAATAGGATTAAGCTGTTAGTAAGCAAAGTGGCCATTCTCAACCACTGTGTGGTGCATTGGTGCGCCATGAGTGGTCCAAAGGTGTGCCACAGGAATTTGGGGGAAGATCATTTATTAGTATAGCCAATAGGGGATGGTAGCCCCCACTGGCAGTGTGGTGTGCCTTGTCAATTGTGAAAAACTTAAGGTTGTGCGTGGACAATTTATCGCATTGTCAGTATGCTGTGAGATGAAAAAGGTTGAAAATCACTGACGTATTTACCTGAAGGTAAGTAAAACATTTAGAATATTTTTACTTACCTACTGTAGGTTGTATGATTCACCACCACCATCATAGCATGGTGCGGCTTCCATTGGTGTGTGGCTGCAGGCTACAATGTGGCACAAGATGTGACTGAAAAGTTAGGAGCATAGGAGGGTGCCTTAAACTTAGTGAGACCATTGCTCCATCTAGTCTCGTACTGCAATATCAATATAGAGCAGGAGCTCTCCAAGGTTTAGACAGGAGGCTTTCCTAGCCTGCTCGGGAGATGCCAGGGACTGATCATGGGAGCTTTAGCATGCAAAGCAGATTGTCTACCACTGATCTAGAAAGACAAAAACAAACCAAAAAAACACCAGATATTTCACTGGTAACGACCCAAATTGATATAAACACAAATGCTAGCTGATTTCTGGAGATGGTTAATTGCCATCTTATGCCAGCTTCATGTTTCACTACACTTAATGGACACCATTGGAAATTCTATATCAGTCAAACAATTTCAGAAGATTGATGAGCTGCCTAATCCTCTGCTGTTTATACCTTGGGCCAGTCACTTTCTCTCAGCCTCACCTACCTCACAGGGTTGTTGTGAAGACAAGAAAGAGGGGAGGAGCAGCTGTGTAAACCGCCCTGAGCTCTTTGGAGGAAGGGCGGTATAAAAATGTGAAAAAATAAAATAAAAATGTTACTTTGGGTGCAGTCCTAGCCAAATTTCCAGCACCAAGGTTGCATTGCAGCTCTGAGGGAAGGGAACAAACATTCCCTTATCTTGAAGATGCCTCTGAGATGGTCACCCAACTGCAGGATGTAGCACATGCCCCATTGGCACAGCTACATCAGTGCTGGAAAGTTGGTTAGGATTTGGGCCCTTGTTGTATTGCAGAAAATATGTCTCATTTTCCTTCTCACAACCCAGTCCTAACCTGCCCTGGAGCAGGCAGGTCAGCGGGCCTGCCCCATATCCAATGCAGAGCTGGCGCCAAAAGGAGCTCAGCCCGGGGCAAGGGAAATCACTTCCCATTACCCCAGGTAATGCCGTAGCAGCCCCAATTGGACTACTCAGATCTGTGCCACCTAAAGAGGTGGAGCAGATCCAAGCAGCCTGGAGCTGCCCCAGGCTGCCTGGGAACAGGGATAGGATCTGGCATAATACCAGATCCTGGCCCTGCCCCCTCATTCACTGCCTGCCCACAGGCCCATTCACCCTCCCCCCTCCTTGAAATGCTTCCTTCCCGCCTTCCCCATGTCCCCAGATCCCTTTGCCAATCAAGCTTGACTGGCAAGGGCTTACCTGTTGCCCTGGCCAAGCGGGTACCAGCCCAACCCTCCTTGCTCCAAAGCTGGCACAAAAGTGCTTTATGGCAGTTTTGCGACAGTGATGGGCCAGTGCAAGGAACTTGCTTTGGCTCAGGGCATGTTCAGGATTGCGTCCTAAGTATCCTTAGAACTTTTTACTTTGCTTTCAGTGTCAGTGTGGTGACCATTTTTAAAGAGGATGTTTTTATGCTGTTGTGCAAAGTTCCCCACATGCCTCCTTTTGCTTTTCTTAGAATACGGAATTAGGGTACCCTTTCTGTTACAGAATTTACTTTACTTCCTCCCCTCCAAATCACTGCATAGTGCACCATACCAGCATCTTAATGAAGCATTTGTGCAAAAATGCTAATCACTTCTCCTACAGCAAAGCCATATCGTACCAGTGAATAAAGAGGCATGTTTAATGCTTAGGAAAATATAGGCTGGGGCTGGAGATTAATGGATGGATGGCTATTGTATCCAATAACTACTCAACAAAATGCATTAGAACCAACTATTTTCCCCAAAACCAACATATCAATCTAATCTTGTTCTACTGACCTGAGTTAAAAATATTTCTAAGGACCAAAATTCTGTGTGAATGAATTTGTCACACAAATGTATGTCAAATGTACCTATCATAAGTTAAGAATAATGCCAAGAAGTAGCTTTAATTTAAAGTACGCTATGTGCTTAAATGGTTTTTATTGTAACTGAGAGACTGTATCTTTACCCTTAGAACTTCCCTATTGAAAAGCCTGTACGCTTTAAATGAGTGCAAGGATTTATTTATAGATATAATTCTTGAATGGAATTGAAACTTTGGGTCTATTTCCTTTTTTCCCCTGGAAGATTTCTACCACTGTAAGATTTTCTTTTACTTCTATACAAAATTGGTGGCCCATGTTCTGCATCACAGAGGATTAAAAGGTAGGATTTTTTTTTTTAAGTTACTGCAATGAATGAATAGTACATAGTAGAAACAATTCGAAATTCAACAGGAGACAGGACACAAATGTATACCAGAACAATGCAGTCTTATACACATTTAGAAGTAACTGCCAAATCCTAACTAGAATCAGGTTGGTGCACAGAGGCCGACATGTCGGTGTCCTACTGTCATAAAATGGCTACTAATGGTGCATATAGCACTCAATCGGTGGCCATTTTGCATGTGTTGCTGTAAAAGGTGACAGTGCCACCATCTTGCCATAGGAGCTCACTGTGCCTGCTGCCCACTGGAGCTGGTAAGACACCAGTGGGGAGCAGGGGGTGGGCCTTGGGGGGGCATATCATGGGCAAGTGGTGGGTGGGCCTTTTCCGCTGACATCCTGACCACAATCTTGCCTTTGGTGCAGATCTGAGTAGACTCATGGAAGGTCATGCAAACACAGAATAAAATTAGTGAAAAAAGAAAAAAGAACAAAATCCTTTTACTTACCTCTCAGCCCCCACATGGTCTCCACCTACCCATAGGATGTAGCAGAAAGTGTGCTGGTACTATTGCGTCTTGTGGGCAGCATTTAGTTAGGATTCGGCCCCAAGTCATTTTGTGTTCAACAGAACTTGCTCCAAGGTAAATGTGCAGCAGATTACAGCCCATAACTAGTATAAATTGCAGTACAGTTTGGACAATTAGTACTTTAACAGGCAACAACAAATACATAAGAAAAACCAATACTTTTATTTTTTTTTTAAAGCATTCCATATGAAAATGATAGGGGATCAATTTGCACTTTACATGCCATAGATTGTTGCTTAACACATTGAAGCTGCAATCCTTAACCACAGTTACCTGGGAGTAAGCTCTATTGACTATAATAGGACTTACTTCTGATTGGATAGGATTGGGCTCTTATAGACCCATGTACATGATGCTGGGTGCACACCAGGTGAACATGCCTGTAGTGCCATTGTGAAAGACATTTGTATTCTACTGAGTCAACACTGTGGTCAGTGTTCAGTTGAGGCCCAGAATAGTATGGCTGCCTCACTGGCAACAGATGTAGTCATTTGTTATTGCCAATTTCTATTCCCATAGATCCTGTCTCAGCTTGGCATCTGTACTTTTCCAATATTTGCCACTTGTTGTTTATGCTTTAGCTAGTCTCCTGAGAAAGGAGGGAGAGGATGTAGAGTGGGCTTCTCAAAGGGATGTAAGCAAGAGAAGAGCAGCTGAGAAAAAGCAGGCAGCTTCAGCTCATGCCTTTTTCTAATATAAAGAGAAATGCTTTAAAGAGCCATGGTGAGTCTCATCATTGAACAGGTCTGCACTAGTACCTTGGAAACTTGCGTCCATCACCATTTGTGGTATTCTCAGCACTTGACGGGATAAAAGTGGCTTTGCTTCTTTTATCAGCTTTGATCTTTCATATTTCTAATGAAGTACCATATATCTAATAAATCATCATGTTGTCTCGGTGTGCATTCTTGCTTCATCCAAATTCAGAAATAGCTCTTGTCTGTGGCAAGACATTTAGCATAGTTGGCAGGTTTGGATGGAAGCAATGGTGTTGTGGGACAAAGAAATGGGAGAGAGGCCAGAGCAGACTCAGATCCCAGGATGGCCCCTATGTCTGCCTGGCCTCCAGTCACCCAAAGAGTAGTGGGTTACCCTCCCCTGCTCCGTTTTCTTGGGAGTCTGAAGAACTCCAGCTGCTGTGGTGCAAGGCCCCCCACTATTTCTCTGTCTCGTGTACAATCCAATTGATGGCATGCTTAGTGTTTCTATCCCTTCTTCCGTTGGTTTGGTGGGAGAAGGGGGAAGGAGGCAGGAGGGGGGTGGATCTGGTGGCAGTGGTGTACACCAGATCTCCCCCACCCCTTTCCTCTCCTCAGACTTACACCAGCTAAACAGCTAACGCAGGTCCGAGAAGTTCCATTGGCGAGTGATAGGCTTATGGGGAGTTAAGGGGAAATATGCTTTCTTACCTCCCCCCAAGCCTCCTGATCCACCTACCCCCCGCTGAATGCAATGGGTGCCTTTTTGGTGTGACTGCATTGGTGGGATGTGGAGGATAGGATTAGAGAATGCCCAGTAACAAGATGTCAACATGCAAAATGGGCACTACAGGTGGGATAGACATAAGGCACACCTAGACAGGAGCAGGGTATAGATCATGCACTGGGTTACAGCATAGATGCTTACTGCTGCTTGTTCCTTGGCCACTTCAGAAGCTAAAACAACCCAAATCACTAGGGCAGAAGATCAGCATACATATCCTTCACCAGCTTGGACTTGACTTGTATGTTGCACGCATTCGCCAAAAAAAGGCTGGCCACAGCTGTCCTACACAGAAGTCTTGAATACAACAGCAAACATCTTGCAGAAAAACAGCATGAGTCACTCACAAATCTAACACAGCATTTGCTCCAGAACTTGCATGCATGCCAATAAAAGAAGGGGGGGGGGAATGTGCAAGACTATCTGTCACAGCACCATCTGTTGACTTTTGCCATGCGAGTAGAATGAAACTGGAGCAATTCCAATTCATTGCAGGTAGCTTTGATTGCAGTGGTGTGCAGGTGTTTGGGCTGCTCCCCCTCCCATTCATCCTTAGCACCTTGATATTGTTTTTAGTAGGAAGGACTGGCTCTAGGAAGATATTCTGTCACTAAGATGCCCTACGTGGTAAACAAGCCGAACTCATGTGTAGCTGAGTATTTGCCAGGTATTCAAGGGCAGTAAACACTCACACAGAAATGTTAAAATATAGGCAGCTACTAGAATGTGAAAAGCTGAATCTTGCAAAATGCAGTCAAATATTATTCACACTCTGTGGTTCTCATGATGCAGACATTTATACATGCACACGTGCAAATGGACGTGTCTTTTTGATTAGGCAGTTGAAGCTTAGCCCAGGCACTTAAGAAACATACAGCTTCTGATCAGCCTGTGTGACAAAAAAGGGAAATCAAGGACCAGGTAACATCTGAATAAAGAATGTTTCTGCTTGTAGTCATGCTATTAGGCCCAAGTGCCAGGCCCCAGCTGTAACCAACTTTAATTAGTGCATACCAGGCCAGGGAGAACAGTGGAGGAGGCCACTTCACAGGGCCCTCTGATATTGTACCAAGTGGGCTTCAAGGCCAACTTGATTAACAACAGGGTTCAGCTGTGAACATCTCAGGTTGGGAGGGAGGATTCCACCATGAGTAAGAAGGCTTGTGGCACGTCCACCCCTAGAATGTTCGGCTGGAACCGAGTTGTGATTGGTGGATGGGTCAGGAGACCTATAAAGGTGAGGGAGAAGAGTTTCTTTTTGTTCTGGCTTTTTTATCTGGCTGAGGGGGCCTGAGACCCTTGACCACCCTGGTAAGAGTGTCCCAACTTGACTGTAGCAAGATGGGACAGATTGGACTTTGGAAAGCTAAGACTTTGGTGAGTGATAATTAGAGTTAGGAGTTAGTTGTTATTGTTTTATTAGTGCTGGGTGAGGTATTGTATTGGTGTGCTCTTCTCTAAATTCTTAAACTTTTGACTGATGCAGTGCAGTCTGTATAACTATGCTTTAAATATTTATTCAATAAATCCTACTTATTACAACTGACTGGATTATTGGGATTGGAGAAGTCACAGGGACTGGTTGTGGGAGACAATCCAGTGTGTCTGGAGTGTACTCTGGAGGGCTGGGGTACAACTCAGAGGAGGGTTCCCCAAATTTGGCCTGGCTACCAGAATTAGAAGCTCTGCGGTTTAAGAGCTATTCGGCAACTGGTCTTGGATAGACCTGCGGGTGCCAGGTGATCACAAGGGTTTGTGGCTACTTGATCACCCTGTAAGTAATAAAGAGATTGCACAGGCATTAAGAAGGGTGGCCTGGTTCTCTTCACAGCCTGTACAAAGAGGAAATATCTTGTTATAAAGCATTAGGGCCTCCAGTTTTGGTGCTCTGTTTGCAAGCTGTGAACAGATTCCATTCTGGCAATATTTCACGGCAAAGTCTGAACAGGGGAAAAGTATTCTTCCCCCCACCCCCTACAGTGCTAGGGATTACACTGCTTATTGTTCCAGGGTGCCTGATTTTTTTTTTTTTTTAACAATAAGAACTCAAAGTAAGGGAAGCAATAATCATCATTCCACATTTTTGATATCCTTTCTCAAAGAAATCTAATTGGCCAAGATATGTGCCATGATAAAATGCCACTCAGTAATATAGTAGGGAGGAGCGCACTTGACTCAGGGCCCAATCCTGAACAGTGCATGCCAGCTTATTGCCAGATCGCACTGCCGCAAACGTGCCATAAGGCACGTTTGCGGGCCCTAGCACCAGGCGGCAACCAGAGCTCCGCCACTCAGCGGTTGTGCAGACCACTGAGCAGTGAAGAGGTAAGTGGAGGCAGGGGGAGGCAGGGAGGAGGTGTTCCGGGGAGGAGGGAGGTGGGCAGGGAGGAGATGTGCCAGAGGGAGAGGGGAGGGAGAGAGGAAGGCAGAACTGGTAGAGCAAATCCCCACTGGATCCAGAGCCTCCTTGAGGGATTCAACGCCTGACTCGCAGGTTCTTGATTCACTGCCGATCTTTGGGTTGGTGGTGAATCAAGTAGCCCCATTGCAGGGCTACTCGCTTTAGCCGTGGGAAGGGGACAAAAGTCCCCTTCTCCCAAGGAGCTGTTGGCGGCTGCCTGGAATGAACAGGATGCAGTGGCAGCCATTTTTGGTGCCACTGCAGCCCTGCACCCTGGACAGCTCAGGATTGGGCTGTTAGTCAACACAACTATAAGTAGACAGTGATCCAGGGCAGGGCTTTTGTTAAATCTTTCATTTCTTCCACCCCCCCCCCACTCCCCCCACACACCTCCAAAACTTCTTTGAGTCCAAAAACTTGGTTAGCAAATATTTGGCATTGTTCTGCAAAGAATATTGAAATTGGATTATCAGAATGTTCTTCCTACCTTCCTGTCTCTTAATACTTAAATATTTTATTCTAGAAGTCTTTTGAAATTGTAGCAGAAATAACTAAGTCTTAGAAAATAAAGTGGCAACCAAGTCATGTTCCAAAGTTGCTATTTCTACAGGCTTCTACTAGAACTGTATCACACATTCCTTAAGTGGGTTCACCTTAAATGGGTTCCCACTTTTTTTTTTTAAATTATTCCCTCAAAATTCTGAAAAATGTTTCCATTCTCTTGAAGTTCCTACTTTATTTTAAAGAGCAAATATTATGAGTAGATTAGTAGGTAAGGATGATATTGTTCTAGTGCAGGGGTCTCCAAACCCCGGCCCAGGGGCCAGATGCGGTCTGCGACAAGCCTCTATCCGGCCCACAGCAAGCCTCTGGACCCCTGGAAGCCTCTGGCCCACTCAACCAAAAGTGACCAGAGCTGTGCTCCAGTTGCATCTGGAGGGTGTTCTGAGGGCTGGGCAGGCCATGCACCTCCCCTAAGAATGCCTTCTAAAGACGTAAAAACATCACTTCCTATTTAAAATTTATTTATTTTTCTGGCCCTTGACACCATGCCAGATATTTGATCTGGCCCTCTGGCCTAAAAGTTTAGAGACCCCTGTTCTAGTATAAGAAGATAAGAGAAGCCTCAAAAGATGAGGCTACAGGCCCATCTAATCCAGCTTCATGTTTCCCATAGTCCACAAGCAGGAGAGAAAGGCATTCCTCTCTCTTGCCATTGCTTCCCTCCGAGTGGTATTTAAAGGCATACTACCACTGAACTTGGAAGCAGTATACTGTTATCATAACTAGCAACTATTAATAGTCCCAAATTCATTAATTTACCTTTAAAAACCATATATCCTGGTAGTGAATTGCACAGATTAATTAGGTGCTGCGTGTAGAAGTTCTTTGTTTTATCCATGCTGAATTGCCTGCCAAGTCGTTTCCTTGCAGGAGGCCTTGTATTTGTATTGTGAAAGAGGGAGAAAAAACCTCTCTCTACCTACTTTCTCCACATCATGTATCTACATTTTATATTTCAATCTTACTTCTCATTACTGTCCTTTCTGTCCAAGTGAAAAGGTCCCAAACATTTTAGCCTTTCCTTGTAAGGAAGCTTCTACAGGTCTCTGATCATTTTGACTGCCCTCTTTTCTTGTCACCTTTTGGTTTCAATGGGGCTTTTTTCTATAAAATGTAGATTAATTGCAATGTGTTCCCCACGTATGTTACAGATGTACACAAATATCAGCTAGGTACACTCATCTGAGCCCCCTCGCCCACTCTCACCGTTCCTCTGTCTGGTATGATCAGAACTACTTTGAAAAACTGGGGGCTGTTCTTGCTTTGGGAGGACAGCCAGTGTATGTGAATTTGTGAACAGGAAACTGAGATGACTGCTTTCTACAGATACTTCTACCCATGTACACTGGCTTTCTAGATAATAGGTCATTTGTAATTTAATAACCAGAAATCCAAATTTCAGTCATTCATATGGCAAATAAAGAGATCCTAAATTAGATTTTACCACACAATTATCCATGGCAGTATGTTCACATTCTCCTTGCAACATGTTAGGGCAATATAGTTGATCGTTGTAGTGGTGCTGGGAGCTGTTGGTGTGATGACTGTGAGATGGCTGTGAGGTGGGTGTTTAGCCTTTTCTGGATCGAGTTACATGCTCAACCAGTGGATGGGTTGCCTGAATAGCCTCGATATTCATATGGCAGATTCATATGGCCGAGGTATCAAAGGTTCAAACTCTATAGGGCTTTAAAGGTAATGACCGACACCTTGAATTAAACCCAGCAATAGTTAGGAAGCCAGTGTGCTTCTTGCAGGATAGGACTGATATGGCCCTTTCGTTTGCAATTTGGCTGCAGCATTCTGAACCAATTGCAGTTTCCAAATAATTTTTCAAGAGCAGCCCCACATACAGCATGTTGCCAGGGACATAGGGGGAAAGGGAAGCAGGTTTGCCCCATTAGTGTTCTTTGAAGAGTGCAGCCACTCTCGCTGCCACCACTGCCATGTCTGTGAGCACACAAACACAACCCACATGCTTCAGCCACTGTTCGTGTGATCACAGCTGCAGTGACGGTGGCACTTTTTGAACAACCCCGATAAGCAAGTCTTGCCTCACCTGCCGCCCCTGTACCACATGTCCCTGCATGTTGCAAAAATCCAGTTGAGGTGTGCAAAGAATTGATAACTGCTAAACACTGTTTAAATATCTTCTGTGTATTAATAAACAACAACAACAACTCGGTATTGATATACCGCCTTTCTAGTCATCGGATTACTCCTCTGATTTTATTCAAGGTGGTTTACATAGGAAGACATTTCTAAATCCCTCAAGGGAATTTTTACAATCATAGAGGTTCTCTCTTTCAAGAACCGACAACATTTCAGAATGGATCTTCCTGGTTTGGTCTCACTTCTGGCCTCCAGTTCTCCCACGCAGGCTGACAAGCAGCTCCATCTCTCACATGGAGGGCAGCCAAGACGCCTCTTGCTCACACCAAGAGCAGGTGGAAGCACTCAGTTCGGCTTCTCAGCTGCTTCAAGTTCTCGCCATTCTCAACCGTTCAGGCAGCTGCCGGTGTCCTCAAATTGGCGACCTTCTGATGTTATCTTCAGGCTAACTAGAGGCTCTACCCTCTAGACCAGACCTCCTTTCCTCTAGACCAGACCTCCTGCCCATTAGGTGCCCTCCTACACTCACATTTGTGTATAAATAGGGTTTACTGCTTTATGAGGAACCATTGTTGAAAAGCTGAATATTTTAATGAGTTGACAATGACTAGTTTAAAAAAAAAGACTGGGAGAAAAAAGGTCAGGTAGCAAGTACTAGCTCTGTAACTAGCAAAAAAAGTTCAAGTACATATTTGGCATTTTAGAGAACCTTCAGGCTTAGTTTGATGAGTTATTAAAATTATGGTTGGCCTATGGGGAGAATCACGATAATTGGCAGAGGTCATAGATAATCAAAAGTGTCTCTCCCAGTGGGATGAAACCTATTAAAATCAGATATTTAAATCTCTTTAAACTTAAGTATTCTAGTCATGTGCGAAATGACTTGTCCCAAATCTTAGTCTCCAAGGAAGAATGCAGACATTTTTCATTGTTCTTTATTTGGTGCTAATTAACATTTTCAAGAGGTTTAGAGATGGAGTGTGCTCGCTATACCCCAAAGAAATAATTCTTTGTAGCTGCCAGACTCTTGCATTATCTTGTTAGAAGAATTTACTTTTAATATTCTGAATGTTTAGATTACTTTAAATGACATCTTGAAGCCTAATAGCACACAAAAAAAGAATACAAAATGCAACCCATTATTACTATTGTGAGAGGCTGAATTCAAGAGTCATGTTAATCAAATCAGGTATTGTTGGCATTTCAGAAACTCCACTTTATTCTAGAATGGTGATTGCTGTTTTGTTATCAGTTCAAATGTACGTTTTCCCTAACCAGTCATGTTAAGAAAGGAGGGAAGATGAAATTTAAATAAAGAACCTTTCAACTGTGGCTTGTATATTCATTATTTATATATCTGGATTCCCAGATATATCCTTTCCAATTCTAGGCCTTGGCAAAGGCTACTATATGATGATGATGCAAACTATGCAACTTGTCCCTAAAAACGGCCACGGTGCCAGAGGATTGGAGGATAGCAAATGTCACACCGATCTTTAGAAAGGGAAGGAGAGGGGACCCGGGAAACTATAGGCCAGTCAGCCTAACATCTATTCCAGGTAAGATGGTGGAATGCCTCATCAAAGATAGAATCTCAAAACACATAGACGAACAAGCCTTGCTGAGGGAGAATCAGCATGGCTTCTGTAAGGGTAAGTCTTGCCTCACAAACCTGTTAGAATTCTTTGAAAAGTTCAACAGGATACGGGAGAACCCGTGGACATTATATATATATGGACTTTTAGAAGGCCTTCAACACAGTCCCTCACCAAAGGCTGAGAAAACTCCACAGTCAGGGAATTAGAGGGCAGGTCCTCTCCTGGACTGAGACCTGGTTGAAGACCAGGAAACAGAGTGGGTGTCAATAGACAATTTTCACAATGGAGAGAGGTAAAAGTGGTGTGCCCCAAGGATCTGTCCTGGGACTGACGCTTTTCAACCTCTTCATAAATGACCTGGAGACAGGGGTGAGCAGTGAGGTGACTAAGTTTGCAGACGACACCAAACTTCCGAGTGGTGAAGACCAGAAGTGATTTTGAGGAGCTCCAGAAGAATCTCTCCAAACTGGCAGAATGGGCAGCAAAATGGCAGATGCGTTAAAGCCATGTACATTGGGGCAAAAAATCAAAACTTCACATATAGGCTGATGGGTTATGAGCTGTCTGTGACAGATCAGGAGAGGGCTCTTGGGGTGGTGGTGGACAGCTCGATGAAAGTGTCGACCCAATGTGCGGCGGCAGTGAAGAAGGCCAATTCTATTCTTGGGATCATTAGAAAAGGTATTGAGAACAAAACGGCTAATATTATAATGCTGTTGTACAAATCGATGGTAAGGTCACACCTGGAGTATTGTGTCCAGTTCTGGTCGCCGCATCTCCAAAAAGACATAGTGGAAATGGAAAAGGTGCAAAAGAGAGTGACTAAGATGATTAAGGGGCTAGGACACCTTCCTTATGAGGAAAGGCTATGGCGTTTGGGCCTCCTCAGCCTAGAAAAGAGGCACCTGAGGGGGGACATGATTGAGACATGCAAAATTATGCATGGAAAGGATCAAGTGGATAGAGAGATGCTATTTACACTCTCACATAACACCAGAACCAAGGGACATCCACTAAAATTGAGTGTTGGGAGAGTTAGGACAGACAAAAGAAAATATTTCTTTACTCAGCGTGTGGTTGGTCTGTGGAACTCCTTGCCACAGGATGTGGTGATGGCATGTTGCCTGGATGCCTTTAAAAGGGAATTGGACAAGTTTTAGGAGGAAAAATCCATTACGGGTTACAAGCCATGATGTGTATGTGCAACCTCCTGATTTTAGAAACGGCTATGTCAGAATGCCAGATGCAAGGGAGGGCACCAGGATGCAGGTCTCCTATTATCTGGTGTGCTCCCTGGGGCATTTGGTGGGCCGCTGTGAGATACAGGAAGCTGGACTAGATGGGCCTATGGCCTGATCCAGTGGGGCTGTTCTTATGTTCTTATGACCCCCGCCAAGGGACTTTTCCCTACCATCAAAGCACTCCCCTTTTGCATGACTTTCCAGGAACATCCATGGCAGGAAAAAAAAGAAAGGAAGTAGGTCTAGAACCCATATTAGCCACCATACAAAACTGCTCACTATCCACCCAGCAGTGGTATAGCTAGCGGGGGGGAAGGGAGTCCACAACAGGTGCCATCCTCAGGGTGTTGACACTACTAGTGACCAAAATCGCTAAAATCACAATTTGTAGGAATAATACTATCATCTTATATGGCATTCGATGTGTAATTTACAGCAGAATGCAATGAAACAAACCAGAGTGAAATATCTCAATTTTATCAAAAGTTATGGCTAAAAAACCATAAAACAAAAATGCAACTGTCTTATGTAAGAAAAGTACAATTTCGTTAACTCAAAACGGAACAATGAGACTAATTGTTCAAAGAGTCAATGAGATTTTATGACACAGCATGGAACCAATAAGGGGTTAGCAAGGTGACACTATGGGGGGTGACATCAGGGGTGGATCCAGTGTTTGAATGGGGGGGGTGAGCACTACCTTAACTCCAGAGCTCAAGTCAACCAGGCTGGGAGACCTGGGCTCTTGGTTAAATTTTGGCCTCTGTGGCCAAGATTTGCTGGGTGGGCAGACCTGGGCTCCCGTTCAGACTGCCTTCTGGAGCCACTTCTTTCAGGCGGGTAGACCCAGGCTCCCACCCAGACTTGAAGCCCAGATCTACTTACTAGGTAGACCTGGGCTCCCATTCTGACTGCCCGCTGGAGGCCTCTTCTAGGCAGGTAGACCTGGGCTCCTGTCTGGACTTGGAGCCCAAATCTACCTGCTGGGTAGACCTGGGCTCCCATTCTTACTGATGCCCAATTTCACTCCCCATCCTGTTGGGCACACTTACCCGCTGACAAATTAATTTTGTCATATGGGGGATAACAAAAATTTATGGGCCCCAGATGTCAAATGACCTAGCTATATCAACACCACCCAACCACAGCATAGGGAAGGAAAAGAGCACCCCCTCTGGCATATATTGCCCTGTGTCCCTGCAAGCAGGCACACCAGACTGGGAGACTGTAGCACATGGACCTATATATTAAGCCCCATAAAAAGTGAAACTGCATGTTTACTCACAAGTAGGCAAACATGCTAAGATTCGTATCAAAGGCCAGGCAAAGGGGAATGCAAGGCCACCTGAATGGTCCTGATCCAGTGAACACGGAGCTCAGCAAATGCTACAGAAGGTGCCCCCCCATAGTAAAAAAGATATTAGTTTAAAAAGTCATTAGTTATTTGATTTTTCTCTGTACACCACTTTGTGAACTTTTGTTGAAAATAGGTATATAAATACTGATAATAATAATAATAATAATAATAATAATAATAATAATATAATATAGACTTGAGCAGTTGGTAAATACTATTTTTTTTTACAGCGCAATCCTATCTTCTGCTGGAACAGGCAAGCCAGGAGACTTGTGCTATAACCAGCGCAAGATAGGGCTGCAAAGCGGCTCAGCCAAAGGGGAAACTCTTTCCCTAACTCCCATGTAAGCCACTGCAGCCCCTATGGGTCTCCTTGGACTTGCGCCACCTCCTGAGGTGGCAAAGTCTGAGGAGAGCGGAACAGCTTGAAGCTACTCCGCGCTGCTCGGGTATGAGGGCTAGGATCTGTCATCAGCCAGATGCCAGCCCCACCTCCTGCTTCGCAGCTGCCCTCCCTAGAATGCCTTCCTTCCGCCTCCTCTCCACACTTCACAAAGCCTTGTGTCAGCCAAGCTCGGCCAACACAAGGCTTGCTCCCTCAGTCAACGCAGAGGCTAAATTCAGCTTCTGTGGGCTGGCCCAGCCAACTCTCGAGGAGACTTGCACCGGCCCAAAGGCAAGTCAGGATTGTGCCCTCAGTCTCATAAATCTAGGTGGGTCTCAAATGGTCTGGGTGCTAAAAGGTTTGGGAACCACTATACTAATTGACCAACTGCAAACTAATTTTCCAATTCACTTAAAGTGACACAAGCCAGAGACAAGCAATGCAGATCAATTAATTTAACCCTTATTTACATGATTTTTAGAAAATCATTTTTCTTCTTTCTTGGTGACCCCTCAGGAAGGTTTAGAAAAGTTAGGAAGCTTTGCCTGTAAAATATGTTTGCATTATATCAGCCTCTGCTCTTCCTTCTTTAAGCGTTTCCAAAGATTTTAGCTTAAGCACCACCCTTTCCTGCTAACTTTCAGAGTGCAGTTGATTGATGCCATTTAGTCTTCATAATGTCATCCTAAGTTTAGGTGTGATCAGAAGTCCTAGGATGATTATACAGTATTGTTTGTGGCTCATTCATTATTCATTCACCTACCCATTCAATCTGTGCTCTATACCTCTCCTCTTGAGGTGTAAAAATAATTTATCACCTGGAGTTCACTGTGTTTATCCACCAGAATGAAGAAGAGAAAAAACCATGGTGACTTGCCAATCAAGTCAATATATGAAAACAGGTTCTACACAACTTGACTGAGTTCCAACAGTAATATTGCAGTGAAACCATGCCTGTTTGAAATGATTTGGCTTTTCATCATCCGCATGAAAAAATAGCATGAAAGAATGTTAGATCCTTGCAGTTTGAAATAAATCAAGCCTGGATGTGTATTCCATATGTGCCATAATAAAATGCAAATAAGTACTAGGAAAATTTTATGAGCAGTAATTTGCAGCATAGTTTTCTAATCTACCTGGAGTGAAATGTTCTGCTGTCAAAGCCTAATTTAACATTTTAGTTCTTGCCCTGGGAATGCCTTTTATATGTCTTTATAAGCTTCTTTTAAAAACAGTGCACTGAATGGATTCATCTTCACCAGCAAAAGGGAGAAATTGGCTAATGAGGTCAGGTCAACAGAGTGACTGATCTAAAGGCACTTGGAAGAAAACCAGAATGAGCTAGGCTTGGTGTGGCTTTAAGTAATAAATGGCCCTTGCTCTTCTAACCACAGTGACTCTTATTAAGAAAATATGTTTCTTTAGCTCTCTGTGTGGTCTCTTCCAGGGTAATGAAGCTGAATCAGTGTCCTGAAGCTTACTAACAAAAAATATTTGGCAATGTTTTTACAGGAATCTTTTCCCCCAAACATGTGTGCAGTTTAAACTGACTTCATCTTGGTTTCAGAGCCCGGCAGGCTTCCCTGATCTGTGAAAAGGGGTGACATTTTGCTGGCTCCCAGGAAGGGAGGAAGGCTCCTCTATGGTCAATTAAATCTAGCTGCTTAAAATCTGATAAAAGGACAGCTGGCAAGGTCCTGCCTGAATGTTAAATTAAATGACAATTGCAAGATCTGGTAGTTCTGTTCAGAATCTGGGCCAAGAAGTCTCCCAACCCGAGCTTGCCACAGGTTTGGTTCAAGAGGAACTCCCCTAGATGGGCCATCAAACTCTTTTTTGTCCTCCTGGAAAACTAAATTAAGGCCAGGACAGTCAAGAAAGAATCTCCCCAAACTCATTTGTCCTGCCCCCAAATTCCTTTGTAAAAGGTCCTATAACTTTTTGCTCTGGAAGCAGTCATTTCAGAAGCAAGCAGTCAAAGGCCAGCTTTTTCTCCAGCAGGAGCACTTGAGGTTTCTGTCCCAGTAGGAATCCCCATTTTTGAACAGGGCTAGCTTTCTCTCTACTAAAGTATGCTTTGAGGTTTCTCCTCCACTTTTGGGTCACTTCAGAAACTACCTGTGGTATCCAAGCTTGGAGGCTTCTTTTCTCAGAAATAAGCCTCCTCTGTCCTTGGTCTTTTTTCTCCTCTGGAACCTGGAAACTTTGCAGCCCTGCCTTGCTACGCAGGAAGGACTTTGCACCCAAACCATAACCAATGGACTTGGATAGGTGATCTTCCCTCCCCTCTTGATCTTCATAGCAGTCTCTCTCTCTCGTCCCCCCCCCAAAGATTATCACCTTTCCAAGTAAGCCCAACTGTTGTACAAATACAGCTATTTGCAAGTATCTCTCTCTGTAACTGACCTGAAATTAAACATGCCTTTGACTTGTTATCTATATTTCTTTAATAAACTATCTTCTTTGAAAAGGCTCTGTGGTTACTTTTAGCCTAATTCTGAGGCACTTTGAGATTGTTTGTGCCACGACTCCATGTCAACGGTCCCAAAACTTTGTCGCACTGCTAGATTTGACCTCTCGCTTACTAATTTCAGTTATTTATGTGTGTGTGCATGACACCTGTATAATACATGTAGAATACATGTGTACATGTAAAGGAGCAGTGTTGGCAACAATGTACACACTAAACATACTAGACATGTTTCAGTTTCAGTAAGACCTTTATTGGCATAAAATGCAGAGAAAGAACAGAACAAGACAGGAATGTACAAAGACAACACAACATAAGCAAAAACATCAGTCACTGCCCAGAGTCCCAGGGCTCTGCCTGGCTATTACCCCAGATAAAAAGGAAGCAACATTATCCAGAGTCTCAGGATCAGGAGTGGAAAGGAGAGACTGAAGCATGGTTGAATCCTCCCAGCCCTGCATCCTAGCTAGCAATGGACCTAGAAATTTCTTGCGTGACACAACATGTAGCGGGCAATAAAAAAAGGTATGCATTAAAGTCTCAACGCAATCCCTACCACACTTGCATTTCCTCTCTAAGTAGGGGATACCGCTGAACCTGCCCGTTAACAAAGCTGATGGAAGAGCGTTACACCTTGCCAGTGTGAAAGCTCTCCGGGCCTGTGGGCACACCAGGTGGTAAAAGAAGGAGGCCGGTTTCCCAAAACTGACTGGAATATGAAGATGGAGTGGAGAACATGTGGTTCTGGCGGCACTAAACAGCTCTTGTTGTTCAATATCTAGAATTCTTCCTTTGACAATTCTGTAAGCTGCATCACAACCAATCATACCTAACTCTTCAGTGTCCAGCCCTATTGACTTAATTTTAGTTAGAAGATCAGTGATCTCAATAGGCAGGACTGGATCCGATAATAATTGTTGCATTAGATCAGAAGAGGTGGGGTTAAATAAAATCCTAAACCAAAATTTCAAAAGTCTTAACCATACAGTAGTCCTTAGTCGAATTAACCCCACCTCGAGACACAGGACCGAGTAGGGAACGCACCTGGGTAAGCCCAAAATCTTCCGTAAAAAGGAGGCTTGGACGCGTTCTAGTGGTTGTTTAATAACCTTATACCAGACAGGAGAACCATAAAGAACCTGGGAAAGAACCTTTCCCTTAAACGCCTCCAGAGCAGCCGGAACATAACCATTTCCGCAGGTGAAAAAGAAACGGGAAATGGCTGAGGAAGCTAGTTTGGATGCGTTCTGCACTGCCTTGCGATGAAAAGCCCAAGTGAGTCTGTAATGGAAGTTGATACCCAGGTACTTGAAATGCTTAACCTGTTCCATTTTGTTGCCATTACAAGACCACTTAAAAGCTTTCCATCTGTTAGCAAATATCATTATCTTAGATTTAGCATAATTGATCTGCAATTTGTTGGTCAAAAAATACTCTGTGGCACGACTGAGCAGATGTTTCAGGCCAATCCTAGTACGAGATATCAGTACTGCATCATCCGCGTACAGAAGTAGCGGCACTTGGCTTGCGCCAAGCTTTGGACAATGGCCATCTACTTCCTTCAGGGAAGGGGCAAGATCATTTAGAAATAGATTGAAAAGCATGGGGGCCAAGACACAGCCCTGTTTGACCCCTTTGTTAGTGATGAGTTAGATTTGTTAGTGAGTTAGATTCCCCCTCCAGGAGCATCTAACCCTGCACGAGGTATTTAGATGGAGGGACCTAATCAGCAGCAGTAATCTTTTATCAATCCCCATGTCTTCCAACTTGGCCCAAAGAAGCTCCCTATCCACAGAATCAAAGGCACCTTTCAAATCAAAGAAGGCTACATAAAGACGGGCCTTACATATCCTGACCTGCTTATAGGCCAAATGAGACAGGATCAGGCAATTATCCAAAGTTGATTTGCCCCGACAGAAGCCAGATTGCTCGGGGCCTAAGATGCCTTGCGAAGTAACCCAGAGAGTGAGTTTATTGCAAAGATATTTAGCATAGATCTTACCTAGTACAGAAAGCAAACTAACAGGCCGAAAGTTTCCTGGTATGGTAGGGTCACCCTTTTTATGAATAGGCATGACTGTTGCTGTAAGCCAGGCATTGGGTAATAGGCCAGAGCTGTCGATCATTGTAAAAAAGTGGGCAAGTAACTGGGCCCACCATTCTGTGTCACCTTTTAAAAGCTTGGGTGGTATTTCATCTGGCCCTGCAGCCTTCCCTGGCTTCAATTGCATAATTAGCTCTTTAATTTCATCAGGGGTCACAGGAGGCCAGATAGGCATGATGGTGAGGCAACATCATGTGAGCAGAGAATGTGTGTAGTCACTAAGGGCACAAACCTCAAGGGCCGCATCATCAGTCCTGTGCACAATGCCATGGAGATAGCTGTCACAAAAGTGCTGGAGAGCACTTCACAATGGCCAGGCAGTAGCCAGAGGTTCGTTTTAAAGGAGATCTCTTGGAATCAGAAGTTGAGGAAGGACCATAAATAGATTCTGGAGAGAAATTCAGGTGTAACTAGAGACGAAACTAGAGAAAAATAACAGCGATAATATGAAAAATGAAAGTGGGAAGCTTGAGTATCAAAAGTATAAGGAGGAAATGATAAAGTTGAAGGAAATTGTAAAATAGGAATGGAGGAGGAGAAGCTAAGCGAGGGCAAACCTGAAAGAACCATAATACACTCATATGGTGGAATATGTCAGTCAGTATCCTAGAAACTAAGTGATTAAAAAAGGAAAGTCAAGATTTATACTAGTCTAAATGATCTAAAATGGAAGTGGATCATGGAGGTTTCTGAGGGCCATTCTGAGGCCCACCAGGCCAGAAGAGGCCTCCGGAGGCTCCAGTAAGTAATGGGACTTCCGAAAAGGCTCCTATTTGTAGCCAAACCAGTGCAAGGGCAGACAGGAGGGCCCAAGTCACAACTCACTGTGCTTGTGCTCATGAGCCACCAGTGGGTCACAACCCACACTTTGGGAAGCACTGGCCTGGGGTCAACTTTGTGATTTGGCAATACATTTGTAATATGAATTTTTGATACCTTTAGGATCACAACTTGAAATGCCTTGACATGGACTGAGTCAGGGCATGAAATTGATTGACAATAGATTCAGGACAGACATGAGGAAGTATTTCTTCACCCAAAACTTCATTATCTTGGTGTGATCCACAAGGCTTTTTTTACATTGTTCAGAATTTGTTGGTTTGATTCTTGAGTTCTCAGATTATCCCTTTTCTCCACCTCTGCTCATAATTTTTAGCACAGTTCATAAAGGGGCTCCATTGCACGGGCAATTCCCCTTTGCCAGCAAACAGAGCCCACAGAAATGACTCTCTTTGGTCCGACCACTGGGAACAGCCTGGGAAAAACAGGAGCAAAACATGCCACTTGGTTCTCAATTGGCATTAAGTGTATGGGTATGTAACATGACTCCTGCTCTCAGCATTAAATAGGTGCCAAAGGGTGCATTACCATTAGATTAAAATTTTGCAGTATTATTCAGCTGAAGTCCTTGAAACCAGTATGATGGAGGGTCAAATTACACTTGACACTAACAGCATTATTGTGCTTCCATCTTTCTTTTTAAGAGGAGTCATGGTGATATTTTAATGAAAGCCATTTAACTGCAGCCATTATCCAGTTCAGGGTTGTGGCATGGGGGTAGAGAAAGTTACAGCATAGGGGTAGACACTGTCCTGACAAAAATACCTGCTTCCCTGACACTGCAGTTCGATCAGGGAGAGAAGCTGCCATTGGTGCCACACAGCTTAGTCTAGAATTGCTTAATTTTGGCTAAATCCTGTTGTCATTACACACACACACACACACACACACACACACACACACACACACACACACACACAGCACAAATAAACATGCGAGACAAGTGAATTTGGAATAGCATTGGGCCACATTTCCTGATAAGCCAATTAAAAGCAATCAGCAGCTTTTATACTCGAGCAGCTTTTACATTCACACTCCATGCCCTTTGTACAGGCATCTACTGTAGACAAAGCAGCACTAGCACATCCTTCCCTTTTGGGTGTTCCCACCCAGCAGCAGGCCATCAGTTGGAAGCCTGAGCTTATCAGTGTCAACCCCAAGGGTTTGAGGAAACTGATCAGCACTGCATCACCACACTGGGAAGCATTTGAGATTGCTTTGTCTAATTCCAAGGGTCTACCAGCCAGCCTTCCTGAGCCAGACAGCATCTCAGGATCGGTACTGGTCCCCCCATCCATGCTTAACCATCTTTGGGTGCACACCAAAAATCCCTACACCTACTCCCTCGCCTGCACAAAACCTGCCAGATGTAACCACTCCGGCTAAAAGTGGAAAAGCCCATCCAAATACATCAGTCTGAGGTCTGAAAAACTGCCCCAACAAGGCCAATCAGGTGGCAAGGAATTTCTACCTGACTCCAAAGGGCAACCAGCTAATCTCAGATTGTGCATTGGGAGGTGAGGGGGAAATAAAAATGAGGCAGACCAAAGAGAAAAGATGATGGGCACCTTCGGCAAATGATACACCCTCACCTTTGACTCAAAGCAACCAAAGCTAATCTCCCTTGCCTTGCATAATAGTGGGGCAGGCCAAAAATGGTCCCACCACTCAGAAGGACAGGAATGGCATTCTAGAAGTTTTGCTGCTGACCAATAGAATGGGAATGGTCTAAATGCTATAATAAAACAGATCTTAGGGATTATGAGGTTTTTGCAGAGATTTCATGAATATGAAAATATGGCTCCCCTTCATCTCAATTTAATAGTAAGCTATCATATATATGAATTGTTTGTGGAAGAGTAGGCAGAACCTATACCCCAGGTTTCCTTACATGGCTTAAAAAAGCTTCCCACCAACACTGATTACTGCCAGCTGGTTGGTTGGCAACCTTCAGTCTTGAAAGACTATGGTATAAGCCTACAGCACCTGGTATTCCCAGGCGGTCTCCCATCCAAGTACTAACCAGGCCTGAGCCTGCTTAGCTTCCAAGGTCAGATGAGATTGGGCATGTGCAGGGTAACAGTTGCTGATTACTGCCAGCTATGTTTCTGATATATTGGCACCCTTCTTATGCTGCCTTGGCAACGAGCAACCACTGCAGAGCAGCTCCTTCCCAAGCCATTTGAGTCATGTGAGAAGCTTCAGAAGGCTTGGAAAAAACTCCATGCTGCAACGTCCCCATCCTATCACTGCCCTCAGTGCTGGGTGAAATGTGCATGGAGAGGAAGCCTAGGTGTGTATTCTCCCTACCCGCATGGCTGAGGCCTTTTACATTACTCAGGTGACATGGGGAGGCGGCACGCTGAGTAGTCTCTGGGCTAGAAAAGTAATATGAGAAGCAATCCTTGGACTGAAATGGCTTGATCCAGTACTGTTACCCTGCACATGCCTAATCTTGTCTGATCTTGGAAGCTAAGCAGGGTCAGGCCTGGTTAGTACTTGGATGGGAGACCACCTGGGAATATCAGGTGCTGTAGACTGAAGGTTTCCAACCAGTACAAAGATGAACATGACACTAGGCACCTTTATTCAGAAGTAAGTCCTACTGACTTCAATAGTACTTGTTCCTTAATAAGTTTATTATAAATTCATGTTTCTATGCCAATAAATGTTATTGGATTGGATTGACTGGTATAAATTCATGTCCTTAAGCATGCTCAGCTGTGTACTGGTTTGCAGCTCTGGCCAATGTTGGAGGCTTCATTGCACAGGCACATTTTGAAATGTTATAGTTGTTCAAAGAGAACAACAATATCTTCCTAACCTGCATAGCAAACAATCTCCTGCTATGTCAGCAGCTGGATACAGGCCACCAACAGGCCTTGCTGAGGGAGAGTCAGCATGGCTTCTGTAAGGGTAAGTCTTGCCTCACAAACCTTATAGAATTCTTTGAAAAGGTCAACAGGCATGTGGATGCGGGAGAACCCGTGGACATTATATATCTGGACTTTCAGAAGGCGTTTGACACGGTCCCTCACCAAAGGCTACTGAAAAAACTCCACAGTCAGGGAATTAGAGGACAGGTCCTCTCCTGGATTAAGACCAGGAAACAGAGTGGGTGTCAATGGGCAATTTTCACAATGGAGAGAGGTGAAAAGCGGTGCAAAAGAGAGAGACTAAGATGATTACTGGGCTGGGGCATCTTCCTTCTCTCCAATGTCAGAATGCTAGATGCAAGTGAGGGCACCAGGATGAGGTCTCTTGTTATCTGGTGTTTTCCTTGGGGCATTTGGTGGGCCACTGTGAGATACAGGAAGCTGGACTAGATGGGCCTATGGCCTGATCCAGCGGGGCTGTTCTTATGTTCTTATGTTCACCCGAAGACCTTCTGACATTTGAGAAGGCATGGCAAACGCTGCCCCCAGTGATATACCAACCTCTGCTCCTGCCACTCTCCAGTGTTCTTGCTCTGCACCCCTATCCCCTCCACATTTCATTTCCTTCTCTGCTCCCCTTTTCCTTTCCTAATCCAGGGAACAGACAGAGAAGGAGGAGCAGTGGAGGCAAGTAGGCAGACAGGGATGGACACCCCAACTGCTGCCTGAGGCAACTGCTTCAGTTTGCCTCATGGATGGGCTGGACCTGGTTGGATGTAGGAAAACATATTGGTTTTCCTACACAGGAGAAACAAAAACCCTGTTCAGTGAATTATCGCTTGAAGGCAGAAGAGAGAAGCTGCCACACCTATCCAGCTGTTACTTGACTGTAGATGCTTTTCCTGACAGATGGAAAAGGAACATTGTCTTAACTATACTGTAAGGCTGCAGAGCAAATGGACTTGAAGTTTGTTTGTTTTTTTTAAATCGAGTTGCTCAAAGTTCATCTTGATAATGATAAAGAGGGTGTTATCAGGTTTAGACATAATCAAATGGAAGTGTATATTTCCTTCTGGAGGACATCTTTAGCCTTTAAAGATGCTAAATGTAGGGCTAAGTGAACACATATGGACTGGACTGCATTCGTTGACTCCTTCCTGCCCAATGTGCAGAGCTGCATTCCGGAGGGCTCTTCTCAAGTGATTGGGAGCAATGTGGCAAATCTGTACTCTGCATGTAATGAATGACACTAGAAAATGTTTCTAAAGAGACAGGGTACCTAACTCCATGGATAGAGCCCTCTTATGTATGCACAGGAGCAGCCTACAAATGTTCTTATGAACATCAAGGGTGATGTTTCTCTATCCCCACAGTGTTCATTGAGCTCTTCAATAATATCTTAAAATGGCTTTTGCGTGCCTACATCTAAGGCATTTCTTCTACTAGGTGTGGGAAATCCCAGTTTTCCTAGCTCTTTACTTATTCAGGAGCCACACATTGCAAACTGCCATCAAGTGCACTCTATTGTGTTATTTTATCATTCATTAATAAAACATCCCTGAACTTTCATACTTGTTCCGAGAAACTTCAGGGGGAGGGGAACCAATATGCTTCATTTTCAGCACATCCTAGTGCCAAGCCTCTAAGTGAAATTGATGTTTACAATTTCAAAGTAACAAAAGTAACAAAAACAAAATCGAACCCTTAAAAGCACACTTAAAATGGAAATTGCATTGGGATCTGTTTCCTGCAAATAGACATGCCAAACCTTTCTTCATTTTATTATTTCCAACAGCTTTCTAATTTTTAAATGTGCACACACATGCACATACACACACACACACACACACACACGCACGCACGAACGCACTCACACACACAGAGCCCACTTTCTCTTCTTTTTTTTTACTTTTTCTTTTTTGAAGAGCTCAGAATGCTTCCACATGCTATTCAGTTGGAGAAATGAGAATGAAAGCATTACAGACAACTCACCCACACTGAATTTTTTTTCCTGGCTGTACACATAGAATGTAAAATAATGCACACATTCATTTAGGTAACATCTAGCCAAAGTATGAGGTCTGACAGGGGCACTGCTTTCAACCTTTGAAGAGTCATGGATGAGAAATTTAATCAAAGAAAAAATTAGACAGTTGTCCTATAAAATCTTTCAGGGCTTTGATGCCTAATGTATTATCAACAAATATATGCTGCAGCTTTTCATACTCCTGAATTAAAATGATAAATCATTTACTAAGCATACCAAATAGCCAATAAAAAGCACAATTAAAGTGCAAGGCCTTGATAATTCAGAATCCTGCTCCTTTCCATCAGCAAACCTGCAAGTACCCTCCTTGAATAGTTCCAGGGCTTTGCCTCCCCCCTGTTCATATCAAGCTGTTCCAGCAAACGCTACTGCCACCTTCCGGTGTTCTGCTGTATTTATTCTCAGAAAAGTTTTAGCAGTTTTCCAGTGGTTGAAAGGAATCATTTTAAGATGATACTTAAAAATGTATGTCCCAACCAGGACTGAACAAAAATTTCACATTTTGGGATTTTTGTTTGTTAAATTAGACTTTTTTGCTCCAAATTGATCATGTCTTAATACTATGCCAGCTCAAAACATTAAATAACACATTTAAGAGTAATTTTAATCACATTTTGGTATTTGGGGCCCCCAATATCACCATCTACCAGCCCATAGCATGCAGCGCTGGTGACAGTGCAGGCACTGTGTGCTATGGGGACAATGGCGACCAGCCGGCCCAGGAGAGGTAAATAACTTTTTAAAAAACTTCAATGTAGGCTGCCTGGCTTCCAATGGGTCTCCTTGGACCTATGCCAGCTATTTTGCTGGCATAAGTTAAAGGAGACTTGGAGTAATTCAGGGTAGGGAGAGGTGGATAGCATCGAAGCATGTGTGTATAGGATCACATTCTTTATCCTATTAGCTTGATTCTCTTTTATTCGTATGGCTGTGTGTTAAGCTTCAGAACAAGGTAAATTGACTAGGATCATCAAAATGTAATTCAGGGCAGAGTAAGAAGGAATCTGCTCAGGTATCTCTGTTTCAGGCTTACGCATCATCATACACTGATTCTCTAATTGCTGCAGCAAAAATCACACTTGACTAATTTGCAATCACCTACCAAGGGTTCATTGATAGCATCACTTTCCAGCTGGGATGCTACCACCACCATGGGCTTGAGCAGGGATATGTGACTTGCCAGCTGGTGCACAGTAACAGACAACTCTGCAGACATTAGATTTTGTATCTTGTTGCAGTTGCTACTTTGGGGCAGTTACCAATTGAGTGCTCAGTCCCAATTCTTGCAGACTTTCATATGTATCCATCACAATGGCTCAGGGCAAGATAACCAGAGAAGCTCGTGGCAGCACGGTCAAAGTTGGCAGACCTAGTAATACAAATTTCAACATTGCATCGTTTTATAAGCTTACATATACAAATTGGGATGGAACCTGCTAATACATTTATCAGGAGCAGATGTGTTCAGAATATACTGTTGCTAATGCTACACTAAATAAGCGTTGGGAAATATTTATTCAATCTTATTACAAATGCTAATGATATGGAGGAATCTAATGTTCTCTTTAAGATTCTTGTCTCCTAGGAAGTAGATCTTAAACAGGCATTGGCAAAATGCCATTCTGGAGATTGCAAGCTGAGCATATATTTAAACAACAATCACTTTCAGCATCAACTACAAAGCTATTTCTCATTCCCCTCATGCATGTTTCACTCAGATGCTCTCATTTTATTTTTACTTTTGTCTTTGAAAAAAAATTATTACTAACTATAAGAGAAAGCAATGCAAAATCCGCTTTCTATCATAATTCAAAATTCAACTTTTTGAATAATTCATAATTCAACTTTTCAAAACATGTTGAGGCTAACCTAAGATTTGGACTATACTCTAATCCTTGTGACAACATTAAATTTAAATGACAGTCTCCAGTGATAACTAGTTTTCATTTCCCTCAATCCTATCCTCTGGTTGCACCAGCATATGTTTTGACAAATTCCTGGTCCAAGCTTTGCTTAGAGAACCTATGCCCACTTTAAACTAATGAGCTCCCCAGAACGGGGGCCTTTTCCTTCCTGCAGGTGCTGCTTTTAACCCGGAGGGCCTTTTTGCTTCCAAGTGCTGCAGCTGTGCCACACATTCACTGCAATCTGAGGCCCTGGTGTTAACTCCATGCTTGCCTGCCAGAGCAAGAGGCTACTGTTGACACCACACCCTATCTCCTTGCGCATTTCCATTATAGCGTACTGCCAGGAATCCTGGCAAAATGACGGTCCTGCTGCCATGACAGCCAGAAAGCCCCACTTTCTGGCCACCAGCAGGGTTCTGCCAGTGTGTGTGTGTGTATGTGGGGGGGGAGGGGAATTGGGGTGAGGATCGGGGAGGTTGGTGTAGGATGGAGTGGACTGCAGTATCAGCAGCAGCGTACGCCATATCTTGATACCCTGTCACAGGCCAGACACACCCCCAGCAGGCTCCTCTTAGCTATGCCAGCCAAAGACCATGTGGCAGCTGCAAAGGTAATGTGGGGTCCTGGCTTGACGGGGAACCTCATATTTGCGAGAGGCAGCGGCAGGGCACTGGAGGTTCTATCTTCAGGTTTCCCCAGGTAAGTCAGGGAGACCAGTCTGGTTCCTGGATAGTGCACTGGATGCAGCAGATGCTGTGCCAGTGGCCCTGCATTCAGTGCACTGTCACTGAATAGGACTGGGCCCTAAGTTTATTAGCATTTTATTTGAAAATATAAAATGATATCCAAGGAGTAGCGAGGAATTATCTTTAGTCATCAAGTTCATGTCAGGTGGGATCATAACACTTTCTGTGGCAGCAATCTATGGGTGGGAGCTCCATCCATGACTAGAAGGATAGTTGATCACAGAATGGATTCTTTCAGTCTCCTCCAGGTAAGATAACATTTGTTCTCTTGTCCAGGGGCAATCCCTCATTGGGTCTACTGAAACCTGCACCTGCTACTTTGCTGGTGCAACTCCGAAAGGAGGATGGAGGCCAGGAAGGGGAATGGGATAATGGTTGCACCACTGCCATTGATACTACCCCTTCCCTACCTCAATCTGCCCTCCTGTCCTGGTCTCCTTCCTGTTTCTCCCCCTCCTTTCCCCATTCTGTTCCTTGCCAACTCTTGCACTGAGTTACCAGCGTTACTAAGTTACTGAGTTACCAGGAGATTATTGATAGGCTGCTGGCATGTGATCATGGCACCTTGGCCCTTGTGGCACCATTGCACTGAATGATGTGTCTGTTTTTGCCACAGCTGTATAGGACCTTGCACTGTCAGAAAGCTAGTTCTGGAGTGCAAAGCCCCCATAGAATTGGGGCATTAGTCTGAAGGGCATACCAATTCAATGCAACTCTCTGTGCATGATGAAGCTGTGCCAATAAGGTGTCTGCTGCATCCTGCAAGGGAATTCAGTCTCCAGATACCTCTTCAGGCAAGGGAAAGTCCCTGCCAGCCTGATGGGTCTACTTTGACCTCTGCCAGTGATATCACTGGCACAAGTCTGTGTGGACCCATGAAGGTGGAATGGGCCAGGAATGGGGCTTGGATTCTGCTGATGCCTCTGCCACCAAACCCACCCCCTTCTTAGTCCCAATCTTCCCCCCCTCCCTGCCCCTGTTGCCCCATTCCATCCACCCCCACCTCCCTTCCACTCCCTGTGCAGTACTACCTGGGGCAGTAAATGTCTGGAGTTCCCTGCCGTGTGCAGCAACAGCAAGTTCATGTGTTCTGGTGTGTTGTGCATTGCAACTTCCAGAAAGTGCCTAGCGCCACCATATCACTCGTTCTGGCGAAGTTAGCCACTATGAGGATTGGACCATCAATCTCCACTATTTGTATTTTGTATTTTCTCTCCTTATATGTTTTGTTCAGTGTTGAGTAAGATAATACCCATATAATATAGAAATGTTCCATCACATTACAAATGAGGTAGAAACAACTTTAATTATTTTTAACCTAATCGGTTTCTTCAATGGTGTTCCAAACAACTTCTCCCAATGATGATACAAGTTAGAGATGGTTATTAAAATACTAATGTATATACCACTTTCAACAAAATGTACCAGAAGTTCACAAAGGGCGCAATCCTAACCCCTTATGTCAGTGCTTTCCAGCACTGGCATAGCGGTACCAATGGG
Source organism: Tiliqua scincoides (assembly GCF_035046505.1). Taxonomy (NCBI): domain Eukaryota; kingdom Metazoa; phylum Chordata; class Lepidosauria; order Squamata; family Scincidae; genus Tiliqua; species Tiliqua scincoides. The sequence continues at coordinate 84,416,114 of NC_089821.1, forward strand.
ACGTGTGCTGCATCTTGCAGTTGGAATGTTTGTTCCCTTACCTTGGAGCTTCATTGACCTTATGTCAGTGCTTATGTCAGGGGTTAGGATTGCACCCAAAGTGGTGGTGGTGGTTGGTGGTGGTTGGCAACCTTCAGTCTTGAAAGACTATGGTATAAGCCTACAGCACCCGGTATTCTCAGGTGGTCTCCCATCAAAGTACTAACCAGGCCTGACCCTGCTTAGCTTCCGAGATCAGATGAGATCGGGCATGTGATTTACCTAGCAAAATCAATCAGTGGTTCCCTGTCCCCAAAGAGCTCATAAACAAAAAAGAGACACAGAAGAGACACCAGCAACAGCCACTGGAAAAGACTGGGGTGAAGAGTGACAGTCGGTCTCCCCCTGCTAAATGCAAGAGGACACCACTTTGAAAAGCAGAGATGGAGTCAGAGGTTGGCTGGGTCCAGCTAGACCAAGCCCTGGACTCTCAGCACCAGTGGCATAGTGTCCAAGGCATCATCAGAAGGCAGGTTCCTCGCAAATAATGAGGCTTAACTTGTACTGTAGTTTCCCCCCTTCTCATTCAATGGTTAATATTCTGAAAGCTTCCACAGTGCCTGTCTTGTATTACAATTGCTCAGTAAATCTCACAATTTCAAACATAAGCCATTGGGAAGCATTAGCCGAAATTCTGAATTGTTTGCTAAGAATAAAAGATGTCAGAACAGGACTATCTGTGGGTCAAATACTTTTTTGACTTTCATCCATGGCTTGAATTCAAAGTAGCGTAAGAGAATTGGGGGGGGGGGGGAAGAGACTTTGGCTCACACAACCGCAACTCTGGATCCATGCCCATGGTTCTAACTCTGGAATCATAAATAGTTTATAATAAGGCACTATGCCTGCTTTCCCTCTTTGCCTGTGCATCACTGAGTTAGGTAAGATAAGCAGTAATTAAAAAAATATATTTCACTTTATAGCAGGCTTCTTCAAGAAAATATGACTCTGGCTCTTCCTATGAAGAAACTCCTTTTGGAATCATATTCATCTTATGGCATACCAATAAAACACCATGTTGGAATCTGCGATGTTTCCCCCTTTCTGTAGTTCTGTGCAAGGTTGCCAAGGCAACCTGCAGTCATTTCCCAGCCAAAATGAAATGGTTAGCATCTTGTTGCCATTGTGTTAGTACTGAGACGCAAACATTTACAAGAACAAATAGTAACCTTGGGAGGAGGTTCAGATTTATCGGAGTGGCTTTACCAAGTCATTAGATTTGCCCATTAATTTCAGGGCCAAACTAGTTGTGATGATGGAATGCTGTGATTGAAACTCCCAGTAACTTTTTTTTTTTTTTCAAAAGACAGCTGCAGAACTGGGGTGGTGGCATGAAGGGAAAGGAGGGTCTAACCTTTCCTCTCTCACAGTGACTCCAATAAAAATTGCACCCTGAAGTTTCTGTCAGCTATGTAGGGGAAAACATACTGACAAGTTATGTCCATAAGATATTTTGTCCAAGGCCAAGAGCCACTTCAAGGTGTTGATATCACTTAGAGAATTGGTGTGGGTGCAAAGACAGCCCAATCCTAAAGGTGGCGCTGCTGCCGGATGCAGCAAAGCAGCAACCGTTGCATCCTGCGGCCCAGAGGCAGCCACCAGATGTCTCCTTGGGGGAAGTTCCAAGCCCCACAATGGGGCTTCACAAGTCTGCACCTGTTATTTTGCCAGCGCAGACTTGAGAGACGCTTGTGTTGGGGCTTTTCACCTGACATGAAGTTCAGGATCCAGCAAAGCAGGGCTCTACTGGTCCCACCCCTCCTGCCCTGAATTCTCCTCCTGCACTGCCCCGTCTTGCCCCATTCCGCCCCACTTCCTGCCCCTCTACCTGCCCTCCCACTGCCCCTGAATGCCTCCCCCTAGACCCTCACCACTTCCCAGAGCTCTTACCTAGCTCTGAGCGGTGCCTGGCCAGCGCTGGGCTCAGCATTGACAATGGCACCAGCATTGACTCAGTGAAGCGTATCACAGGTGTGCCTTTCAGCATGTAGGCGACACCCAGCACTAGCAGTGGGCTCATATAGCAGATACTACAGCACTCAGGTTGGGCTCTTAAACCCTCTCACCTGTGCCATGTCCCCAATTCAAAGCATTCCATCCAATTATTGCTTTTTAAAAAGGAAAAATAAGGTAGGTGTTCCGATCAGGGAACTAGAGTTATGTCTAGCTTGGCTTTCTAGTATCCTCAACATTGCTTCTGCTACCTTGAACTTTCCATTTTGGTTAGGAAAGGTAGGATATAATTTAAAAAATAAGCAAAAAACAGGTTGTAATAATTTTAGAATAAATTTTATGTTGGCAATTTTTTTTTTACTTTATTACAGATATTTTTCAGGTTATTTAGCACAGAATTTATTGTGTTGAATAAAAATTTCACTTATAGTTGTGAATATCTAGGGTTTTTTCAGTTTTATATCATGAAATGGAACTAAATGGACTGATAGCTTCTCAATGATTACATGTTTGTATAAAGTCTTATTTCAGTCATATAAGTTGTAGCCTACATTATTGTTCCATAATGGAAGAGCTTCTGTTTGTATAACAAGGTTTTATAAGGTTGTATGGTAAGGTTGTATAACAGGCAGTTTTCTTAGAAATAAGCAAGCAATTGAAGAAATCAAGGCAGGGCAACAAAGATCATATCCTCGGTACACAGATGGAAGAATTTCTACTGGCTGGAGAAAACCACCTCTTCTCTTGCACAGATGGAAGAATTTCAATCTGTGCAAGAGAAGAGGTGGTTTTCTCCAATCTTCCTTTCCCTCTGCAGTTCCTTGCACACCACAGAAGTCAGCTCCTCTGTTTTTCTGGAACAGGATGGCATGTGGTTGCAGCAGAAAGCTGAATTAGAGAAAACTTCTCTTTTGCACCATTGATGGTGTTTCGACATGTGTAAAAAGTGAAAATACAAACCCTGTTGTCCTACTTAAATTTCTTTAATTTCATCAATGCTTTGATTGTTTTTGCAGTATTTGAGAAAAGGAAAAAGAACCAATCAGAATAACATAGCTTATAAATGGTAAGCATCTTTCTGTCCTACATGGTTGAAGTCACTAGGCGCAATAGTTAGAGGCATACTGGATAGCTTTCAAGCTGTAGTACAGTGAAATGCTCAACATGTTACACCTGTTCAAAATTATGATTGCCGTGCAAAAAATAAATCATACCACTTAATCATAGATAGCTATGGATCTCTGAGGTGAAATGGGATGGAAATTGCAACTGGTAAGACATTCAGACAATCCAACTCATCTTCAGAATAATCAGCTAACCACAAGGCCAGCAAATCTTTCAGACCCATCTAAAAAGCAGTATAGGAAACCCATTGAGTAGTCAGAAAGTTTGCTACATCACTGGTCTAAGGCCACCATCTCTTGGCCAAATCTATTTCAGGAAAATATTGAAGTCTTCCTGAAGGGACAAAGGAAAAATTAACTTTAATTTAACTTTTATAAATAGTATACGCTCCTTTGAAATGCAATTTGCTTAGAGAAAGCAAGATTAGCGCATTTGAAAGAAGAAATATGCCACTATCTGGAAGTGGAAAGCAGCTAAGGTTGCCATGGTCAGCTTTTGTGGTCAGCTCATCTTTTACAGCCACTTAGAGCCCAATTCTATGCATGTCTCCTCTGAAGTAAGTCTCATTATAATCAATGGGGCTTACTCCCAGAAAGGTGTGGATAGGATTGTAGCCTTACAGCCCAATCCTATCCACACTTTCCTGGGAGTAAGCTCTATTGACTCTAATGGGACTTACTTCTGAGTAGACATGCATAGGATTGGGCTGTAAGAAAGTTAGCTGCTTCACTGCAAAGCACCTTATAATCATTAGAGCATTTTTTTTTTTTTTTGCTGAGATTTCTATTTCAGAAGTGGCTGATATATCCGCTAAACGGTGTTTTCCTATTAATGCGCTTCCAGTTACTACTGCAATTGCTTTTGCCCACAGTTTCATTAGCAAAACTTTCATTTTTCAGCTGGAGGGGATGTGCTATGCAGAAACCTCTCAAAAGGAGTCAAATGCTCAGGATTATTACTGTTTTCTGCAAGGAGTTGAGAGACAACAGTATTTTTAGCTTTTGAACTGGATTCTGAGACACAGTCTCAGCTTTCATCTGAACACAGTGCTTATATGATATAATACAATAATATTATATGTGTACGACACAATCCTATCCCATTTCGGTTTATGCCAAGAAGCTGCACTGACAGAGTACGCACTGCATGCTATGGTGGAGGGGGGTGACCACACAACCTAGGTAAATATTTTTAACTTCCATCTCCATAGGCCACCTGCTCACCAATCGGTCTCCTCCTATATGAGCTCTTTTGCAGGCATAAGCCCAAGAAGTCCAAGTTGTCTCTGTCCAGGGTCCATTTTTCTCTGATACAGTATTAATGCTCCCCTGTGCCTTGCAAAATCTCAGCTCTGCCTTTGCCTGATCAGCCCTGGCCACACTGACTGCCTCCTTCATCCTCTTCCTCCCTTTTGCCCCCAGGACTACCCAGATGTTCAGTGTTATTCAGCAGTTGTTTTTCCCAATTGCCACAGCAAGGGGTCACTATGTTCAATGTTATTGAGCTGCTCTGGTTGTCTCCAAGCAGCTTCCATTGTTTGTTTTGCAAATAACTTCACAACTTCACCTGTCTCAAATCCCCGACCAAGGCCATTTGTATGCTGGATGTTTTATAAGTTGGAAGTCTGTAAGTCAGGTACTTTCAGTAGTCATTTGACCTACAGTCAGTACTAGACCTCTCTTCCATAAATTTGTCTGATCCCCTTTTAAAGTTATATAAACACATCATCACATCTTGTGGCAGCAAATTCCGTAAATATATTAGGATTTTTTATGGTGCACGTTCTCCTGGCTGTCCTGACTCTCCAGGCTGTCAATGTTATCTGGTGATCTCAAATTCTAGTACTATGATAAAGGAAGAAACCTTCACTCTGTTCACTTTCCTCTACACAAGTTTGAGAGGTACTGTTGGTTCTCCAAGAATTTTGAGGTTTGAAATAACCTCCTCCAAATGGGAGGCAAATGTGTAGAATCCTCAAAGATCTTCTCCAAGCCTTAAGTCTGAGACATTTGGCAACACCGCCTGCACTACCACCTTATCAATCTTCTCCTACTAAATAGCCTGCCTTCAGCCCCACCTTCCCAAGCACACTATCAAAACCTTTTATCGTCAGCAGAGTAACAACACATACCATGACTATCAATTGTATGAGAACTTTATGACTTTGGATCTTATGCTCCACCATCATAAAGTCTGCAGCAGCGCTGTAAATGGCAGCAGCTATGCATACCCACCACTAATGGACCAAGTAAGATGCTGGCATGCGTGGGTCATAGGTGGTTCAGGGGCTATTTGGTATGGGAGGGGAGAAGGCAGGGAGGAGTGTGAGGGCTGAAGGTGGTGGACCTCAGTGGTAACAGCATGCACCAAGAACCTATTCCTGTTTTTCCAGCCTGACCCACCCCCTTCTTCTCCTCAGACTTACACCAGAAAAATAGCTAGCATGGGTCCAAGGAGACCCACTGATGACTAAGCAGCCTACCAGGAGATATTTTTACTTAAATCTCACTGGTCGTCAGATCACCTCTTCCTACAACTACATGTAGTGCATACTCAGTCTGTGCAGTTGCATGGTGGAAGATGATGGGAGATAGGATTGGGCCATGAGTCTTTTAAAAAAAAAAAAGTATTCTGGACAAGAAATATTTACTTACTTGTTGGCAACGAAAGTCTCAGTCTCGAAAGACTATGGTATCGTGCTCTGAAAGGTGGTTCTGGTACAGCGTCTAGTATGGTTGAAAAGGCCGATTCGGAAGTGACAATTCCTTCCACACTGGGAGCAAGTGTAGTGTGTCCCTGGTCTGTCTCCCTGGCTGTGGGCCTTCCTTCTTTGCCTCTTTGCCTCAGTCTGTTGGCCAAGTGTCTTTTCAAACTGGGAAAGGCCATGCTGCACAGCCTGCCTCCAAGCACAATGCTCAGAGGCCAAGGTTTCCCACCTGTTGAGATTTATTCCTAAGGCTTTCAGATCCCTCTTGCAGATATCCTTGTAGCACAGCTGTGGTCTACCCATAGGGCGCTTTCTCTGCACAAGTTCTCCATAGAGGAGATCCTTTGGGATCCAACCATCGCCCATTCTCACGACATGACCAAGCCAACGCAGGTGTCTCTGTTTCAGCAGTGTATACATGCTGGGGATTTCAGCTTGTTCCAGGACTGTGTTGTTTGGAACTTTGTCCTGCCAGGTGATACTGAAGATGCGTCAGAGGCAGCACATGTGGAAAGCGTTCAGCTTCTTCTCCTGTTGTGAGCAAAGAGTCCATGACTCGATGCAGTACAAAAGTGTACTCAAGACACAAGCTCTGTAGACCTGGATCTTGGTACGTCCTGTCAGCTTCTTGTTGGACCAGACTCTCTTTGTGAGTCTGGAAAATGTGGTAGCTGCTGTACTGATGCGTTTGTTTAGCTCAGTATCCAAAGAAAGAGTGTCGGAGATCGTTGAACCAAGGTACACAAAGTCATGGACAACCTCCAGCTCATGTGCAGAGATTGCAATGCAGGGAGGTGAGTCCACATTCTGAACCATGACCTGTGAAGTATTTATTGTATGTTTACAATATTGTTGTTGTTGGCAACCTTCAGTCTTGAAAGACTATGGTATCGCACTCTGAAAGGTGTTCTGGAACAGCGTCTAGCGTGGCTGAAAATGCCAATTTGGGAGTGACAATCCCTTCCACACTGGGAGCAAGTGCAGTCTGTCCCTGGTCTGTCTCCCTGGCTATGGGCCTTCCTTCTTTGCCTCTTTGCCTCAGACTGTTGGCCAAGTGTCTCTTCAAACTGGGAAAGGCCATGCTGCACAGCCTGCCTCCAAGTGGGCTGCTCAGAGGCCAGGGTTTCCCACTTGTTGAGGTCCACTCCTAAGGCCTTCAGATCCCTCTTGCAGATGTCCTTGTATCGCAGGACATTATTATTGTATTGTACAATATTGTACAATATTATTGTACAATTGTATTGTACAAGTGTATTGTACAATATTATGTAAAACTGTATGTATGTTTACAATACAATTGTATGTTTACAATATTAAGAAATATTTATTAAGAATAAAGAATATTAAGAATATTTATTAAGAATATTTATTAATATTTATTAAGAATTAAGATTATTAAGAAATATTTATTGTATGTAGATTTCATAAGAACCATGACCTCTGCTGAAAGAATCCCAAACACAGACGCCACGCAGCGCTAGTAATTTAACGTTTGTTATGCATTCAGTGAAAGCTCTTCAGTTTGAAAAGGCATTTTTAATTATTTCCTCACAGTGTATCAGACTGCTACCACTACAGATAATACAAATTGGTTTAGGAGAGAGAATGGTCTACATTTTTATACGGTTTCAATTCCCTCGTGCAATTATGGACCTTGAAGCAAATTCTCATTGAAACAGTAAAAAGAATTAGAGCAGCGTCGCCCTGTTAAGAATAGAGCAGGATAAAAAGGAACAGGTTCAAAGACCCCTTTTATACTGCCATTGCCTGGTGTCATGTTATATTCGAGCCACAGTTGTGTTACAGTATGGAAAAAAGACAATGTGAAAAGACAGGAAGACAAGAATTTTCTCTTGGTCACTCTCTGAAGTTCAGCATTTCAAATATTCTGATCCACAGAAAAACTTTAGTTGTTCTCCTTACAACTTAATTAGAATTCTGTGCTGAGATGACTTTGAAATGCAATGTTTACTCTCTTAAGATGTTGACAGACTAATCTCTCTTGAGGCATGAATAATTATTTCACTAAAGCGCCAACCCAAGTGTGAAGTTCCAAATATGGGATGGCCATTGGGGGGAAAAAAGTGCTGGGCATCACTATATGATGAATCTATGTCACCCAGTTTTCTATCCTAAAAACATTGCACAGATGTTTTTAATATGCACACACACCCAGACTCCTCAAAATCAACTCCCTTGGGGAATACTGTAGACATGCATTCTTCAATGGGTTGATCTGGTCCACAGAGATGCACACTTGGATGACATTCCATCTGGACTATTGCAATGACCTCTACACAGGGTTGATCCTAAAGATTGTTTGATACAGATATGTCACTAGATCCAGAATGCAGTGGTCCAGTTGCTGACTGGGGCAGGCTTTTGGGAGCATGTGATCCCACTTCAGAAGTGATTGTACTTACTAGTGCAGTGGTTCTCAAATTGGGGCATCACAAGTTGGCCCCTTGGGATGGGGGAAGGGGGAAAGCAGCAATGTGACCCCCAGGATCGCACTGCTGCTGGGGACAGGAAGGCTTTTTTTTTTTTAAACTCACTTGCAACCAGTGCCAGATTCCTGGGGGGGGCGGTGTCCAGGGAGCCCTCTACAGGGCTCCCTATGCCTACAAACATCTAAAAATAACAAAAAAGGCACAAAACAAAAAAGAACAAAAAAACTGTTTTTTGTCACAAAACCAGAAGTGCCCTTTTTGTTATTTTTAGATGTTTGGAGGCATAGGGAGCCCTGTGGAGGGTGCCCCAGACCCCCTGGACCCCTCAGGACTCTGGCACTGGCCACAGGTAAGCAAAAATCCCCTTTGTCATCGGTAGCAGCACAATCCTAGGGATCGTGTCACTGCCTTAGCCCCCTTCCCCCACACACTTACCTTGTTGGTTTTTGGTTCTTGATTTCCAATAGGTCCTAGCTACAGTTCACATTAGCCTGAGTAAAATATAAATGACTAGGTATTAATAGTTCAGTGGTGACAGCCATTACTATTTCAGTTGCATCAACTCTACATTACAATGATAAGGTAATAATAACAACAACAACAACAACAACAAGAACAACAACAACAACAACAGGTATTTATATACCGCCTTTCTTGGTCTTTATTCAAGACTTTATTCAAGGCGGTTTACATAGGCAGGCTTTTTTTTTAAATCCCTTATTAAATAGGGATTTTTACAATTTGAAAGAAGGTTCTTTCTTTCAAGAACCACTACATTCAGGTGTTTCATTCCGATCTGGCTTCACATTCTGGCCTCCATCCTCCCACGCTCAGAGCAGATGGAATTGCTCGGCTTCAGCTTGTCAGCTGCTCCAAGGTCGCACGGTGCCGGTGGCCTCGAACTGGCGACCTTGTGGATGTTATCTTCAGGCAGACGGAGGCTCTACCCTCTAGACCAGACCTCCTGCCCAAGGTAATGTTCAAGGTAATGAAATAGCCATTACTATTTCAGTTACATCAACTCAACTCAGAAGAGCTATTGTTAACAGGCGACACCCTGTGTCGTGTGTGAGCCAATAGCTGCCTTGCAGCAATTATTTTTCAGTCATACGCACCAGTCCTTAAGATCATGTAATCAGGTTACACTGATGTCTTGTTTTCCTTAAGTTGCAAAATTCTGGCTTCCATCAAGTGAGGAGCCTCTGGGTCTGTCACAGATTGCACAAGATGTAATGCTGGACAACCATGAAAAAACAATTTGTTAAATTAGCAGCAAGATATTTTACTGGTAGAATTAAAAGGGACTACAGGAAATACAGAGTAGCAGTAAGGAAATGGAAGTAGGCAAAAGTTGTAGAATGGTTTTGACTGCAAAGAAGTTGCAAGTACCAAAGTCATAGTGATTTAAGCTTAATGACGTGAAAAATTACTTACTCCTTATGTGAGAGACCACAAAATGGGTCGTGGCAAAGGAAGTAAGAGCCTGGGGAAATGAGGCATATTATCAGAAACTTGGCAAACTGTGGAGTGGTTCAATAATTTATAGGAAAACAAAAAGTAACCTTCTCAGATTTATTTATTTCCTCTGCATGTCTTCATTGACCAAAGCTTGGTGCATGCAGGGCAGCTCCTTCCACTGAGCTGTGGAGCTATTGAGCCAGCTATGCAGTTGGTGCAGATCCGGATATCCCAACAGAGGTACCTTGTCCCAACATGGCAGGAGACCTCTGACTGCTTTCCTTGCCCCGCAGGATACATTCACAACCATTTCAGCGTCGCTGTACTGTGGGACAGGCAGCCCAGATAAGGCTTTCCAACTCCAAATTAATGCTTAGGAGAAAAGGGTTAAATGGAGCAGGGCCAGATTGCTATTGTTGTTTTTTTAATCAAAGCAAAATAGACGAGGACATATTTAACAACACAGGTAGTTTGACCTCAGATCTCCAGCTGAAATCAAAAGGACATAAGAAATTAGCTTCTGCTGGCTCTTGCCCAGTGTTTATATTACTGATTCTCAGATGCTGGCTACTGTTAATTCTATAGAAGCTTATTTTATGCATTTACAGGAAAACACCATAATCAGTTTATATAACTGAAATTTATTTTTTTAGCAGATTTCCCCATATTAAATGTTTCTCCTTTGTTGGGTTGTCTTGGAAAGATATATTATAATAGAATATTAGAAAATCCATTTTTTTTCTTACACAAGATATTTTTTTTACTGCACTATTACTCTCCTTGAGTAACAGAAGTTATTTCAATGTCAGCTTTCAGGCTTTACCTTGTCTATTACATATTCGGGCGTGTAGGTATTTCTCTCTCAAAAACTACGGAGTCTTTAACTACTTGGCATTGTGGAGTTTTGTTCCTTTAAGCTATTGTGAGTGTGATCTACTCATTCTTGGGAAAAGGTAAAATTCTGAAATGCTGCTGCATCCAACTGGACTTTATTTAATGTGTCCCACTGTAATTATAAATAGCCTACATGCCCACACAATGCATGGTAACACAATGCATTTTTTAACACTTTATCAGAAATGAGCCAATTGGATAAATTTTAAAATAATAATTAAGGGCCCAGTTCTATCCAATTTTCCAGTGTCAGTGCTGCTATGTTTGTGGGGTATGTACTGCTTCCTGTGTTAGGGACGCAGTCACAGAGGCCTCCCAAGGTACGGAAATATTTGTTCCCTTACCTCAGGGCTGCACTACGGCTATACCAGTGTTGAAAGGTTGGATAGGACTGGGCCCTTAAAAAACTACAATATCTAGGAGGCTAATCCTAGGTGGCTAACCCTAACAGTATGCCAAGAGCTACCACCAATATTAAATTCTTCATCTTGAGGTCAATCTACAAGGAGCTCCTTCTCCTGAGGTTATCATCAGACTTGTGAAAACCAGACTATTTGATATAGAAAGGCAAGAGATTCTAGGCGCAGCACAGAAAAAATGTTCCCCTCTGAATTTTCAACTTAAAATCACAAGTGGTCAACAACTAAATTATCTGTCCCTCCTAATACACCCCCTGGAGAGAAGGGCTTTTACCTTGGCACGCTGTAATGTGACCCCCTCTAATGACTTGCATGGCAGATTTAGAAACGCCTCCAGGGAAGATCGTTTATGTAGCTGCGATTTAGGTGAAGTAGAATCATCCACACACATCATGTTGCACTGTCCCAGATATCAAGTACTAAGGCAGCAATTTCTCTCTCCCTTGCTCCATCCCAAAACAGGGCATTCTGAGAAAGATATAATTCAATTCCTTCTAGCAGGTGATGTAGAACATACAACCCTCTCAGTCGCACGGTTCCTAAATTTGAGTATTTTGAATCAAGCCAAGCTTTCTGTACCAAGTAATCACTGAGTAGGCTACATACTGGCAAGATCCGCAGAGTAACTGATTGTTTCTGTCTTTTAAATAATTCATGTTTGTTTGTAAAAGGTAATGTACGTTGTATCTGTGTGTACACATAGGTGTGCACTTATACATATATTTATGTACTATTTAGGTTTATACTCTCTACGATTTCTGTACAGAGTTCTCACCTATCAAATGTTTATGCCTAATAAAGGTTTTGTTGACTGTTAAATTCTTCATCTCAGACACTATCCCTTTCAATAATCAAATCAAAACTTGAAAATCCTATTGTGCCCTTGATATATATGCAGTGGACTCCTTTGAAAAATGTTTCTATATTATAGCTTGAAACTGACAACTCAGAGCCCAATCCTGGGCTCCGTGCTGCAGCTCCGTGCCACTGCGGACTATTGCAAATGTGCTGTAAGGCACGTTTGCGAGCCTCACCGCCAGACTCCTGCCTGTGCTAGCCCAGCGCTGGCCAGTGATGGGCTAGTGCAGGGCGGTTGCCCAGCCTCTGCGGCTTGGTGGTCTCATGGACCGCCGAGCCACGGCATGGTAAGCAGGGGCAGGGACGGGGGCAGGGACGGGGTGGGGAGGGGGCATTCTGGGGAGGGGGGAGGCCGGCGGGGGCAGAGAGAGGGCAAGGGGAGGCATGACACAGTGGCATGACGCAGGAAGGGGGCGGGCAGGAGGCGTGCTGGGGGAGGGAGGGAGGTGGGTTTGTGGAGCTCTGCAGGATCCAAGGCGTTCATGCAGGGCTCAGCGCCCTACACAAACGCCTTTACTTTATCGCCAACCTTTTGGTCGGCTGTAAAGTGAGTAGCCCATTGTGGGGCTGTTTACCTTGCCCAGGGGACAAAAAGTCCCCTTCTCCTGAGGAGCCTCCTGTGGTAGCCATGGGTGCGCAGGATCTAGCAGCAACCATTCTCAGAGCCGCCTAGGCTGGACGCCCTGGGCAGCTCAGGATTGGGCTGCCCGTCTAAAGTTTGAAAAACGTCTTCCATTCTCAATATGTTTAGCTTTTGACACCAGTTTAGTTTTGGACACCGTGATGATTTAGAAAATCATTAGTAAAAATAAAAGCACAAAGTGACAATAACAACTTTGCTTTCATTGTTCTTATTTTAACGCAAAACCGCAAACCCATCAAAGCAGACCTGGCAATAACATGTTAAATCAGTGAAGTAATAAACTGTTTAATTTTGTGGACAGTCTGAATCCAAAGAAGCTGGACATCTCCCTCACTATGGCAATACTGAAGAACAGAGTACTATATCATAATTTTCAGCAGTGGGGTGAATGCTGTCATAGAACCCAAGCCATGTCAACCTTATTTTATTATTGGAATTGCTCTGTCTATATGCATCATGTTTGACTGAGTCAACGTTAAGTATAGATGGCTATGACTCATCCAAAATTAAGTCAATTTAAGTCCATTTAATTTTTTTGGGGGGGGGAGTAAGTGGTTGCTTAAATTTCTTCCACTGATATCAGTAGTCCATTAAAGTGTTTAATTTTGAATAAAGATCTTTGTTTTTATTGTAATTTAAACAAATTGTCAAATTGATATATATTACACTCCTTGTTGCTGCCAACGCAATTACTGAGAATGGGATAATGTAGGCACATTAATCCATGTTAAGGCATTTTTGGCTTTTTGGGACTGATTAACAGGGCCACTTGAATTGGTATATGAATTCAATACAAGTACTATTTCTTGAATACATAATTCGCATTGAATGCATAATTTGCATTGCTCTCATTCTGGCAGTGCAGTGTGGTTTGCGGCATCACAAATCATCACAACATGAACTAGCAGGCTGCTTCTGCTAATGGTGAGTGGTGCTGGTCTCATGGCAGTGGCTTGCCTGGCTCCCTCAGTTCCGGTAAGTTGGTGAGAAGGGTGGATGGTGAGTGGGGGATGGGCATTGGGCAGAGAGGGGAAGTAAGGGGTTGGGGAATGGGGGCTGTTGGGCTGTATGTCAGGAAGGGCAGGAGGAAATTATTAATGGCAAAGGTGCCAAGCTTTGCCACGCTCTCTTGGGTCCACTCAGTCTTGTGCCAGCCAAAGAGCTGAAGGTGATCCAAGTAGACACATAGGGCAATAGGGGGCTTAGCAAGAGGAAGGGGGAAAGAAAGTTCTTTACTTAAAAGAGGCCGCCTGATCATGTGTACTCCCCCCACCATAGGATGCAGAGTTCACCTCCACGGCGCAGCTGCGTCGGCACAAATGGGGGGGGGGTAGGACTGTAGCCTAAAAACATTTAGTAAGGATCTTGTATAATCATACCTAGATGCAATTTGTATATCAGTAACCGAATAGGTTCTCTAATATGAGCCATGTCTTCTTTGACAGGCCCAGCCATAAGGCAACCTGATGAACCTTGCATCTGCAACAAATGGCAGTGGGGGGCAGCTCTTTACTCTGAATCTGCCATCACTGCCCTCCAACCTTCTGTGGACATGAGCTATTCTGATCTACTTCCTCGCCATGCATCGCAAACCACGTTTGGGACTTCCTGTTTTATGTACAGGAACCACGTGAACAAGCCATTGCCTTTATTTGTTTGGCATCTTTAAATAAAACTGGAAGTCCCAGACTTCTAAGTTTGTGAAAACCACATGACAGTCCACTGCAAGGCATTCCTTTTCAACATGCTATGGCAAAGCTGGCAACAGCAGACCCAAGGCAGCACTGGACAATGTCCCCAGTTGCACCACCTCTGATAATTTTCTATTGTCTGTGTTCAGGAATGTGCAGTCTAGAACTGTACATGTCAAAATGAACAGCAAAATTTAATCGGAGATTACTGGGGCTCCAGGCATTTTGAACTGCTGGCAGGACCTCTCCTTGCTTATCCTCTGTACACCCTTGCATCCTCTCTTCATTTTGGCCGCCATGCCTTCTACTTGGTTGTTGCCCGGCCACATACATATTGCCTGCCATGTTTCTTTCCAATTAGTAAAGCTACAATCTAGACAAAATACAAAAACCATGCTGCGTGTTCAATATGTTTTTATGCTACCAAACATGGCAAATGCTTTGGAGATTGCAGTGGTGTGTCAAAAAGTAATCTGCCATGTGGCCAGGGAAACTATCCACTTCAGAGTCCCATGGGATGCAAGAGACTGCTTCAGCATCCCTAAAATAAGTCTGCAATGAAAACAGATGAACGGTTGCACAAATAGTTCCCAGGTATCAAATGAATAATAAAAAGATTAAATTTCTGTATCCATTAAGATCATTTTGACCTATGTATGCGATACTTTTACATTACAACATAATGATAATGTGTGGGTATCACGGGCAGACACAAGGAAGAACTGGGGCATCAGGTGGAGTCAGTAGCAAGATGAATGATGGGAAAATACAGGATCAGTAGAAGGCTGTGGCTAGAGGAATGGAGCCCATAAATATCGACAAAGTATCTTACTGTTTATCAGTTTCTTCTTGAGCAGAGCAGTTTGGTGAATGATAGATGTAGACTGGATTCCACTGGATACTAGAGTACCCTTTCCTTTCAAGGTACCTTTCCAGGGTACCAAACATCAATTTTCACACAGAGTGCACTTGCCACTATAAACAAAAGTACAGTAGTGCATTTCCTAAGATACACTGAGGCCCCCATGGAATTAACCGACCCTTTAAATACAGTGCAGCCTACAGTTTCTGATCCCTTAGACTAGAAGAAACCTGTGCCTTGAAGGTGTTCTGCCAGGAAGTTGGATGTGACCTTGTCACTAGTATAGTCATTACAAACACCAGTGTTGATCCTGAATTCAAACACAGACATTATATTCACATTGCTGCAAGTCACACACGCACATCATTCTATCAGCAAAGTGATTCTATTGCTGTGGCAGGGCAGAGGAAGAACACAACTATAACACCAAGGGAAGGTTCCTCTTCTCCATGAAGAAAGTATCATTTCCCTGGTTTAATTCATGCCACCGAACAGGAAATCATAAATAATACACAATGGGCTATGAAAAGCCAAGTTGTGCAGTTTCCGTCTCCCTAACCATACTTGATAATATAAGCCCCTCAAAGTTTACTTAGAAAAATAAATGAACTACTCTTATTTAGATTTCCTCTGGTTCTCCTGAAGCTGGTTTCTCTTGACTGACTTCCCTCTAGTTTCACAAACAACACCAATCCTTGAAGTATTTGTGGTAATTAACTTTAACCTGAATGCAGCTGTGCAGATTCTGAAATGTCTACCTTGGGATGCCTGTGACACTGTTTTTTAAGGAGACGTGATTCAGACTTTAAAAACCTGGATACATTTGCTTAATTAGGCTCCAAAGCCACTGGAAGGTTATTTTTCTGATGAATTAAAGACATAAGAAAAGAAGACAGATTCTGAGTACTGAATGATAAAAATGACATTTTGCTTTAGTGGAGGAGACTTCGCCCATATACAAATAAAACACGAGGCCATCAGATGAATTCAAAGTAGGACATGCATTTATTTAACTTAATGGTGGGCAGCCCAACCCTGAGCTATCCGGCGTGCGGGCTGCAGCGGCACCAAAAATGGCTGCTGCTGCATCCAGCGCACTGCAGGCAACCGCCGTCTCCTCCTCAAGAGAAGGGGACTTTCGTTCCTTTTCCCCAGTTAAGCGAGTAGCCTCGCAATGAGGCTACTCAATTCTATGGCAACCTGAAGGTCAGTGTACAATTTAGAGCCTCCATGTCAGGTGGCCAGCCTGACATGGAAGCTCTGGATCCAGTGGAGGTCCCGCCTGCCTCCAGCCCTGTTCCCTGCCCAGCATGCCTCCTCCCCGCCCTCTCCCCGTCCTCTGTCCACCTCCCCCTGCCCCAGGACACCTCCTCCTTGCCTCTCCCCACACCCCCCACCTACCTTTTCACTGCCCAGTAGTCCAAGCGAGTGGTGGAGCTCCGGCGCGCCACTGGTGCTAGCCCAGCACCAGCCAGTGCTGGGCTAACACCAGCAGAGCACTGGCACTAGGTCCCGCAAACGTACCTTATGGCATGTTTGCAACAGTGCACACTGGCAGTGAGCCAGTGCACACTGCGTAGGATTGGGCCCTAAATCTGCAGTGGGCTCATCTGATATCAGCAGTGTGAGGTGCCAACTCCAGAGATCTGATCCTCCTGGAACACTCCTTCAAGCACCTTTGGTGTTTTCACCCTGGCTCTGAGCACCAGTCACTGCTCTTTTCAGCCAACCCAAGATAGAGCTGAGGCCCCCAAGCTGAATGATCTTTGAAGGTGTGGTACTGTTTGTAAGATAGTGATCATTCCCCCACCATCACACTATCAAGTGGCTAGCCTGCAACTGCCCCTTCATTCTTGAATACCTCTGGCTGCTCACCAATGTTACTATTGATCTCCCTTTACCTGCCTATGGAGCTAGCTTAAGCTTGGCATCCACTGCCCCCCTCCCCCCCATGAACAATGCAATATCTCAGGCCAGTCTGGCACTAAATGGATCCCATCACCCTGAAACATTTGAGCTGGGAAATGAAGAAAGTTTGGATGGATTTCCATCTTCCATCACTACTGCCTGGTCAAGGATCCTGTTTACCTACAGACTCACTCTATCAATTGCCTCGTGATTCCTGACTCTATGCCGAATCCATCCAAAAACCCAAATTCATCCATGGTGTTATGCCATAATCATCCATAAAACCACTAACATGGGAATCCAGCTCCAAATCTTTGCAGTATCTCAGAGAGGCTGCTGGCATAGGGACAATCCCATCTTTTGCACCAGATACTTGACGTGTATAATCATCACCTGCTGAGTAACACCTCAGGCATTTCTACAGTGCCAGAAGCAGCCCCTTGCAAAGAATGCCACTTGATAGTTATTTGGAGGTGTGAAGAGTCCTCCAGATGTCTGACAGATGTCATTGTATATAGACAGATTATATGTCAATTAGCACTATAACAGATTTACCAACTCTTTCAGTTTTGGGAAATACATATAAAGTTAAGTATTTATTAATGTTAAATATGTATTAATTTTGTGCAGCTGAATGTTATCAACATATCTTGTAGAACTACTGTTAGAATTGTTCCTAGGATAGTCCATGTGAAATGGGGACACTTTGAAGTACAATATACATGCCAAGTCTTATAGTTAGATATGGAGAAGGAATACAATGGTATGTGATAGATTGTAATCTATGAGTTAAAGCCACTCCCTGCATTGTCTATGAATCAGCTTGAATCCTATGTATACAGGCTGCTATATACCAAATGGATAAGGACCATAACATTAATATTACTAAAAGAGAGACAGCTGTATATTGACTTCACAGAGAGTTCTATCCATGCAGGTTACAGAGCTCCAAGCTTAACAGACATATTGACAATGTATTAAAAAGAAATCAAAAAGTGCTTATGCATGTGTTTCTCTGCTGTGACAAATTAAACCTCCCTTCAATATAGCTTAAAACCCCCAAGTGTTGAATAAGCTCATAGACACAGGGTGTATTT
Organism: Tiliqua scincoides; assembly: GCF_035046505.1. Taxonomy (NCBI): domain Eukaryota; kingdom Metazoa; phylum Chordata; class Lepidosauria; order Squamata; family Scincidae; genus Tiliqua; species Tiliqua scincoides. The sequence continues at coordinate 84,434,218 of NC_089821.1, forward strand.
ATTATTATTATTATTATTATTATTATTATTATTATTATTATTATTATTATTATTATTATTATTATTATTATTATTAACAGTATTTATATACCGCTTTTCAACTAAAAGTTCACAAAGTGGTTCACAGAGAAAAATCAAACAACTAACTGGCTCCCTGTCCCAAAAGGGCTCACAATCTTAAAAGATGCCAAGGAATACCAGCAGACAGCCACTAGAACAGACAGTGCTGGGGTGAGGTGGGCCAGTTACTCTCCCCCTGCTAAAAAAAGGAGCACCCACTTGAAAAAGTGCCTCTTTCCCAATTAGCAGGGGTATTTATTAGAACTGGGCACTTGCAATCTTGCAACAAAACATGGTACAATGACAGTCTCCACACCATTAGTAACTCCATAGGCATATTGTATTTGGCTCCACAACAAACATGCCAGGAGTTTGAATATGGGAAGTAGCAATAATTTGTCTTAAAATGATACAGTGTTGATCCCACTTTATGATATGCTTCCAGTGACTGTATCACAGGTATGCAGTCGTATAATTATGGTTACTTCAATTCAAAAACTATTTTAGTGTGTCTAGAAAAAGGATAAACAGCAAAAGTAAAATGGATAGTGATGGCTAATGCTAACCAAACAAAGGAAGGCCAGTAAGATAGGACCCTTCTAATGAGTTCTCAAAGAGAGAGGAAGGAATGGGAGGTAGACTAAGAATGAATATAAATGGCCCTGAATCCCACAGTGACTGAACATCTGGAAGCAGAGAGCTCTTTTGTTGCATTGCTGCCTTATTACATTCCTTTTAGAAGTGAGCGGAGCACTTGTCAAATTGAATTTTTGCACCAAATTTCAAAAAGTTGGCCTTTCAATAAGAACAAAGTTTTTGCTAAAATGTCTGGGGAGTTTCCTCAAACCAGGCACATACAGGCTAGGAACTGAACAGGCTTCTCTTGAAAGTCTGGACATGAAATTCTAGTATATTCTTTGGAAGCATACCGGGGGCTACAACATTCAGGTAAAGATCTTGAGTTTTCCTCGGGGTTGTCATGTTAGGCTCACATGGGATTGCACAAGACCTCAGTCAAGATTTGGAGCACCTCTGGGCAAGACCCTTTCAGGTGTATTCCTAAACCTGCATGGACCATCAAAAATTATTGAAATAATTTTTAAAGCAGTTCTGAAAAACCAGTTAAAAAAAAATCCAAGTAATATTTGGTCTATGTGAACCAATTTGGCTTTCCTGCCCTGTGTCCTGGACAGGCATCTTTCATTATTTACTTATATTGCTACTGAGTTTGTTTTCTATGCAAAGTGAAACAGTACCGGAGGCAGTATTCCTCTACTCCCTTTGTAAGAGCATCAGTGCTCGCATGACCCATCTCTTGCCACCTTGCCCACCCAGCACATTTTATATCCTGCCTCTGTCACCTTCTTCACTGCCTATCTGGTTCTTGAAAACAGATGCGGAGGCATGCTGGAAGTAGAAGGGAACGGCCCCTTCTGTTCCCAGTATGCCCCACTCATCTGTTTTCAAGAACCAGCCGGAGAGGGAAGAAGGCAGTAGCAGTGGAGGAGCAGCAAGTTTGTTTCAATCATCCCTGGAAGGCAGATGATCAGAGCAGGGTCCCAGGATCAAAAGTGGCCTCCAACTTTTTTTCTTACAGCCCTGCCGTTGTGATTGCACTGAAATGGCACTGGAAAGAGAGGTGAGTCACTGCTGCTGCACTCTCAGTGAGCAAGAAGAAGATAGGAGCATAGCACGGTGAGCTGAGGGAGAAGGCAGGCAGGTGTGGGGCACCCCCTAGTTTTCCACCTCCCTCAGCCTGAGCCCAGCTCAAAGCAGCCAGTTCATGGCCCCACATGGCCTTGTGGGTTGTCCAGTCTGGTATTTATGTCGCACTGGTGAAAGGTCCTAGCATTGTCACAGCATTCTTCTGTCTGTACTTGTGAATCTTCATGGCCAAGACTACAGCACCAAGAAAAGATACACCTATAAATCAGGCCGAGTTCTGGAACTAATGTCATGCTCATTGTCTGTCAGTTGAGACATAACTATTATTGCCAGAATCACTTTGGATCAATTATAACCTTCCCCTCTAAGGCCTACTTCACTTGATAAATGGTTCCTTTTGCAATAGTAGATTGTGAAGTTATCTTAGAAAAACCAGCATTGAATGGGGGGGGGGGACGACTCCCAGGCACAAAGCTTTCAGTTATCAGTTCTGCAAGTGCCTCATCAGCATTTCAGCTGCTTCTGCTCAGTTGAACAAGGATTCTCATTTGATCTCGTCTAGTTCCTTTCACCCCAGTCTCCTTCACAGCTTTCTTTACTTTTGCTTACCTTTATCAATAACACACATAAACACACACCCCTGTGCTGCTACAAAGAAATCAACAATCGGATCCATACTTTGTGGAGGGCAATAAGCAGGGGAAGATACACCTTGGGTGCAGATACAGAATCTTTTAATGCAAACTTCTTATAATGCAATCCTGTTCATGTTTAATTACAAGTCCCTCTTTGCCAAATGGAGCTTACTCACTGATAAGTGAGCATAGGAATGCACTCTTAATTTTACTCCTACACGTGTACAACAACCTACTAGCACTGTTAACGTGCGTTTAATGTGATCACGGATATATGCAAATTAGGCTATCTTTTTATGCTCACGTGACCTGATTCTGCACCATTTATATCAAAAGCAGTTGCAGCCTTTCTGTCTTTATCTCAAAAGACTTTTTCAGTGCTGGGAGAATTCAACATGACATTCCATTTGTTCTTGACATAACTATTAACAGCTGATAAAAGCACCTTGACTTTAACACTGTTTGACTTTCGTGTGGAATCTGGAAACAGAGAGAAAGAGATCAATCTCGGTGGCTTCCACCACTTCCAACTCATATCCAATTTTTCCTAGTTATTTCACACGGATCCCCAAATGACTGTTTCAAAGACACAATTCAGAGAATGGCTGGTATACCCAAGCCCTGCTAAAAGCAATGGCATTTCAAGAACAGTTAAGTTTCTAATTCTGTTGGATTGCACCCCAAAATTATTCACTCTGTTATTTTGACAGTTTAATTTTAAACTCACCTCTGACATTATATAAGGCATCATATACCCCACCTCAAATCATACATCACAGGAGGGAGAAGGTGACGGACACCTTCAGTCGTTTTCAGCCCATTCCATGCTTGAGAGGACCCAACCCTCTCTTTGGGCAATAAAATGTACGAGAAGTTTGTGTGCCATAACTGATCTCCTCATTGACCAACCCTAAGGTTAAAGGAAACATAGTTTGAAAAGTATTGGGATACAGTTGTTTTTTTTCTCCTTTTCCCTATATACTAAAATTTCTTCAACTGCTTCTCTAGTGGTCATTCTAAATATTGTAGAACAGTGGTCTTCAACCTTTATCATACCACAGCCCCAATAAATAAAAAATGAGACTGGGGATCCACAACTGATCCTTCCCCCAGGACCCAATCTACCCACCCCTCATTCCCAATGCCACCCACCTCATTTCCCCCTACCTCTGGTGTCTTCACAACAACCTTTTGAGGTAGCAGGGCCAGCTTTAGAACCTGCAGGGCAAGACAGCGAGGAGGCTGTGCAGGATTATATCAAGGGCTTAGTTTTGATAAGGCATTTTCATTATTGGATTGGACCCAAGCCCTCTCTTGCGCAGGCTTTGAAAGATTGCCGTGAGCTCTGAAATGTGGCTTTGTGATTTCATTGGGATTGTGACCCACAGGCTAAAGAACACTGTTACAGTGCACAATGATACATATTATAATGTCATTGAACCGCAGTGGTGAAGCTTGTATTTTCAGTGGACATCTTAGGTGAATACAGAGGGTTGAAAAGTTTCCACAGTGACGAACTGCCTGTCTGTTGCACAAACTCACCTAGAGAAGAATAGGTTAGAATTTTAAGGTTAGAATGTTGGATTAGAACCAAGGAGTCCTAGGTTCTCATTCAGTCACGATGCTTACTAGCTGACCTCAGGCCAGGTATCCTCTTTCAGCACACTCTAACTCACAGGTCTGCCTGTGAGGTAGATAAAAGGATAAAAGGCTGTGTCTCACGCTACGTTGCCCAAAGCTCCTTGGACAAAGTGCAGGACATAAATGTGAGTGGTGATAATAATAATAATACATGCCCATTGTAGTTAAGTTCCCACTTCTCAAATGGCCATTTGTATTCACTCACTGTGCTCTCACTTTCAACCAGCAATAAATATACGCCTCCCAGGAACTGACATTCAAGCAGCTTCACCCCATTGTTCCCCTAAATGACAGCAGCACTAATAAGTCCTGCCACCCTTGTACCTTGGCAGTTTTACATACTGGATATTTTATTTGTTCTGTAATATATATAATGGGCATTTCATTTGGATTATTTTAAAAAAACAAACATGACAAATGAATAACAGTTTATTGATTAGGCCTCCACAGAAGTCTGTAATCATTTTGCTTCCTAAGCTTTCCTGCCTACAGAGCAGGAGGTTAAAAATGGTTTAATTAGAATGTTGGAAAATATCCCTTTCAATCAACATCTAGTAACAATGAAGATAAAGGGTCTGGAGCAGAAATGTCCAATGCTTTGCGATTGCAAATGTTAAGTGATGAATGATGCTGGCAGTTGTTTTTCAGCCACTCCCTGAAGTTTAATATTAAGTGTTGTTCTTTGGTTTCAGTCTTTCCCCCTCCTAATGAATTACAGTAATCATTATCAAAGCAATCTACTAAGGCTATGGCTCTTAGTAGATTGTAGCAAGCTGTCCGTATTTCATTTTGAAGAAAGGAAAGAGTAACATGTATTAATTACCCACAATAGTTGTTCAAAAGGCAATAAATTGTCTAATCAAATATTACTAAAGTACCTGTGTAACAGCACCTGCTCATGATGACAGCCTTGAAGAAAATCTGATGCTACCTGTCTAGAAAAACGCATGAGATCTTTTCAGACGTTATCTGACTGTGGAGAAGGAGGCCACACATGTAACTTCTGGACATTTGGTAAGATGTGTTGTCAATGACTTCACTTTCCAAATGTGCTCAGTCTCTGCAAACTCCATCTTGCCTCCTTCACTGACAGTTCTGAGAGTCAGCCAGGACTTTGCCCAGAAGGGAGTGAGGCAAGGCTCCCTCTAATCAAGATCATGCTAATAAAGGGCCATTGATCAAGACAGAAAGCTATAGTGCTTAAGGGCATCTGTGTGTCACCTTCCTCTCAGGCCTTGCACCAAGGCTCCCAACTTGGTGTATTCTCACTTGCAGGCACAAGACTTACTGAGTAATGAATTAACAGCCCAATGCTAGCTCAATCCTCCACAGATGCAGCCCAGCTAACGAAGTATGTACTGCGTCGTCCTGTGGGGAAGGGAGCCCCGGAGGCCTGCTTGAAGTAAGCTATGTCCACAAGTGGCCTCATCATGAAGGTAGGTTAGTTGCCAACTCCAGCCCTTCACTAACTTTCCAATATTTCCCCCCAGCACAGCTGAAGTGATGTGCATATATGCACACAGCAAACCTCTCTTAAAATAAAGCCAGTTTACTCCACTCCACTATACTAGAAAGTTCATTACAGCACTGAATCGATTTGGTGGTTTCATTTTATTTTACCACAAAGAGACGCTTTTCATTATTCTCTCTCTCTCCAAAAATGGCCTCAGCAGTATGGAAACAGATTACATGACTTGTAAAACATGCATTCATATTGCACATGATTATATGTCTCTTGTGGCTATGTTCAGTTCTAATTCAGGACTATTACAAGTGCAGTGTATTGTTCAAGTGTCTTCAATTGGAGCAGATCAATCTAAGAAAAATAACACATCTCTCAAAGGAACAGCAAAATGGGAATTCAATGATCCTATCCTCTCATTCCTGTTGTATTCCTACAAGATATTGGAAGCACCAATCAGCCGGAGAATGTCAGAGAATTAGGCCCCAATCCTACTGCAGCCCTGCACTGTCAGAAGTTGCATTCCAGCAGCACAAGGCCCTTTACATCTACTGATAAATTAAAGATCAATAAGTCACCGGGCCCTGATGGCATCCACCCAAGAGTTATTAAGGAATTGATGAATGAAGTTGCTGATCTCTTAACTAAAATATGCAACTTGTCCCACAAAATGCCACAGTGCCAGAAGATTGGAGGATAGCAAATGTCACACCGATCTTTAAAAAGGGAAAGAGGGGGGACCCGGGAAACTATAGGCCAGTCAGCCTAACATCTATACCGGGTAAGATGGTGGAATGCTTCATCAAAGATAGAATCTCAAAACACATAGACGAACAGGCCTTGCTGAGGGAGAATCAGCATGGCTTCTTACCCCACGAACCTTATAGAATTCTTTGAAAAGGTCAACAGGCATGTGGATGCGGGAGAACCTGTGGACATTATATATCTGGACTTTCAGAAGGTGTTCGACATGGTCCCTCACCAATGGCTACTGAAAAAACTCCACAGTCAGGGAATTAGAGGACAGGTCCTCTCATGGATTGAGAACTGGTTGAAGACCAGGAAACAGAGAGTGGGTTTCAATGGGCAATTTTCACAATGGAGAGAGGTAAAAAGTGGTGTGCCCCAAGGATCTGTCATGGGACCGGTGCTCTTCAACCTCTTCATAAACGAACTGGAGACAGGGTTGAGCAGCGAGGTGGCTAAGTTTACAGATGACACCAAACTTTTCCGAGTGGTGAAGACCAGAAGTGATTGTGAGGAGCTCCAGAAGGATCTCTCCAGACTGGCAGAATGGGCAGCAAAATGGCAGATGCGCTTCAATGTCAGTAAGTGTAAAGTCATGCACATTGGGGCAAAAAATCAAAACTTCAGATATAGGCTGATGGGTTCTGAGCTGTCTGTGACAGATCAGGAGAGAGATCTTGGGGTGGTGGTAGACAGGTCGATGAAAGTATCGACCCAATGTGCGGCAGCAGTGAAGAAGGCCAATTCTATGCTTGGGATCATTAGGAAGGGTATTGAGAACAAAACGGCTAGTATTATAATGCCGTTGTACAAATCTATGGTAAGGCCACACCTGGAGTATTGTGTCCAGTTCTGGTCACCGCATCTCAAAAAAGACATAGTGGAAATGGAAAAGGTGCAAAAGAGAGCGACTAAGATGATTACGGGGCTGGGGCACCTTCCTTATGAGGAAAGGCTACGGCGTTTGGGCCTCTTCAGCCTAGAAAAGAGATGCCTGAGGGGGGACATGATTGAGACATACAAAATTATGCAGGGGATGGACAGAGTGGATAGGGAGATGCTCTTTACACTCTCACATAACACCAGAACCAGGGGACATCCACTAAAATTGAGTGTTGGGAGAGTTAGAACAGACAAAAGAAAATATTTCTTTACTCAGCGTGTGGTTGGTCTGTGGAACTCCTTGCCACAGGATGTGGTGATGGCATCTTGCCTGGATGCCTTTAAAAGGGGATTGGACAAGTTTCTGGAGGAAAAATCCATTATGGGTTACAAGCCATGATGTGCATGTGCGACCTCCTTATTTTAGAAATGGGCTATGTCCAAATGCCAGATGCAAGGGAGGGCACCAGGATGAGGTCTCTTGTTATCTGGAGTGCTCCCTGGGGCATTTGGTGGGCCGCTGTGAGATACAGGAAGCTGGACTAGATGGGCCTATGGCCTGATCCAGTGGGGCTGTTCTTCTGTTCTTATGTACTGTTGGGTGCTGCCAAGCTACTGTCACAAATGGCAAGAGGCACAGAGCGTATTGCAGCAGCTCTGGAAGGCTTGAAGTGGTTTAGTATGTTGGCAGCAGGACGGGAAGGTTCAGGGGTATTCCATGGTGGGGAGAGGGAGGACATGGGTAGGGAAGGGAAGGGAACGGAAGGGGAGGATATCTATGGCAAATGCACACAACAGATCCTATCCCCCATTTTCCGGCCTGCCCTGCGCCCATTCTCTCCTCAGATGCATGCCAGTTTTATAGCTGGCATGGGTCTGAGGAGACACTTAAGCTACCAGGATACCTATGCAGAGGTCAGTAAAAAATACCTCTGGCAGGTCACATGATTGCACACACCCCCATTACTGGATGTAGCACATGCTGTCCCGGCATGGTTGCATTGGCCCCATGGTGGGGGAAAGGATTGGTCAGAGAACCCTTGACTAGCTTGCCTGACTACACTTCAGTGACAAGGAACAGACAGGGAACACAATTTCAGGGTTTGGTGATAATAGTAGGAAACAGGATTAATGCATCTGCTGCTGCTTCAATGTCTGCATTTTGATATCACAATCTAAGCTGCATCTTATTTTCCATCCTGAAAAAGAGATCTTTGTTTCATTCAGCAGTCTTCTACCAGGTTTGGAAGACAGAGGACAGCAGGAGAAAGGAATGGGAACCTTTGCTGACTAAGCTTCTGTGGGGAAATCCATTTTGGCTGAAGGTGCGTCAATAAATTCCAGTGAACAAAGGCCAATATCCCATGCACCAGCACCATGTGCAAGTAATTACTAATGGATAAGATTACCCAGTCCAAATACTGCCAAATCAGCATGACATATTTTGTATTAAGTATTCTAGTTTTGCATATCAGGTTGCATATCAGGCAGTTTTGCATATCAGATGCAGCCACAGTGCAGTCCCAAAGGAAGGGAACAAGGAGGAGTGTGAAGAGCTCCCCCAAGACTGCCCCTCCACAGCAGAATGCAGTAGACACCCAATGTGCATGGCTACATCAGCACTGGAAAGCTGGATAGGATTGTTCTTCTTCATGTTTGAGAGCCAGGGTGGTGTAGTGATTTGGGAGGTGGACTCAGAAATCCCCCCTCAGCCATGGAGCTTCCAGGCTGACCTTGGGCCAGTCACTTACTCCCAGCCTCACCTACCTCACAGGGTTGTTGTGAGGAAAAAAGGAGGGGAGCAGCCGTGTACACTGCCCTGAGCTCTTTGGAGGAAGGGCTGTACAAAAATGTGATTGATTGATTGATAAATAAATACATAAATGTTGGTATGCCTCAAAGCCAACCTAAATTGGCCTCAAGGCCAACCTAAATTTATTTCACTCGACCTTGACAATTTTCAAATTTCATCCATCCAAAGCTAAATTCCACAATCTAAGCATGCAGGGTTTGGGATGGGTAATTTAATATCCAGCTGGCAAGAGTCCACCCCATACTTAGGACTTCTGCTTGCATATTCATTGAGCAAATGCAGAATAGTTACTGGCTGAATATGGTCAGATACAGTAGGTCACATCGGCTGGCTAAATGTTTCACCAACAAGATGTGCTGCTCCCCGAGAACAAAATAGGAACAAGTCTTAGCATGGAGCAAATGGCCGTGCAAAGACTTCTCCTCTGGTCCTTTCCTAGTTTGTCCAGGTAGTTGCCAGGAGCAGTCATAAAGCTGCAAAAACTAGTGGACTTGATCTGCATAACTAGCATACAATTTACATTGCCTATATTTGGGAAACTGAACTATAGCAAATCTGAACATCCTGCAACCTATTTTGTGGATATCACCCTCCTGCCTTAGAGAGACAGATCGCCATTCTTTGTAGCTACACTGTAGCCTTCTAAGCAACTTCCTAGAAAAAAACAACCCTCCTCTCCATCAAGTGTAAGGTCACGTTCATGACTATTCATGATGGTGAAACATCAATACTTGTCAACTTGTTCATACCAAATTTCTGTAGCATTGTGGTTTTGTGAATAAGCCTGTACAGGATAAAGGTGCCATTTACCATGCCCTACAAAAAAAGCTATTCCAGTATGTGGTTCATACTGTGCTTTGAGTATGTAGAAAGAAACACATGGCCCAATACTATTGAGCTGGTGCTCAGCCCATGTGTGCTATCACAAATGCCCCCTAAAGTGATCAGACGGACAAGAATGGCCATTGCCTGTTTTAAGATTACAGTGGTTATATGCTGCTCAGGTTATTAACAGCTCTGCATAGTAGGGGGGAAAAATAGAGGGAATATTGACAAGATGTTATTGATTTTTTTTGTCAGGATCACCTGAATTTCTGACATGACTCACTGACTCTACACACTGAGTTACTGTAAGCATTTAAATGGGCCTTTGTACTAAGTATTTATACCAAAGTTAATGACCTCAGTTGGCTTAAGCTCATCATGTGATGAGTTTTATTTCTCTCATTTTGGTTTTTAATCATCCGTATGAATTCACCCCTACAGTTGTATTTCCCATTTATTCTTTTAGCAAGCTTGTTCAAAAGGGAATGAACCAGAAAGGGGAAAAGACAGCCATCTTCTTTGGTCACCTCTGTAAACATGAAGAGAACTGTTTATTTAACACTTATCAAAACACAACAGCAAATTATTCTGGATTAAAAGGCTGGACCAAATTATCATAAATTAAAGAGTAAATATCATTTAATTACTTTATATCAGACTGTGAACTATGCTACCAATATTGCATTTTACAGCTTGACTCGCATTTCTCAGTATTAGTTATTAGGAAATGAAGTCCAACCTGTTTAGCCAGGTCACCCAAATTATGTGTGTCGTTGAGGAGTTTGTTCTCTTTAGTCAAGTAGGTTGCTGGCTGTTGAATTTTTAATTGGTTGCAAATGAACTATGACACTTCTGCGCGTGGCCTTGCTTGTAAAGGGTAAGAAAGACCTATTTGATGATTTGAATTACAAATCTCTTGTGCATCAAACGGTGATGAATATTTCAGTATGCTAACTGGAATTAGACATGATCTTTTGAAAATACCCCTACTTGCAAAAGTCAGAATTATACAGCCCCGACCTTTACAATGAAAGGAACAGGATTCTTTTGAAGTCCAGTGACACATGCAAGGGAATGTAACTTGCTGCAAAATTGTGAAAAGTACAGAAAATGTATGCATGCTCAAGGTTATGTATTCATTTATGGATGATTCTGAGTAAGAATACAAGGATTCCGCCCCCCCCCCCCAAATCCATGTAGTGATCATCTTTTGGGATGCCTGGATCCCTTTCAGCTCCAGACTGATGGTTGGAACTGTGTTGGAACTGACAGCATTTTGCTAAACAGTAGCATTCACTGAGGGGGTCATAAATTGGTGACATGATAAATACAGCAGGCAAAATTTTCACAATTTTGCAACACCTCCTGTAAGCAGCTCCTCCTATTTACCATCAGAGCCATTTGGGGCAGCGAAGGCAACGTGCAGGCGCTCACTGAACTCATCACTACTGTGGGTTAAGTCTACTGGTCTGCACTCCATAGATCCTGTAGCTGGATGGAGGCCTTGTATGAATGCTCTAATTGGCAAGCTTGCGCTGCCACTTGATCATATGTATTTTTACCCAGAGGTAGCTCCTGCTGAGGTCTATAAGTCTTTCTCCCTCTTTCTCCCTCTATAAGTCTTTCATCCTGTGCACAGGATTGCCCTGCCTATCTCTATTTACTAGGAACTAGATTATTCCAATCCCATGCCCAGCTCTTTGTTTGTGACTCCAAGATAGGTGTATTGTTGTAGTGAGTGTGCTACAGCGAACATGGCCATCCCCAGTTATGTGGCAACTATACTGCATGGTGGTCCTATGATCATCGGGCCTCTAGCCTGCAATCCTATGCACAGTTACCTGGGGCTAAACTTCATTGAACTTACTGAGGCTTACTTCTGAACAGGCACGCAGAGGATTGTGCTATGTGTGTGTCATGCTTTTTGCAAGACTAGCCAAGTGCCAAAGGTGTTTAGGAGCATGTGTGTGTGTGGTGTCTCTGCAACCTACATATATAACTAGCATATAATTGACCACCCTGCTCTACTTATCAAATGACTATTGTGCTAGTTTATACTGAAGTCCACTCTGATCCTATGAGCTTCATCAATTCTCCTTTGTGTGTGTGGGAGGGGGAGAGAGTGTTTCAGTACAACTTCAGTGTACTTGGCACATGCCAAGGGATTCCCAGCACTGAAGAAATGGGATATCTACTATTTGAGCAGAGCTCTATGTGAGTCACAAATCCAAGTTTAATAATGTCATATTCGGTATTCTAAGTTTCATTCCAGTCTCCAGTAGGTGTAGTATAAATATAGTGGAGGTGATAACATGATAAATATTAAAATAATACACCAAAGGGAAGTGAGGACAGTTGAAATGAAAGGCTGCTGTTGATGAAAATACAATCTGTAAGTTATATAATTCCCAAGTCCTTTATAGGTTATTCATGCTTGCTCAGTGAATCCCTGCTTGGTTTACCTTATTCTAAAGTGATAATGCTCAGGCAAAGAAAAGGGCAAACAATGATGGACATTTCTCCCCTCAAAAATAGGTTGTTACAGTAGTAATAACAATACAATTGAACTTCAGCCAGCCTGTCTTGTAGAGTTGCCGAATATTTGCTACATTTTTGCTGTTCAGTCTAGCATCTTTCTATGTAAAGAATAGAGAGACATCTTGGAACTACCTGAGTGCCAATTTATTTCTGCCGCTTGTATCATTTCTAATTTCTGTGCCATTTCTGCTTAGCAAGCCATTTCAGGTAGATAGCACCACACAGATAACATAAACCAAGAATGCCCCAGAATATTTTATATATAATACTGTCATTTGAAATATTTTCAGGGCTTGAAGCAGACTATTATATGTCAACAGGGACATTTCACACTTTGTTATGTTTGTGTTTGTTTAATTGTAGATAAATATTGCATAGAGAAAAATTGAGCCTTCCAGTGAATGAATTTGGCTGAATTCCAGTTTCCAATTCCACAGTAGTTTTAAAGTATTCTGTTTTCAGGAAATGGTTTCATACATTGACTTGTCTACCTATAAAGGCAAGCCTTGCCTCATCATTTGTGTCCGAGTCTTGGGTTCACATTCTGATTTTCTTCCCCACTTCCTTAATTTCAGAAACCATAGTTTATGGTTACCTATGAATTGGCAAACCATAGGTTGCCTGTAAACCAGAATTACAAGCTACAGTGCACCAAGAGAGATAAAGTAGCAAAGCTGTGACAAAAGACGGGTTGAGTATTGGTTTAAGTATTGCAAAATATACGTAATGTATGACAGAGTAGAACTAAAAAAAATTAAATATGAAATACTTTATGCACATTCTTTATGTATTTAAATCTGAGAAACTAGTAAGATAACCACATATGAACAGATTCCTGTTAAGCCACATGGCTGTGCAGTTGTACGTGTTGAAGCCCCTTGAAGCTGAGCTCTATGTAGCTTAAAGCTTGGCATTCCTGGAAGCCCAGCGATGATGTCTGACATCATCACCATGCACCCAGAAAGGTCGCCAAACTGCACAAAACCATCAAAGGGGATTTCGCTAGTGCACATCCAAGGAGAAAAAGGGGGCAGCGAGACTACTGCCAGAAGGATAGGATCTAGCTTGTGCCATCACCACCAGATCCACCATTACCTCTCCCAACCTTCCTGCCCCTGCTACTCTTTCCTCCCTGCCCAGTTTCACTCCACCCCACCACCTTTCTCTGTACGTACACATGCTTTTATGAGGAATGTTGCAGTTGGAAGGGAACTAGGCAGTCATCTAGTCATCTTGACATTTAATTTACCTGGGAACCCTCATTTCATAAAGCTTTACAATATATTTTTGTCTCAGAACTGAATGTGATATTTTTTGTTTAACTATGAATTTAATTTACTGTTGTATAGTATTGAAAATGTCAAGAGAAAGAATAAACAGATCCTGAAATATGTACTGTACGTCATCTGTGAGTTTTGACAATTTGATGCCTACATGAGGAAGAATGCGTGTGTGTGAGTTCTCATCCACTAGTAATCCTACTATCAGTATATACTTTCTCAAGCAATCTATCTTGAAGTTTACCTTACCCTGTCTCCCATCAGAAATTGATATATTGTAAAGAGCAATTACTTATAGCTTGTGAGCTACTTGCAGAGGTTCCTAATTAATTATTCTTGGCAGAAGAGCTTTTCTTTAAATGCAGTGCTGGAAAAGTAGCAAATAGATAAGAACAAGAATGAAAATTTAAATGAGATCATTAATTACCACGTATGATACAGGTAGCGCTGTACAGGACAACAGATTGGGTGAGAAATGAATGGTGGAAGAAGGTGGAAGAAGAACGAAAATACAGGTGGTAAAAATAGGAATTGTTAGTTCATACCAGAGGTTTCCAAACTGCTGTGATGCCCTTTGAACCCAAAAGTGAATGACAATTATGCAAAACGGGTCATGTGTTGACGTCACCACCATTTACTTCTGGGTTCTAAGGCCTAACGTGAGCCTCTAAACAACAACAAGAGGATCCAGTGAGCAGGTGGGCAGGCTTTTTGCAGCACCACCACCTGCGGGCAGCAGGTGGCCCGCAACACCCCAGCAAGTGCATCATGATGCCCCTGGACATCAGGACCCACAGATTGGGAACCACTGGTTGATACACTGGAAAAGAAGTACACATCAGGAAGAAAGATTATTTTGTCTCCTCCTGGGGAGATGAGAAACTGATAATCTCAGATTAAAATTCTTGTAACAAGTACTTCATGTGATGAATCCCCTGTATTTCCCTGAGCTTTGTGCCTTTTTTTTTTCAGTATTTGGGGCAGTTCTGGCTCACTAGCAGCAGTCTGTGCCATTCAGCTTCTGGGATCAGTTTATAAGCAACTTTGACCCTGTTGTTACAAAATCCATCAGCCAATAGGGGAAATTCAGCTACTCTTTCATTTGAGTTAATGAGCTCTTGCTTAAAATTGGAATGTGTATGTTGATTGGCTCACATTCCTGTTTGTTTTGTTCCACTCCTCTAACTAGGGAGTGCCACACCATCATTCTAGTGAATGTAAAACCTCCCAGTGCACAGGAAATTGTAGTTCCCTTTAAGCAGCCCAAGAACTCAGAGAGGGGCTCCCACTTACTGCATAGCAGGTGCAAAGGGCTGGAGATTGCTGTATTAAGGTGATTTAGCAAGGGAAAATGTTCAACTAGATTGTCAGCGCAATCCTATCTTGCATTGGAACAGGTAGGCCAAGAGGCCTGCACTGTATCCAGTGCAAGATAGGGGCCCAAAGTGGCTCAGCCAGAGACAAGGGGAAAGTCTTCCCCTTACCACCGGGTAAGATACTGCAACCCCAATGGGTTTCTTCAAACTTGCACCACCTCCAGAGATGGCATAAGTCTGAGGAGAGCTGAGAGACTTGCAGCTGCTCCACGCTGCTTGGGAATGGGGGCTAGGATCCGGCATATCTGCTGGGTCCCAATCCTGACTCCCATCCCCGAGAATGCCCTCTGCCCACCCTCCCCTTGCCGTGGAACACCTCCCTCCCTCCTCCTCCTCCCCACCCACCCCAGACCTTTGCATCGGTTGAGCTCAGCTGATGCAGGGCTCCCTGGCTAAGTAGGTGCGGAGGCTGGATTCAGCCTCAGTGGGCCAGCATGTGCCCTGCACTGGCCTGGCTGATGTAAAGCACATTTGCACCTCCTGTAGTGCAAACGTGCTTGATGGCATGTTTGCGACCCTCAAGGGATTTGCCCAAGGGCAAGTTAAGATCGCACCCTGCATCTGTTTCCTGGTTTTTTTGGGCCAGTTTTGCAAAGTCCTCCTGACTAACTCAAACATCTCCTGAGCATGGTAAGCAGATTGAAGTAGCATTGTGACCCCATCCACTGGGCATGAGTGGTACTTGCACCTTTAGCAATCCTGTCCATTTTACTTAGGGCTGCAACGCTTTCCCTCAACCTGCCATCACTTGCTATCACCTTCTTCTTCTGCTGCTTAAACTTTTAAATAACATTAGTTCTACTGAACTAGATTCAATAGAATCTAAATGGAGAAATAAATGGGGAAGATTTTAATAGAAATCCCTGGGGATTAGGTTCTCCTGGGGGGGTTGCCTAGATGGTCCCTCTGTATGGTCCCTCTGTATGGACACAGACCAGGGTGTCCAAAGTTTTTGGCAGGAGGGCCATATCATCTGTCTGACACTGTGTCGGGGGCCAGGGAAAAAAAGGAATTAATTTACATTTAAAATTTGAATAAATTTACATAAGTTTACATAAATGAATATATTAAAGATGAACTTATATGAATGAATGAAACACCCAAGGGTTATTAAGGAATTGAAGAATGAAGTTGCAGATCTCTTGACTAAGGTATGCAACTTGTCCCTCAAAACAGCCACGGTACCAGAAGATTGGAGGATAGCAAATGTCACGCCTATTTTTAAAAAGGGAAAGAGGGGGGACCCGGGAAACTATAGGCCGGTCAGCCTAACATCCATACCGGGTAAGATGGTGGAATGCCTCATCAAAGATAGGATCTCAAAACACATAGACGAACAGGCCTTGCTGAGGGAGAGTCAGCATGGCTTCTGTAAGGGTAAGTCTTGCCTCACGAACCTTATAGAATTCTTTGAAAAGGTCAACAGGCATGTGGATGCGGGAGAACCCGTGGACATTATATATCTGGACTTTCAGAAGGCATTTGACACGGTCCCTCACCAAAGGCTACTGAAAAAACTCCACAGTCAGGGAATTAGAGGACAGGTCCTCTCGTGGATTGAGAACTGGTTGGAGGCCAGGAAGCAGAGAGTGGGTGTCAATGGGCAATTTTCACAATGGAGAGAGGTGAAAAGCGGTGTGCCCCAAGGATCTGTCCTGGGACCGGTGCTTTTCAACCTCTTCATAAATGACCTGGAGACAGGGTTGAGCAGTGAAGTGGCTAAGTTTGCAGACGACACCAAACTTTTCCGAGTGGTAAAGACCAGAAGTGATTGTGAGGAGCTCCAGAAGGATCTCTCCAGACTGGCAGAATGGGCAGCAAAATGGCAGATGCGCTTCAATGTCAGTAAGTGTAAAGTCATGCACATTGGGGCAAAAAATCAAAACTTTAGATATAGGCTGATGGGTTCTGAGCTGTCTGTGACAGATCAGGAGAGAGATCTTGGGGTGGTGGTGGACAGGTCGATGAAAGTGTCGACCCAATGTGCGGCAGCAGTGAAGAAGGCCAATTCTATGCTTGGGATCATTAAAAAAGGTATTGAGAACAAAACAGCTAATATTATAATGCCCTTGTACACATCGATGGTAAGGCCACACCTGGAGTATTGTGTCCAGTTCTGGTTGCCGCATCTCAAAAAAGACATAGTGGAAATGGAGAAGGTGCAAAAGAGAGCGACTAAGCTGATTACGGGGCTGGGGCACCTTCCTTATGAGGAAAGGCTACGGCGTTTGGGCCTCTTCAGCCTAGAAAAGAGACGCTTGAGGGGGGACATGATTGAGACATACAAAATTATGCAGAGGATGGACAGAGTGGATAGGGAGATGCTCTTTACACTCTCACATAATACCAGAACCAGGGGACATCCACTAAAATTGAGTGTTGGGCGGGTTAGGACAGACAAAAGAAAATATTTCTTTACTCAGCGCGTGGTCAGTCTGTGGAACTCCTTGCCACAGGATGTGGTGCTGGCGTCTAGCCTAGACGCCTTTAAAAGGGGATTGGATGAGTTTCTGGAGGAAAAATCCATTATGGGGTACAAGCCATGATGTGTATGCGCAACCTCCTGATTCTAGGAATGGGTTAAGTCAGAATGCCAGATGTAGGGGAGAGCACCAGGACGAGGTCTCTTGTTATCTGGTGTGCTCCCTGGGGCATTTGGTGGGCCGCTGTGAGATACAGGAAGCTGGACTAGATGGGCCTATGGCCTGATCCAGTGGGGCTGTTCTTATGTTCTTATGTTCTTATGTCTTTTAATAGCTCAAGGCCTATAAAAGGCCTTGCACAAAGCAAGGCTGGCCTTTACTTTGCTGCCGCTACTGCATCACAGACGTGAAACAACAAGCAATGGAGAGAGCCCTCATCCCACAGTTCACGCAGGAGGTTAAACAGTTGCCCTCATGCTGACAGCAGTTGCATCGGGCCAGTGTAGGCTCCAACAAATCTCTGAAGGGCTAGAGGCTCATTGGAGACTGGGGGCTCCCCGAGGGCTGCATTGAGAGGCCTTGAGGGCCGCAAGTGGCCCCAGGGCCTGGGTTTGGGCACCCCTGGTCTAAACTGGTGGCAGCAGATAGCAAAGACTTTTCCCCATTCAGTTGCATATCCAACAAAGGGAAAGTGGGGAACAGAAAAGGGAAAGCACACTAAATACTAGGCCCTACTTCCCTGGGTCATCCTGCATTCTCTTGGGAGTCCCCCCTGGCCATGATGCTTCAGTTTTGGAAGCATGAGACTAAGTTTTCTATTTTGCTGCAGATAATATATTCATATAGTTATGCCATCCGAAATTGTAGACAAGCCAACAGCATCACCTATCCACTTTTAAAAAAAAAGAACAACCATGAAGCTTGCAAGTGAAATGTGCTTATGAAATGAACTCCAAGTCAAGAAAAGAAGCAAATGTAGAATAGCCTTCTGGAGGGGAAAAAAATGTCTACTTAACTGACGAAAGGTCAAGAGACTCGGCTGTCTTTTGAACACCTAAAAAATTATCTCACATTCACAAACATCCTGACAAATATATTGATCTACAGAAAGACAAAGTAACAAAAAGACTGCAGAGCACTAATTAAAGGTCAAAGCATCTTTATTTCAATTTAAAATGTTTGAGAAACACACTCTTTCTTAGGTCCCTTGAAATTTAATCTGCAGATTTTAATCTATTGCAGTTATTTGGGAACAAATCCAACTGAACTCACTATGTTATTCTTAAGACCAAACAAGCATAGGATTAGCCTGAAAACTTTACATTTTTCTACTTTCTGTTCTTACTGTCTAAGAGTTGAATTGTTTTCCAGGTATTGGGTGTGTTTGCAATCTATCTGGGTTGTTTTTGTGAGGTGGTTTGTTCTTGATGTTTGTTTTTCCAGAATTCTTCATACAAAAGGAATTCATTCAAAAAGATCAAAAAAGTTCAGTGTATGTGATGCATACATCCTCTCCCCCCCGGCATTATGATTCTGGTACATGGTCAATATTTTATTTCTGTATATTTCAAGGGCTGCAGGAGTCACACATTTATACATGTGTACTTGGTGCTAGGTGCTTGCTAGGAGAGGAATAGGACAAGGCTTAAGGCAAGAGACCATTGATGCACAGGCCAGAAAGTCCTCACTGTTGATAAAACCATGTAATCACCCCCCCCCTTCCTTAACTGATCATTAGAGTTCCACAAATCTGAATGGTTACTTCTTTACTCCTGAAATTCAAATGGAGTTTTCACAAATATGCTGTGAAAGTTCAGATGAAGCCTACCAGCTCCAAATCTGGTAGGATATTTGGTACCTTGTAGCCAAAGCCACTTCCTAAAGATTCCAGTGTTTGCGAAAAACAGCATTTCCAAACAAAGGAAAGATTGTGCACCTTTAATGGTACCCCATGAAGCACTCTTTCTGATTACTGCACAATGGTCTGGTGACTGAGAAGAAAAATGAAGAAAAGTTAATAATCATCATTACAGCTGGAAGTCATAGCCTTTGGACTCTAGCTAGATTTTATGGTGAAGATGTTTAAAATATAATTGATGCATACAGTAATCCACATTCATATGGAAATAAGGATCAAATTTGTCTTAGTGTCCAATTCTAACCATGTCTACTCAGAAGTAAGTCTTATTATAGTCAATGGGGCTTACTCACAGGTAAGTGAGGATAGGATTGCGGCCTTACAGCCCACTCCTGAGCTGCCCAGTGTGCAGGGCTGCCGCTGCACAAAAATGGCTGCCACGGCATCCTAGCACAACCAGGCAGCTGCCGGCAGCTCCTCAGGAGGAGACATTCATCCCCTTCCCCCAAGTATGGGAAGTAGCCCCACAATGGGGCTACTCAACTCTTTGGCAGCTCTTCAACCGGCACAGAATCAAGAAGCTTTGTGTTGGGCTGCATGGCCCGACACAGGGCTCAGGATCCAGTGGAGCAGAGCTCAGCCTGTCCCACCCCCCTCCTGCCCCACTCCCTCTCTCACCATGCCTTCCCCCTGCCCTCTACCCACCCTGGAATACCTCCTCCCACCTTCCCCCATGGCCTGACTTACCTCTCTACAGCCAGGTGCTTAGCACAGAGCACCTGGCGGTAGATTGCTGGCCTCCTATCAGTGCTGTCCCAGCACATGTTTTTCACACACTGCAGCTCTGCCAGCATGCACTGCGTAGGACTGAGTCCTTAATCTTTAGTAGCACAAATAACCTTCAGTCATAACATCTATGGCCACATTGTTTGCTCATTCAAAAGACAAGACAGATATTTAAAAGCAAAGTTCTGTCCAGAATTTTATGTAGAACTTTAGACTCCTTGAAACATCTACTCAGAGTAAATCTTCTTTTGCTGGAATTAACAGCCACGGAAAGTGTGTATGTTATTATTAAGGATAGGTATGTACCATTTCCAGCAACACAGCTCACAAGTCATAGTTCACTTTACATAGCGAGCTAAAAATATAAATGGTTCCTTGTTACAAAACTACTTGACACCTAGGAAGATACTGATCATCATTATTGCTCCTGCCTTTTTTGTTGTGCCCTGCCCTTTGGTATCTAAACTTAATGCTCTGCAGTTTGAGTAATGGGTTTGCCAATGGGGTAAACAAGTAGGTTCCCTTGTAACTTGATTACAGCCAAATTCAGACCATAATAAAAGGTCAGGGATTCATTTACTTTGCCTCCAGAGCAAAGGTGGTAAACGCTTTATTGCAAGATATTTCCCATACTATGCTATACCATACTCTCCATCAGAGATAATGGCGGTAGGAATTCTTGCATTTGGGCCCATCTGTGTGTTGTGGTGTAAAGTGGAGGCACTGTTCTGATTTCAGTAGCCTCACTGGAACAATATTCTCAACAATATTTAAAGGCTCACTTGGAGATCTTCAAGGTTATAAAGCACTTATTGAGTGAGCAGAACACATCACATGTATTACCTTTATAGAATCCTTACAAAATCATGCAAGGTGAGTACTATTCCTGTATTGCTGGTGGAGAGCCAAGGCTGAGAGGGAACAGCTTTACTCAAGTTCAAGATAACTTCCTTAAAGGACTAGTGAGTTCATGGCCAAGGTAAGATTTGAACCTGCGGTCCCTTTATTTGTAGCTCAGCGCCCAATCCTATACCCCACCAGTCCACAGCAAGCTGCACCACTGATAGAGCACACACTGCATGCTATGATGGGAGGGGCAACCAGATGGCCTGGGAGAGGTAAGAAAAACTTATTTTTATAGACCTCTCTGCAGGCTGTCTGGCTATCAATGGGTCTCCTCAGACCTACACCTGCTGTTTGGCTGGGGTAAGTCCAAGGAGAGGCAGGGACTGTGTTGGAAAACAGGGATAGGATCCTAACATGTGCTAGTTTTGCTGATATCCACCCCTGTGTCTCTCTCTGCCTAGGAGCCTGCTGCCATAATGTAGTCAGCACCAGTCATAAAATGTGCTCCAGCAGCACACTACTTAGCCTTCCCACTAACACCAGCAAATCAGAATTCGCCAGCCAATCCAGATAAGATGGACGGCCTTAAATGGTGGCAGGAGGGCAGAATAGGGGTGGAGGAGGGCAGATGAAGGCAGAACCAGGGGCAGGGGAAGGTGGAACCGGGCGGCAAAGGGGGCAGGGAATGGGAGGATCAGGTCTCGGAAGGAGGTGGATTTGGTGGCTACAGCAGCCACCGAATCCTGACCCCCTTCCCTGACCCATTACCACAGTGCAGGTCCATGTGGGTCTGCACAGGTTCAAGTAGACCTCCCCCCCCATACCATGGAGTCTTACCCCCCATGTTCCCCCAGGTAAGGGAACAATTTTTCCTTTATCTCAAAGAGACCTGTGTAACTGTCCTCCTGCAATTCACAGCAGCAGCCATTTCAGCACCCCTGCATCAATGGGCGCAAAAGATAGGATTGGCAGTGAGTAGCGGTTCCAGGATGCTCTGTTCTGCTCAGATCTGCGCCACCTGTTTAGTGCCACCTAAAGAGGTGACGCAGATTCGAGTAGACCCATTGGGGCCACTACAGCTCTCTCTGGGATAAGCAGAATTGTTTCCCCTTGCCTCGGGTCAAGCGTCAGACAGCCCAAAACTTGCACTGGATACAGCACTGGTTCTGCCAGCCTGCCTGTCCCAGTGCAAGTGAGGATTGTGCTGTGTAGTAGTTAAAATGAGTTTAAAATTATGTCTTTGAGGTTATGTTTGTGATTCATATATTGTGATCTTTCCATACATTTACATTATTTGAAAATTCATTTACAGGATTCTAGAAAAGCAGAACTTACTCAAGTTTAAATAGCAAAATGTAAAGATTGAACAAATTGCTTTTTCTCACAAAACGGCATTCAAACATAATTTAATATTTAGTTACAGTGGCAGCTTGTCATTTTGCTCTTTGACTGCAAACATTAACTCATGAGGCACTGGAACTCTAAAAGGCCTATGAGAAATCTAAACTGGAAATCTAAAAGGCCTTTGAGAAAAAGAGAATGGCAAAGAAAGTATCTTAGAAAGGGATTTTAACATTTTGCTTACCCTCCTGTGTAGTGGTGATACAGTACAACACAAACCCTCTCTATAGAGTGGTTTATAGGTCTTCCAAGTGGATATCAGAAATCATCCAAGTGGACCAAAGGCCAGTGCCCATCAGAGGAACCACCTGACCAGATCTGAATCCTCAGTACTGGTGGCATTAACAGTGCCCAATAAGCCAACAAGGAGCATGGGGTGGGACTTTGCCATAAGACCCCAAAGAACCTGGAGCCAGCATTGGGCTCAATTACATTCAGATTGTGATTTAATCATAGTGTGTTTCCTCAGAATGAGCCATAAGACCCCATAAGGCCAGAATGAGCCATGGTTTCTTAGTGGTCCCAGTTTGGATGATCATCATTCCGCAAACTAAGTTTACAGCTGAA
This sequence comes from Tiliqua scincoides, assembly GCF_035046505.1. Classification (NCBI taxonomy): domain Eukaryota; kingdom Metazoa; phylum Chordata; class Lepidosauria; order Squamata; family Scincidae; genus Tiliqua; species Tiliqua scincoides. Next base: position 84,457,023 of record NC_089821.1, read on the forward strand.
TCCTATAAGGACTTTAAGCTGGCAATCTGCTTGCAGTCTATCAGCTTAAGTTCCAGGCTGATGGCAGGAAAGCTGCTCCATTATTTCTTGAGCCGTGGCCATCATGGCAAGTGGTCAGAGACTATGCCCAGGTGACAATGGTTTGCTGAAACTCCTCTATCCCCCCTGTCATCAATCAGCGATGAGGGAGGATCAGGGAGGGTCATGCACAGAGGGTCAGGGCAGGGAGCTGGCAAGATCAGAAGTGAGAGGGGGAGGATCTCAGCAGCACCAGCACTCTCCAAGATCCTATCCCCCCTTCTTGCTCCAGACCCATCTCCAGGAGCTGTGGCGTTCCCAGGGACAGAGCACTGCACTAGGTTTTGCAGGCACCTCCATGTACCATGAAAGCGGCCTCTTTCCCTTGTCTTTTGAGCCATTCCAGGTGGCAAGAGCAAACCAGAGGTACCGTAGATACTCCCCTATAAGTCAATCTCACAGATAAGGCGAGCACAGATTTTGAGCCAAAAATCATGACTGTTTCATGATCCTTGGATAAGTTGGGTGTAATACTTGGGTAATGGTGCTTGAGAGGAGGAGCTGCAGCTTGCCGAGGAGCCTGATTGAAAGGGGGGGGGAAGAATCTAAACCATGCCACTGTTTTTGAAGACATTAACAAGGAGCTTATGTAGTACTGTATGCCACCCCCCCCCCAAGCAACAGAATGGAACATTGCATTGAACCGCTAAAAAAAAAAATACAGGTTTGAAACTGTAGAAAAGCATTTGCAGTTTTTAAAACCATCCAAAACAAATGCAGCACCAATATAAAGCAACATAAACAGCTTACCGTGGACAACACCCTGCTTCAATTACTGCCAGACAACTTTTTACACTGTTCACTGTCATTTTAAGAGGTTTGGAGTTAAGGAGACTGCTCAGAAGACTCTACAACGCAGCTCCGACTGCCTGAACATTTGAATCACTCAAATGTTCCTTGCATGCTTAACAGACCCTCTGCAGGCACTATGAAAGCTCCTCCAAGCTGCTGAGACAATCCTGAACAGCCCTGACCCCTACGTGACCCACAGATAAGACAAGGTCTCAGTCTAGGCTTGGTTTAGGGCACAATCCTATCCTGCGCAAGAGGCTTGCACTGTATCCAGTGCAGGATTGGGACCCAAAGTGGCTCAGCCAGAGGTAAGGGGAAACTTTTCCCCTTACCCTTGTGTAAGGCACCCTGGCCCCTGTGGGTCTCCTCAAACTTGCGCCACCTCCTGAGATGGCGCAAGTCCAATGAGAGCAGAGCGGCTTGAAGCTGCTCCAAACTCCCCAGGAACGAGGGTTGGGATCCAGCATAACTGCTAGATCCCAGCCCCGGCTCCTGCTCTCCGCTCATCCGCCCCTCAGGTCGCCCACCTCCCATCCTCTCCCCACCCCGGAACACTTCTCTCCCGCCTCCTGTCCACCTCCTGCCCACCCACCCCAGAGCCTTGCGTCAGCCAAGCTCACAAGTTTGCAAACCTCCTGGCACATATGCGACCCTCTTGGGCAAGTCTTTTGCGCCGGTCCAAGTACTTTTATGGATTGCGCCTTTATTGGTAGAAATTTCTCCTCTTACACGTGAGTATCTATGGTAGTTTCCAAGCCTCTCTTGGCTAAATACTGCACTAATGACCCTCTTCCAGGTCACGAAGAGGGCAAATAGCTCTTCCCAGGGTCATCCCAGAATGCATCGCATTAGTTGTTAGTGCTATTTTTAGCCAAGAGTGGCTCAGAAACTGCATGATTTGATCATGCGAAGGTAAGGAAGACTATTTTCGCACTTCCCCCTTTTTAAAGGCATTTAAATGGCAACCCCGGTATCTGCTGGCATCTGCAATGAGTTAAATCCACAAATGCTGGATCTGCAGATACTGAGGTCACACCTGTATCTATATATATAAGCACAATTTCTGGATCATTAAAATAATCAAATTTGAAGAATTAAAACATTCAAGATAACTCTAAAAATGATGCCGGAATTGTAACTTTCAAAGTCAGCCAACTGTATTGTTTGGAAGAAGTCAAATGTTGGTGCTGTATGAATGTGACTAAAAAATTTTGGTAGTTTTTGCAGTTGCAAATGCATAAACAGCCCTTGCTTTTAGATATTTATGAGTTTCAATCGTGCCAAAGAGTCCCGTGTTTTAAGGAACAGGCCAAAAGAAAACTCTCGCCAGAAAAGGACTCGAGAATCTCATCCTCAATCCAAAATGTAAAAGGGAGAAAAATGAGTGGGATTTCTCCATCCATCCCACAAATGCACTGGTATAATTTATCATAGCTAATTTTAACATAGTGTCCTTCCAGCACTTTGGCGGACATGGATTGATACCTTAGAGCAGTAAGAACCCATCTAAAAGGGCTATAGGTCAGAATATATAAATAATTCTCTAGCTGATAGATTTCTTTAACATGTTTATACCGGAGGCATAAGAAAAAGATTGAATTGTTGCCATCTCTTTAACAGCAATGAGCTCCAAAGTGGTCTTAATTAAATGCCTTTGGATCCCTGCAAGGAGAACCACCCTTTAATCTTAATCATATCAATAGTTTATAAATTAAAGCCGGAATGAATAATCCTTTCCTGGATCCATTCAGTTGTACATAACACAAATATTCCTGCAGCTAGTCAACCCAAAATCAGCTGATGGAAGTTCTTATTTCCAGTTATTAAATTATCAGACTCTGGGTATAGAAATGGAATATGGAGTGTATTGTGCTAGGATCAAGTAGTTATCCTGTAGATTGAATAAACAAAATAACTGGATTGTAGTATTAATCAATCACTTCTTGATAATATTGCTGATCATTTCAACTGGAGCACCAGTTGCATGTGTTCCTGTCTCAGTCAGACTTGGCTGTGGGTATCTATGCCTTGGTCACCTCTTCGTATGATTACTGTAATGCACTCTGCTTGGAGCTGCCCTAGAGGACTGTTCAGAAGCTATACTATGGCACAAAATGCAGCTGAGGCAAGATATTATGATAATGGATCATATGTTATTGTGGCTGCATGTTCAGTGTTGGATGCAATTCAAGGTGTTGGTTATGACCCTGAAAGTCCTGAACAGCTTGGTTCCTAGATAGCTGCTGGACTGCCTCACTCCATGTGAATCTCCCTCCATGTGAATCTCCATGCTGATGAAATACTATTGAATGTCTGTATGAAGTTGTTTGGAGATGTTATCTGGAAGTGCAGTGTCACCATTATGCTGATGACACCCAACTCTACTTTTCATTTCCACCTGGTGTTAAGCAATCTGTGAATCAGGGCCCAATCCTGAACTGTGCACACCAATTCAGTGCAGGCGCAGTGTCACAAACGTGTTGTAAGGTATGCCTACGAAATGTTTCACTGCTCAGGGCAAGCCTGCACTGAGACAGCCCTGGACAGAGGACAGGTGACAAATGCCAAGAGCTCCAGACAAGTGCCGGGCAGCAGAAAGGTAAGTGGGGGTGTGGGGGGAGGTGATTCGGGGCAGGGGGAGGGCAGGGAGAAAGCGGGACAGGGGGAGGGAGTGGGGCAGGAGGGGGTGGGACCGGCAGAGCTCAGCTCCGCATGATCCATAGCCCTGCATTGGGACAAATGTCTCCTTCCCCCAAGGAACTGCTAGCGGCTGCCTGGTGCACTCAGGATGCCACAGCAGCCATTTTGGCGCCACTGCAGCCCTGTGCGCTGGCAGCTCAGGATTGGGCTGTTCTGGCAACTGTCAAGTTCTGGATGTCTAATCAATTGAAACTTAATACAGGCAAAGCTGAGATTCTATCAGTCAACTGGAAAGTTCACTCTGGTATGGGTTTACAGATGCTTCTGTTTGGGGTTGCACTGCCCAAAAAGGAATACATGTGCAACCAGAGAGCACTTCTGAATCCAGCTTTGGACATGGAGATGCATGTGACACTTGTGAAGAGGAGTTTTTGTTCAGCTACAGTTGGCACACCTCAAGAAAGCATATTTGGCAACGTGCTCTACTTGAGACTGCCCTTGAAGACTGTCTGGAAACTACAGTGAGTGCAGAATGAAGTAACCAGGGCAATTTCAAACATTTGCTAGTCAGAGCATATTAGCCCCTGTAGTGCTTCCAGTGTGTTTCCAAGCACATTTAAGGTGTCCATCATTATAGGGCTTTGTAAGTAATGACATTTCTTTATAGGTAATTTACATTTCTCTGTTACAATTATTTTGATTGCTGTTGTTTTAAAATTTGGGTTTTTTCATCAAATTGTTTTTTTTTATCAAATTTTTATCAAATTGTCTCAATAAAGGAATCACCAAGGCAATTTTAAATCAAATTGCTTTGGTGATTTCTTTAATAGGACTAGCATTCTAGAAGTGTTTTAAGGAAAGAAAGAAAATGACTAATGGATAAGCTTTTAGGGTAAAAGTATTGATATTTAGGAATCTACATTCTAATATAATTTGTTCCTTTCTGAGGAATGTTTTTGGAATGTAAAATAGGCATCCAGGGACTAAAATATGCATGAGTATACCAAAATAAGCATTTCACTGATTCCATCCTGATGTGAAATAAATTAAGGGCGCAATCCTAACCCCTTCTGTCATTGCTTTCCAGCCCTGGCAAAGCAGTGCCCATGGAACATGTGCTACATCCTGCAGTTGGGTGTCACTCACAGAGGCCTCCTCAAAGTAAGGGAATGTTTGTTCCCTTACCTCAGAGCTGCATTGCCCTTATGTCAGTGCTGGAAAGTGCTGGAAAGCACTGACATAATGGGTTAGGATTGCGCCCTAAGAGTATATTTGTGACTTGGTTATATAAAATTAAATCAAGACCATCAGCCAGTAATCAGTGTTCTGATGAGGTCCAACTTGGAAGTAGTACTGGTGCTTTGATCTCCACCTGTGAAACTTGAGAATGTATTTTTACAGAATTTTGTCATCCACAGTGGAATTTGGTAACTACTTGATGGAGCATGTGCATTTCTTTGCATGTCTGTACTTCATAATCTGAATCCTATGTGCAGCACAGAACTCAGAGCATTGACCCAAATCTCTGTAAAAACAGTTAAATCTTCATATTGGTCATTTCTTTCATTTAAAATTCATTGAAATCATAGATGCAGGCAAATGTTTGCTGCCTTGACATACACAGAATTTGGATGTCTTTTTTCTGTACAGTGTATGCAAAGCCTTAATGATCATTCACATGAAATTTTCATGAAATTATGATAATTTATGTTAACCTCTCTACGGACCATAACACCAACCATGAACACCAAACTAACCTGTGCTGGTCGGAACTCTTTATATAACTCAGTCTACCTCCTGAAAGTGGAGGTCTGTAAAGTTTACCAAAAATTTAGGGAAACAGTAGGCAGGGGCTTTCTAGTAAGGTATCTTGAGCTATAATGTCAGCTGCGTACAATGGTTGCTCAAGCACAACAGAAATTAAATTCAGCTAGGTGGGATGGCATGCATAGAGTTCTTAACGAGCATAACAACAACAAAAATTGGGATTTGGTTGGGGGCTTTTTCCACCAGTATGCCCAAGCATGCCTTCTATTTCACCATTAACATGGGCTAACTACTATAGGTCATTATACTTCGAAGAGCAACAAGGTTTGCAGTATAGAATTTAGAACTCCTCTAATAATGGGCTGGCCTCCAGTCTCTCCCAATGAAATTCTAGAGTCCAACTTAAATCTGGGAAGACAGCAGGCCCTGATTCCATTTTTCCTGAATTTCTTAAGACGAACCCAGACTGGTGGGCCCCTGCTCTTGCCAACTTTTTCACTGCAGTTGACATTACTGGCAAAATACCTGATGCCTTGAAGAAGTCAATAATAATCCCTATCTTTTAAAAAGGTAATAAAAATACCCCAAATTCTTATCAGCCAATCAGCCTAATTTCAATCCTGGGGAAAATGTATGCCATGCATCTCCACCAGAAACAGCTTTCTTGGCTAACTGACAACAATATATTGGACCCTGAACAATCTGATTTCAGGACTGAGTGATCCACTCTTGATAACTGCACTGTCCTTACGCACTTAATAGCGAAGTACACAACCCAACGCAATTCTGCCCTATATGCTGCTTTCTTGGACTTAAAGGGAGCATTTGACTCAATTGATAGAGATATTCTCTGTTCCATACTGGGAGTCTTGGGAATAGATACAAGACTGCTCTTCTTAATTAGGAGCCTCTACTCAGACCCCTCTTGCCAAATTAGGCTTCCACCCAGTGGTGATTTGACGGACGTAGTATTGGTAAACTAAGGTGTCAAGCAAGGCCCGACGCTTTTAAATTTGTTTTTAATGATTTGGCCCCTTTATTACGCTCAGTAGCTGCTCACCCTCTAAAATTGGTCAACTAGTCCTAACACTACTTCTTTATGCAGATGACATGCTGCTGTTAGCACGAACAAAAATTGGTCGAAAGCGGCTAATCTTGGCATGCCTAAAATATTTTGAACAAAATAAGCTGACCCTTAACTTTGATAAATTGAAAATAGTGGTATTCGGCCATTCATGGAAACCAACAACATGGGCATTCCATTCAACAAGTGAAAATGTTCAAATACCTAGGAGTCCTATTCCATTTTAGGCACTCGTGGACTATGCATTGCTAATCAGCTATCCATAAAAGCAGTATAACAGCTCAAGCAATCAGTCTTTTCTTTATGCTTGGGGGAATTCCTTCATACCTGCAGTACTCCAGACATTTAATACTAAGGTAATAGTGCAGTTCCTATATAGCATACCCATCTGGATCTCTGCCTTTTGCATCATGGTCAAGAGGATTCAGTCTCTCTTCGTATATAAAATCTTTGCAGTACCTCGATGCATACCTTATGCTGTTTTATGCCTGGAAGCCAGCCAAAATAAAGTGGAGTCTTTAGCTTGGCTACGCTTCTTCAAACACTGGTTCAGAATTGGCTCTGCTGCAACCAAGGACCCCCTACTGCAGTGGTTCTCGAACTTTTCCGGCTCACGCCTCCCCTGATCCTTGTAGCCATTGGCCACGGCTCCCCATTACAACACCTCACCTCAGTTACCCCCAAAATGGGAATGAAGGTGTTATAATTATACACTAGAAACAAGGCTGCTAGCACTCTGAGGCTGCACTCCTAACCACACTTACCTGAGAGTAAGCCCCATTGAACAAAATAGTACATACTTCTGAGTAGGCCTGGTTAGGATTGTGCCCTGAGTTTGTTAGCAGCACACCTGGAGGGTTTTGGAAAGGGAGGGGGAAGTGATGAATCTGCTGTGGGAGGGGAAGACTTTGTTTTGTGTGTATCTGCTAATTGCAAACTGATGCAAACTGAGACCCAGAGACTGTTTGGCTGGAATCCTAATCCCACTTTCCTGGGAGTAAGTCCCATTGAACACAATAGGACTTACTTCTGAGTAGACCTAGCTAAGTTTGTGCCTTTTGTCTTACAATAGCAGCCAACAGAGTACCCACCCCCCCTCAAAAGGAGGCAGGAGGAAAAAGGGGAACGGCTAAAAAGGAATGGGGATTTTTATTTTTAATCAATTTCTGGAGACAAAGCCATCAAGAGTGGCTTTTTTTCTTTTTTGAAGGGGGGGAAGAGAAAGGTGAAGATCCTGGGTTAAGCTGACAAAGACCCCAAGCCTATGTAGGTCTACTCAGAAGTAAGCCCCATTTGAGTCAATGGGGCTTACTCTCAGGAAAGTGTGGAAAGGATTGCAGCCACATACAGCAAGACTACAACTCACCCCAAAGTAGATGGGGGCTGCTCACACACATACACCCAACATGCAGATGCCACCCCTGTTCCCCCAGGCAAGATAGAGGGATGCAGGCTGGGGCATTTGCCCCCCCCCACTAGGAGCAGAGGAAAGTGCTGCACTGCCTGTATTGCCTCCCAGTTTGAAGCCTGCCAGGAGTGCCCCTGTGCTGATGAGATGCAGCACCTCCGCACTCTTCTCTCTTCTAGCCTTGACCAATCCCAGGATGCCCAGGGCGAGGGGCACACTGGGAAATGTAGTCGTTGGGGGCGAGGTTGCACATGGAGAAAGCTCCATGATGAGATGCGGCACCTCTGCCTGCCCAGCCAGCCTTCTCTCCCACCTCCCCCCCACCATGTTTCACACTGCCCCACCCACCTCATTCTCAGCCTCGGAAAAGTCAGGAGGCAGCCAGTGCAGCTGAGCTGAGCAGAGCTCTCTCCCCGAGATGCCTGGTGACGCTCCTGGAGGCTAGCCACGCCTAACTAGGGAGGCGGGACGCACAGATTGAATACCTCAGCCCTACTGAAAAGTATTTTAGAAGATTCTTTCTGCTCCCCAGGTCTTGCCTTACTTAGTAAAAAAGTTCAATCTTTAGGGCTTTCCCTGGATTTGTTGGGCACAATGCCATGGGCCAGCACATTTAATACCCTACATACCCGGTTAAGGGACATTGAAAAACAAGAGCTTCTAGCCAAGGCCAAAAAAACCTGCTTCCCACTTCACTTTGGATTATCCTAGGCAGTTGATTCTGATAGCAACTATTTAAATTTCCTAACAAAACAGCAGGAACTCAGAGTGTTTTCCCTAGCCAGATTCAACACTTTCCCCTTGAATGAGATGCTCAACATTCCAAAGTATGTTGTTGTGGTTCAGATTCTATTGAGACACTCCCCCATATTTTAATAAATTGATTACTATTCTGACCTACAGAGTCACTATTTATACTCTTTTTAAAAATCTTTTAACGGATCTGAAATTGATGTGGTTAGATATTTACTAACTGGTAGAAATGAGATTCTAACAACCATCATGGCAAAGTACTTTTATTGCATATACTCAAGAATTGTCTCAAGAAGTTGAGTACATGGATAAATTTCTGTTGAACATCCTGGTTTTATTGCTAATGCCAATAAAGGTTTTTGAATTTGAATTTGATAATTTATGTTTCAGGACCAGAAGGGAGGAAGGCTTCAATAACAAGGAAGGTACCACAACAAATAATTAGTTTCCACATTTACACACAGCCCTTTTTGTCTCAGTCGTGCCCCCTCATGGGTGACACAGTGGTTTCTTTATTTCCTGTTCACTGGCAGTGAGAAAGGTTTGATAATCAACTACTTCACTGTTATTATAGACTAGGCCTGCTGATGAAACCTGTACTGTTTCTGTAACTTATGCATTCACTTCTGAATAACTCAGTCATTCTTCCTTCTATGGAACCTATAAATCCATGCAGAATAAAGGTTTGATTTTAAATTAATGATACACCTAATTTGCCTAATGATAAACCTGGAGAGCAATTGTGCTACCAGTGTGCTACCAGGTCACTAGAAGGGTGTGGGGGGTGCGGGTCACACCGGGTGACGCGGAAGGGGGTGATGCACACTGGGGGATGACGCGCTAAAATCGCAGTTTTAGGAAGAACCCCGTCATGCCATATACCATTGGATGCGGAATTTCCAGCGGAATGCAATGCAAAATGCAGGCTGAGAGGACTCCAACAACATCAGAATGATCCTGATCCAATGAATGCAGCCCCCCAAAAACACCGAGGTCCCTCGGTGTGCTAAACTAAGCCACAGGGTCATGTTTACTTGTGAGTAGGCAGACGTACCTTGGCTTGTAATCAGGCCAGGCAAAGGGGAATGTGAGGACACCAGAATGGTCCTGATCCGATGGAACTGGAGTGCAACAAAATGCTCCAGAAGGCAGCCTCCCCCCCCCCCACTAAAAAAGACAAAAAAAAGAGGCTTCAACTGGTAAGGGGAATGTTTTTTATTTTGCACTTGTAAAGCCAGGTGGGTCTTTATCTTGATATGCTTGAAATAGAAGAACTTTAAACTGGGCACTGGGGAGGCCTGAAAATCACACTGATTCTTTTTGGGGGGTGTTATTGCAGGCAGGCTACAGAGAAAATTCACTTGGTGGAACAGGACTGGCTCCCCCTCATTTAATTATTTCTTTTATTTTAATTTAATTATTTACAATTATTTCTTTTAATTTGCCTGATGATGTCACTTCTGGCCATGACATCACTTCCAATGAATCCTGGACAAATTGTCATCTTAAAAAGTGGGTCCTGGTGCTAAAAGATTGAAAACTGCTGCAATAAGGTGTTAGTAAGTTGACACCCTGGGATGTGTGTGACACCACTAGTGATAAAAATCACTAAAATCACAGTTTGGAGGAATAATACATCATGTTATATATCAATCAATGCGTAATTTCATGCAGAATGTGTTCTATCTTTGTTCTATCAAAAGGTACAGCTAAAAAACCAGTGGGGGCGGGGCGATGGTCCATCACTACCCCCACCACCTGGGGTGTTGCTTCCCCCACTGCATGGGGTGACGTGCAGGCCTCCCGCACTGGGTCACACGAATCCTAGTGACGCCACTGTGTGCTACATGTGATTTTTATACATCCCTGAGTTAATTCATAGATTAAAGTGCAAAATTTAATATTTGGGAATGTTCTATAAATTTGCAACTGCCCAATCCTATCCCTAGTCACATTATAGCACATAGCAACACTAGCAGAGGCTGTGCTGCATGCTGCGGTGGGAGGGGCAACTGCACAGCCTGCAAGAGGTAAAAATTTATTTTTTCATAATGTTTTGTGGGTTAGAGTCCATCATGTGGGTGGGGGCTTGTCCATGGAATCACAGGCTGCAATAAATGAATTTTTTTAAGGTGTCACATGACTAATTTTTTTTTCCCTTTTACTTCAACAGACTAACACAGGCAGCCCTCCAGGCTGCTGTGGATTCAAGGATTAACTGATTGTGAAAACAGGAGCAAAGTGCATTCGGCCAAAGTAGTTGCAGGTGGCACTTGTCATCTGATAACTACAAACATACCTGTGCAGAGAACACAGAGGAAGTTTGCATTTGAATTCACAAAGCAAATGTGCCAGAAAGGAGGATTCCCCCCCCCCCTATTATCTATAATCTAGATGAATACCCTACAATTCTATGCGGTAATTTATTTGACCCTAATCATCACTGTTGCCACATTCTGACTGCTAGTCATGTGTCTCTGGCCACTGAAGTTTAACAAGCTTTCCTGCATCGACAGAATTATGTCTTGTTCTCCCCAGAATCAGATATAATGAAGTTGCTCATTAAAAATAATGAGCTGCCTTAGTAATGAGCCCTGATCTACAGCAACTATCTGCAAAATATCTTCTTTTCAATTGAAAGGTAATTAGATTCAATCAAGGTCCTCAAGCTGGGACATAAAAGGTAACCACAAAATCATACTTAATCGTAACAACTGGATACTTTGAACTGTTGGAGGTGGGAGGAAGCCAAGTTATGAAACAGCGTTTAAATTTGGTCGCCATTTGGTAGATGTTAGCTTTAAAAACATGCTTATGCTAATATTGCATAATACTCTAGTCTCCGTAATTTGGAATTTGATATTCTGAAATGCAGTGAGGACTTGGTTTATTTCAGGTTCATTTATACTGGGCATTCAGGCATAGTTAAAATAAGCAGTTTGGGAGTGATAGAGCTTCTTGAGCCAATATAATTTCCATTGCTAAGAATCTGACATTTTGAAAACTTGAATGTTTGCAAAAACTTAATGGGTTGTGTTCAAAGAAATTAGTTGTGTCTAATGCCATGGAAATAGTGTCATTAGTCATGACTAACTTAAAAACCTAATCCTATTCTTCCCTGCACCCAAAAAGGCTTGCACAGCATCCTGTCCAGGGTGGGGGGGTTTCCATAGGTCTCCTCTGGTTAAGAGTCCAATCCTACACAATCCGCACTGGCTCACTGCCAGCGTGCACTGTTGTTAATGTGCCATAAGGCATGTTTGCAAGCCCTTACTGTGGGCCCAGTGCTGGAGTCAGCCCAGCATGAGCATGTGCTGGGCCAGTTCTGGTGCTGGGCCTGCATTCTGCTGCCCAATGGTCACCTGGACCACCAGGTGGTGGAGAGCTAAGTGGGGGCGTGGGGGGGAGATGGGGGAATGTTCCGGGGCAGGGAGAGGTGGGGAGAGGGTGGGGAGGAGGCGTGACAGGGGAGAAAGCAGGGTGGGAATGGGCGGGACTGGTGGAGCTCAGCTCCACTGGATCCTGAGCCCTGTGTGGAGCCGTGTGGCCTGACACAGGACTCTCTGATTCTGCACCGGCTCCAGAGCGGCTGCAGAACTGTGTAGCCCTATAGCAGGGCTACTTCCCTTACTCAGGGGAAGGAGACAAAAGTTCCCTTATCCCAAGGAGGTGGTGGTGGCTGTCCGGGGTGCATTGGATGCTGCGGTAGGTATTTTGGCAGCACGGCAGCCCCGTGCTCTGGGCAGCTTAGTATTGGGCTGCCCGTCTCCAAGGTGTGGACAGGACTACTTGGAAAACCACTGGTGCAGGTCCGTGTGGACCCAGGTTGAGTTCTTTGCATCTGTCTTCACGGCAGAAGACCTCGGGCAGATACCGCTGCCCGAACGGCCCCTCCTGACCGAGGAGTTAAGTCAGATAGAGGTTAAGAGAGAAGATGTTTCAGACCTCATTGATAAATTAAAGATCAATAAGTCACCGGGCCCTGATGGCATCCACCCAAGGGTTATTAAGGAATTGAAGAATGAAGTTGCAGGTCTCTTGACTAAGGTATGCAACTTGTCCCTCAAAACGGCCATGGTGCCAGAAGATTGGAGGATAGCAAATGTCATGCCTATTTTTAAAAAGGGAGAGAGGGGGGACCCGGGAAACTATAGTCCGGTCAGCCTAACATCCATACCGGGCAAGATGGTGGAATGCCTCATCAAAGATAGGATCTCAAAACACATAGACGAACAGGCCTTGCTGAGGGAGAGTCAGCATGGCTTCTGTAAGGGTAAGTCTTGCCTCACAAACCTTATAGAATTCTTTGAAAAGGTCAACAGGCATGTGGATGCGGGAGAACCCGTGGACATTATATATCTGGACTTTCAGAAGGCGTTTGACACGGTCCCTCACCAAAGGCTACTGAAAAAACTCCACAGTCAGGGAATTAGAGGACAGGTCCTCTCGTGGATTGAGAACTGGTTGGAGGCCAGGAAGCAGAGAGTGGGTGTCAATGGGCAATTTTCACAATGGAGAGAGGTGAAAAGTGGTGTGCCACAAGGACCTGTCCTGGGACCCTTTGCTTTTCAACCTCTTCATAAATGACCTGGAGACAGGGTTGAGCAGTGAAGTGGCTAAGTTTGCAGACGACACCAAACTTTTCCGAATGGTAAAGACCAGAAGTGATTGTGAGGAGCTCCAGAAGGATCTCTCCAGACTGGCAGAATGGGCAGCAAAATGGCAGATGCGCTTCAATGTCAGTAAGTGTAAAGTCACGCACATTGGGGCAAAAAATCAAAACTTTAGATATAGGCTGATGGGTTCTGAGCTGTCTGTGACAGATCAGGAGAGAGATCTTGGGGTGGTGGTGGACAGGTCGATGAAAGTGTCGACCCAATGTGCGGCGGCAGTGAAGAAGGCCAATTCTATGCTTGGGATCATTAGGAAAGGTATTGAGAACAAAACGGCTAATATTATAATGCCGTTGTACAAATCTATGGTAAGGCCACACCTGGAGTATTGTGTCCAGTTCTGGTTGCCGCATCTCAAAAAAGACATAGTGGAAATGGAAAAGGTGCAAAAGAGAGCGACTAAGATGATTACGGGGCTGGGGCACCTTCCTTATCAGGAAAGGCTATGGCGTTTGGGCCTCTTCAGCCTAGAAAAGAGATGCCTGAGGGGGGACATGATTGAGACATACAAAATTATGCAGGGGATGGACAGAGTGGATAGGGAGATGCTCTTTACACTCTCACATAATACCAGAACCAGGGGACATCCACTAAAATTGAGTGTTGGGCGGGTTAAGACAGACAAAAGAAAATATTTCTTTACTCAGCGTGTGGTCAGTCTGTGGAACACCTTGCCACAGGATGTGGTGCTGGCATCTAGCCTAGACGCCTTTAAAAGGGGATTGGACAAGTTTCTGGAGGAAAAATCCATTATGGGGTACAAGCCATGATGTGTATGCGCAACCTCCTGATTTTAGAAATGGGTTATGTCAGAATGCCAGATGCAGGGGAGGGCACCAGGATGAGGTCTCTTGTTATCTGGTGTGCTTCCTGGGGCATTTGGTGGGCCGCTGTGAGATACAGGAAGCTGGACTAGATGGGCCTATGGCCTGATCCAGTGGGGCTGTTCTTATGTTCTTATGTTGTGGGACCTGGTCCAGGAAGGAAGTTTGGATTTGGTGGATGCTGCTGTCACCAAACCCGCCTGCTTCCCAGACCTGATCTGCCCTCATTGCCACCCCATTCCACCCATCCCCATTCTCTTCTTCCCATGTCCTGTCTTTCCTCCCCCACTGGCTTACTTCAGTTGACTGCCATATGTGGGGCCTCTCTGACTTCCCCACTGGTGCTTCGGCAGTATGTGGCTTTGCATACTGCCAGAGATGTTTTTATGACTGCCGTAAGGCAGTCTCTGCTGGTGGAACGCTTGTTCCATTAGCAGTTTTGCCCAATAGGATTGGTCTATTGGTGGCATTAATTTCATTAATAACATTAATTTCAATGGGACTAATGGTACAGTCTACGTGTGTCTATGCAGAAATAGTGCTCATGGAGTTCAATCTAACTTATGCGCTGATAAGTGTACTTGGGATTGCAGGCTGCAGTCCTCTGTACACTTACTTCGGCATAAGTTCATTGAACTCAATAAATCATACTTCTGAGTAGGAATATAGGAGTGTATAGAAGTGCTCTGTTAGTCACGAATAACTTTCCTACAATCAAATAGAACAGCAATTAAATAGAATATATGATGTTATCCCTGTTTGGCATTTTTGGGAGTATATGTCTTCTAAAAGTCCTCTGAGCCTGAAATCCAAGTGGGAAAAATGTATACAGATCACATTCTAAATGTACTCATAAAGGAACAACTTTAAAATATTCCTTACTGTTATGGTTTACAGTTAAGGGTAGATTCAAATCTGTATTATTCATCTCTTTTTAAAAATTATAATCTGTACATCTGTTGATTGGGGCAGACCTATATATTGTCCTCATCACAGTGCTGCAATGACAACGGCATCCCCATGTTGATTGCTTGCCATGTTCCCAGTAATATGCAACATGCTGCTATGCATGTTTTCTTGGAAGTAACAATCGTTTCCTTACCCAGAGGCCAGCCTCCATAGTGTGGAGGGATCTACTCAGACCGGTGCCATTGCAATGGAGGACCCAACATCATGCAAATCACCACAATGAGTATAAAATTGGGCTGTTAGAAAATAAATTCCTGTACATAAGTCTGAACTACCCAACAGCTGAAGTTTCACTAGTTTACCTTATAAAGGGCATGAGATCTTGCAAGGTCTACTTTGATCTAGCAATTCAAGTTTTTTTAAGGCTCAGATTA
This sequence comes from Tiliqua scincoides, assembly GCF_035046505.1. NCBI lineage: Eukaryota > Metazoa > Chordata > Lepidosauria > Squamata > Scincidae > Tiliqua > Tiliqua scincoides. The sequence goes on from NC_089821.1 coordinate 84,472,385, forward strand.
ACTATGTAGCACTCCCAAGTGCATGTAACAGCACTTTTATTGATGTCCATAAGCCTTAGTTCCATTTAGGGTGCAATCCTAACCAACTTTCCAGAAGCAAGGTAAGGGCAATGTAGCTCCAAAGTAAGGAAACAATCCCTTATCTTGAGGAGGCCTCCGTGACTGCCACCCAACTGTAAGATGCAGCACATGCCCCATTGGCACAACTATGTCAGCAGTGGAATGTTGGTTAGGAATTGGGCCTTAGGCATTTAGTATGCAGAAGTGGGGGGAGGGATGCTGGGACAACATGGAGTGGAATACTCCATGGAGTGGAATGCTGTATTTGGTGATAATAAATAACCTGATAATATGTGATGAATAATTTTGAAAGATTTTCAGCTGAAGCTGATCATCATATGTTGTGTTGTACATTTGAATAATTTTAGTTGAGTTGAGTTGAGTTTAATTCCTGTAGGGCCCACTCCGTTCGTTATGACAGATGCAAATCAATTTATGAGGCAAGAACTTTTCCATGTTCTTTCATTCATTCTCCACTAATCAGAGGTTTACCAGAGTTGTACCAGACAGCTTGGAACGCTGCTTTGAAAATGCTCAACTTCTATACTGGTTCTCATTTTTTTGATGTGATTAATCATTATTTAATTTATTATTGGTTCATTGATTTGATTTATATCATGCTTTCCTTCCAAGGAACTCAGAATAGCTTGTGTAGGGTTTTCAGGCAGTCGTCCCCCCCCCCATCCAGTGTTCACTTCAATAGAACTGCATCATACTCTGAAGAACAGGACCATGCAGCTATGAAATACTGATAAGTCATTGCAAAGCTCTAGCAAATTATGTACATATACTTTCATCATTGTTGGTAATATGACATTATGCCACTTGTAACAGCAGATGGCAGCATTTCAAAGGCTCTTGCACTTTCTCCACTGAACAAATTGAGCAGTGTCCCTTAGGAACCACAAAATGAGGGTAAATTGTGCGGGTTTCTTAAATGATTTCAGTTTGCCTGCTCTGACTGATTTGAGGATGCTTTTGCTTTCACGCTTCTGCTGTCTAAGGTGTTGCAAAATTGATAGGTTAGGGCCAAATTAGATGCGGGAGCAGCCACAATTGTTCCTGCGTCTGTGCAGATTGTACCTTAAATAGTGAGAGATGGAGGAGAAATCAGGCAAGAACTCCCTTCAGCCATGTCTTTCTCGCTCTCTGCAAAGTAGAGAGCACCACCCCATTTTAAACATGAATGTGAGCAACATGTGAACAACAAATGTCACTGCCCTGAGACATCTTGTTTGTCCTCACTGACAGCACTGACTTTTCGAATGTTTGTGGCTGGTGACACAATCAACATGAAGGATTGCTAAATGTACTGCCAGTAGGTTCAAAGCAACATTTCAGGGAGAGAGTCAGCTGTTCTTCTACCTACCTTTTAACAAGTGCTTTGGGAGACAGGCAAACAGAGCCAGCCCCTGACTGTCTCTGACATTCTGACTGTCAGGTAGTGGCACTAGTTGCAACACTGCAAACAGAAGGAATTGTGCTTATCTGTGAAACTTTGATCTTAGGGGCAAGTGCACAGCTATCCAAGTTTTCTGACTGAAATTTGCCCAGGTGGTAAAAGGAAGTGGTGTTTCTCCTCCTTTCTTCATTTTGCAGAGCTTTTGTATTTATGTCAGGCTCCTTGCACATACCAAACAAAACATACAGTGCCAGAATGTTACAAATGTTTAATCTTTTTATTCCTCCAAACTAGTTTTCAGGCTCATTGCATAGATGAGCAAAACTGGCAAAACAAGAATACAAGGCATTATTAGTCCCAGTGGGCATTGTTAGTCCCCCTGATCCACACTCATGGGGTCATCCCAATGCAGAAATCAATAAGAGACTTTATATAGCCAGTTTCTGTTTCCTGGAGTTCTGCTAGGTATATGTGAACCATCATTTTTAAGGTTTAAAAGGGAGAGGAGAAAACATGGATGAGAGGATACAGGTATAACCTAATTATCCACTGATTTTTTTACCTGCGGTTTTATTTCAACACAATGATTTAACAAAAGTCTCATTTTTTGTGAGAGAGAGGTAGCCGGCTGACAATCCATCAATTATTCTCTCTCCAGGCACTTAGAACAGCTTCACTCCAAGGCAAGAAACCTCTCCCTTCCCCAGGGGCAATAATCACTTTGCATTTGATGCCTTTGAACCCCCAAAGGCAGTGTGAGATTCTTTCTCGGTGTGCAAGTATCCAAACAAATACTCCAAGGGAATGTGTAGCAGACAACAGCTGTTTATTGCTGGTACCAAAGCAAGGCACAAGCAGAATATGGCCTCAGATCATGTGCAGAGTGTAACTGGACGCAGCCAGCTTTTATACACATTTTAGCTTAAAGGTGCAGCTAGCAAAGCAAAGGAGACAAGGGTTCAGTAACTTTCCACTTTCACTGCTCAGTCCCCCACCCACTGGCCTACCCCTCTACCCTCTGCCATAGTGAGCTGGACTGTACTGGAGAGATAAAGGAAACCACAGGCACTTTGATGCAGGTTGCCCCTGCTCTGAGGTATTGTTTGTAAGACTAGCTCCTGAGGCCTCATTATCTCTAGGACAAAGACAGTGGGTGAGGAGTGGCTTGTAGCTTCTAGCTAACACATCTTTAAGACCAAATGCAGGGTCAGTGAGCTAATGTTAAGATGGCAGTTACTTTGGCTATGTAAAACTCTTAGCACAGGCATCACATTCTTTCCCAGAGCTGCACTGTGGGTGAAGGGAGGGGTCATTGGCTCAGAGCACCTGGAAGGAGACTGATTGAGGGATGTATACCTAATGATTCTGTCTTATATCACAAAGGTCAGCAAGGCTGTTTTTAAATCACTGAGCAAAGGGACATTGTTTTTTAAATGGATTTGCTTTAATGCGATTTTTCCATCCACATGAGTTCTGGGAATGGAACTCTCACGAATAACGAGACTCAACCTGTATGTCAGAGCTATTCAAACTGGGGCGTTGTGATGCCCCAGCCTTACAGCCCTGGCCTCTGCCCCCTTAAGGTGCAGGTGCAGGAGAAGGCAGCGACGTGATCCCCAGGATAGTGTCGCTAAGGGAGGCTGCAGAGACTGAGATGTACTCACCAGTCCCTGCCGCAGCCTATTGGGTGTGCGGGGAGCCCTACGCAAGTGTCTACAGGGCTACCTGACATTCCAAAAGTGAAAGCGGAGCAATCGCGCTCCACTTCCACTAAACCGAAAGTGAAAGTGAAATCGCTCTGCTTTCACTTTTAGAAGGTTGGGGAGCCCTGCAGACAGTCGCACAGGGCTCCCTGTACCTCAGACAGGCTGCTGCAGGGACTGATGGGTGCATCCCAGTCCCTGCAGCCCCCATTAGTGACACGATCCTGGAGATTGCGTCGTTGCCTTCCCCCCACCCCGCTGCCTCCCTCACCTCCCCTGCAAGGACTTACTGCGGTCCTCAAACTCCCTGAGAGTTTGAAAACTGCAGCTGTGTGTGATTTCATAAAGCTGCTTAAAATGTATGCTGACCACATAATGATGTTTAGGAGTTCTGCAGAAGCGTGTGTGGCCTCTGGGAAACCAAGTGCCTCCGGAAGAAAGTGCCAGGTAAGGCACTGCGAGTTTAGCATCTGTGCGAGGAGAAGGCAAGTGGACCTCTGAGTTTTGGAGAAGGAGAGGGAAGACTCCCTGGGTTGTGAAGAGGAGAGGAGGAGGAGAAGGAGAAGGTAAGTGTACTCTTTCTCTTTGTCTTCTAACCTTAAATCAACCTTAGGTCAACATCAGCATCAACACTGAAATTTAGCTTTATCTTTAGCTTAGCTTTACCTAAGCTTTACCTAAGTTAGCACCTAATCTAACCTGAGGGAGGGATTCTAAGGTCCAGCAAGTTGGGGCACAGGAGCTAGGTGAGGGCAATAAAAATAAATACGTATGTGCGTACAGAGGTCTACTCTAGCAGGAGCAGAGTCCTACCGGACAAATCTCCTATATTTTCCTATATAAAAATATAAAATCTCTATATTTTCCTGTCCTATACCAGACAAATCTCTCACAAAAACCCTTGACTTCCGGCGAGCAGACTTCCCTCAAATGAGGAGGCTGGTTAGAAGGAGGTTGAAAGGGAAGGTAAAAAGAGTCCAATCTCTCCATAGTACATGGAGGCTGCTTAAAACAACAGTAATAGAGGCCCAGCAGAGGTGTATACCACAAAGAAAGAAGGGCTCGACTAAGTCCAGGAGGGTGCCCGCATGGCTAACCAGTCAAGTTAGAGAGGCCGTAAAGGGAAAGGAAGCTTCCTTCTGTAAATGGAAGTCTTGCCCTAATGTGGAGAATAAAAAGGAACATAAACGGTGGCAAAAGAAATGTAAGAAGGTGATAAGGGAGGCCAAGAGAGACTATGAGGAATGCATGGCCAGCAGCATTAAGGGGAATAAAAAAACTTCAAATATGTTAGAAGTAGGAAACCCGCCAGAGAAGCGGTTGGCCCTCTGGATGGTGAGGGAGGGAAAGGGGAGATAAAAGGAGAGATGGCAGAGAAATTGAATGAGTACTTTGCATCTGTCTTCACGGCAGAAGACCTCGGGCAGATACCACTGCCCGAACGGCCCTCCTGACCAAGGAATTAAGTCAGATAGAGGTTAAAAGAGAAGATGTTTCAGATCGCATTGATAAATTAAAGATCAATAAGTCACTGGGCCCTGATAGCATCCACCCTAGAGTTATTAAGAAATTGAAGAATGAAGTTGCTGATCTCTTGACTAAAATATGCAACTTGTCCCTCAGAACGGCCACAGTGCCAGAGAATTGGAGGATAGCAAATGTCATGCCGATCTTTAAAAGGGGAAAGAGGGGGGACCCGGGAAACTATAGGCCGGTCAGCCTAACATCTATACCGGGTAAGATGGTGGAATGCCTCATCAAAGAAAGGATCTCAAAACACATAGATGAACAGGCCTTGCTGAGGGAGAATCAGCATGGCTTCTGTAAGGGTAAGTCTTGCCTCACAAACCTTATAGAATTCTTTGAAAAGGTCAACAGGCATGTGAATGCGGGAGAACCCATGGACATTATATGTCTGGACTTTCAGAAGGCGTTTGACATGGTCCCTCACCAAAGGCTACTGAAAAAAACTCCACAGTCAGGGAATTAGAGGACAGCTCCTCTCCTGGATTGAGACCTGGTTGAAGACCAGGAAACAGAGAGTGGGTGTCAATGGGCAATTTTCACAATGGAGAGAGGTGAAAAGCGGTGTGCCCCAAGGATCTGTCTTGGGACTGGTGCGCTTCATCCTCTTCATAAATGACCTGGAGACAGGGTTGAGCAGTGAGGTGGCTAACTTTGCAGATGACACCAAACTTTTCTGAGTGGTGAAGACCAGAAGTGATTGTGAAGAGCTCCAGAAGGATCTCTCCAAACTGGCAGAATGGGCAGCAAAATGGCAGATGCGTTTCAGTGTAAGTAAGTGTAAAGTCATGCACATTGGGGCAAAAAATCAAAACTTCACATAAAGGCTGATGGGTTCTGAGCTGTCAGTGACAGATCAGGAGAGAGATCTTGGGGTGGTGGTGGACAGGTCGATGAAAGTGTCGACCCAATGTGCGGCAGCAGTGAAGAAGGCCAATTCTATGCTTGGGATCATTAAAAAAGGTATTGAGAACAAAACAGCTAATATTATAATGCCCTTGTACACATCGATGGTAAGGCCACACCTGGAGTATTGTGTCCAGTTCTGGTTGCCACATCTGAAAAAGGATATAGTGGAAATGGAAAAGGTGCAAAAGAAAGCGACTACGATGATTGCTGGGCTGGGGCACCTTCCTTATGAGGAAAGGCTATGGCGTTTGGGCCTCTTCAGCCTAGAAAAGAGACGCCTGAGGGGGGACATGATTGAGACATACAAAATTATGCATGGGAAAGATAAAGTGGATAGAGAGATGCTTTTTACACTCTCACATAACACCAGAACCAGGGGACATCCACTAAAATTGAGTGTTGGGAGAGTTAGGACAGACAGAAGAAAATATTTCTTTACTCAGCGTGTGGTTGGTCTGTGGAACTCCTTGCCACAGGATGTGGTGACGTCATCTGGCCTGGATGCCTTTAAGAGGGAATTGGACAAGTTTCTGGAGGAAAAATCCATTATGGGTTATAAGCCATGATGTGTATATGCAACCTCCTGATTTTAGAAATGGGCTATGTCAGATGCAAGGGAGGGCACCAGGATGCAGGTCTCTTGTTATCAGGTGTGCTCCCTGCGGCATTTGGTGTGGCAACTGTGAGATACAGGAAGCTGGACTAGATGGGCCTATGGCCTGATCCAGTGGTGCTGTTCTTATGTTCTTATGAGTTGACTTACAACAGTGAGAAGTTACTCCAGCTACCTCCCAAGCATTATACTGTGCATATTTTCAGCAATGCTGTGGCCAGAGAATTATACAGTTTATCGTCCTTCATCAGTATTGGAAGAGCAACAGCATGTAAGCCAGATCTGTACAATAAGAGTGCGTGCAGATATGTATGTATTCATCCCCACCAGTAGGGGGAAGCCAAAGACGAATAATTGAGCATAAGAACATAATAAGAGCCCTGCTGGATCAGGCCAAAGGCCCATCTAGTCCAGCTTCCTGTATCTCACAGTGGCCCCACCAAATGCCCAGGGAGCACACCTGATAACAAGAGACCTGCATCCTGTATCTCTCTGTGGCCCACCAAATGCTTCAGGAAGCACACAACCTGCGTCCTGGTGCCCTCCCCTGCATATGGCAACAGAGGCAGCCTGCCTCTAAAACTAAGAGCTTGCACATACCTACTGTGCCTTGTAACCGGTAACTTTTGCTCCAGTCATTTGTCCAATCCCCTCTTAAAGGCATCCAGGCAAGATACCATCACTACTTCCTGTGGCAAGGAGTTCCACAGACTAATTGCATGCTGGGTAAAGAAATATTTTCTTCTGTCTGTCCTAACTCTCCCAACTTTCGTGGATGTCCCCTGGTTCTGGTGATATGTGAGAAGGAAAAGAGCATCTCTCTATCCACTCTGACCATCCCCTGCATGATTTTGTATGTCTCTTAGGTAAGAAAGCTTTTAAAGTGTGTCAGCTGTCAGTCTATTTGTGCATCTACTCAGTGAGAGGAAATAAGGCTGGAGCTGCAATCCTAAGCATATTTATCTGGGAGTAAGCCGCACTGAACTCAGTGGGACTTTCTCCTGAGTAGACACACACAGTTTTGAGCCATGGGTTCATTTTTTCTTCCCATAAATATTCAAGGGTATATTTGTGAAAACTGTTATTCAAACACAGAGTGCAAGATGTTCCGAAGTTTCACATCTCAATTACGTTGTGCCTCAGACTTTATGGCGTAAGATAATTCAATATCTGAACATCTGCTTCTTTTAAAATCAGTATCTAAAGACTGGGGAAGGAAAGAATTGAAGAACTGGTGTGATATAGATTGATAAAGTTGACATGGGAAATAACTGGTATGCATCTAAATTATGTTATCGTTGAATGAGAATCACATGCTTAGTTTTAAAACTGAGTTAGAGTCAACTAGGAGCTGACGTCCAAACACCTGGTGATCTGCTTCTTAAAAAGTCACATCTGGAGGCAGGAAAGAAAAATTGTAATGAATTCTTTCCTAATGCATTAGCAATGACATCAAACATCTACATGAGAGTCAGGAAGGGGGTTCTACAGCTGAATGCAGACAATTTCATCTCCGAGCTTACAAAATTCAATTTTCTGCCCCCAGTAAAAATGTTTTTTTATAAGCACTTCACAGAAATATTTTTGCAAACAGAATTCACAAATAGAAATATGTCACATATGCATCTAACACAAACCTTCTGAACCAGTGTCAACCAAAAAGTTCACAGGATTATCAGTACCCATGCTTTAATGACTCTTCCTTAAAGCTATTTTTGACCCAGGTGTGCCATACGCAGAAAGAGGATAATCAGTCACTTAGAAGATGCTGATGTGCTGCTATAGGAATGCTCCCTAAATCTGCCTGACATTGGATATCAATGACAGATTCAGGGGTCCACTATGGCAAAACAACCAGTAAATCTCAGAGTGGAGACTTACCAGAATACAGTGGTGACAGCAAGGGCTTTGTTCCACTGATTTATGTGTGCATGGAAAAACCAAGCAAATGTGCAAAGTCCATTCCAGGGGCCAAGATGTGGAATCCACAATGGATTCTGGAACTTGAATGAGAAGTTTCTAAAAATACAATGTGGGCAATGCAAGTTGGAGCCACTTTTTTCCTAACTGATATTTGTGTTTGTCAATGTTTGTGTCCAGTTGCAGTCACGATGAAATGCAACGTCTAGATCAGGGGTGCCCAAACCCTGGCCCCGGGGCCACTTGTGGCCCTTGAGGACTTCCAATGTGGCCATCAAGGAGACCCCAGTGGCCCTCCAAATGAGCCCCTGGCCCTCCAAAAACTTGCTGGAGCTTGCTTGGAGGACTTCCAATGTGGCCATCAAGGAGACCCCAGTGGCCCTCCAAATGAGCCCCTGGCCCTCCAAAAACTTGCTGGAGCCCGCACTGGCCCGATGCAACTGCTCTCAGCGTGAGGGCAACTGTTTGATCTCTCGCATTAGCTGTAGGATGAGGGCTCCCGCCACTGCTTGCTGTTTCACATCTATGATGCAGTAGCAGCAGCAAAGGCCAGCCTTGCTTTGTGCAGGGCCTTTTATAGGTCTTGAGCTATTGCAAGACCTTCATTCATTCATATAAGTTCCACCTCTAGTATATTAATTTATGTAAACTTATGAAAATTTATTCAAATTTTAAATGTAAAGTAATTCTTCCCCCCCCCCGGCCCCCAACACAGTGTCAGAGAGATGATGTGGCCCGACTGCCAAAAACTTTGGACACCCCTGGTCTAGATTTAAGATACAGAAATTAATTAACATGTTGCTTAATGGTCTCAGGCTGGAGTTCTAAATTCACTTACTAGGGAACTAATGGGCCAATCCTATACACACTTTCCTGGAAGTAAACATATTGAAAGTCATGGAACTTCTTAGTACTGTGTAGGATTGTGCTGTAAATCCCAGTCAATTTAGTGTGACTTACATCTGAGTCAACATGCATAGGAATATGGGATCAGAATTATGTTTTCCCCCCACAATAATCATCATAACCTGTAATCAATATGATTAGCATCAGACAAAAAAAAAAATAGTCTTGCTGAGAATATTACCCTGGTCCTTTCTACACATAGGCAGTTTAGGACTACTAAGACATGGTTTGTCACAGTCCAAAAAACAAAATTCAAATGGTGATTCGATTCCACAAGGCACTGAAGAATAATGTAGTGCTATATTTTCAAAACAATCCCTCAGTGCAAAATGCTAAGTGTATTTACTCAGAAGTAAATTTCTGACTATGCTTAGGATGGGTGCAGAATTCAGTTAGCAAAGACTGCCTCATTAGATGTTGTTTAAACACTGGTTCTTCTGGCCACTGGGTCCAGAAATCAGCTCTTTGATTAAGTGTTTCCCGAACTAAACCCCTTATTAAAAGTCTGTTTCAATGACTTATTTTCTCTTTGCAGACATAAAATCTCATTTGCTCATTCATTTTATTATACTTTTTATGAGCACAATTATACAGCACTGAATTTTTTAAAAAGTATTAGCATCAATATTTTCCGCAAAACTGACATTTCATTAAGAAAACAAACACAAAAAAAAACCACCGTTACAGAAGGGACTCAATAATAGGGCATGGCAGTGACAGTGCAACAAGGAGGTGGAAGGTATCCCCTTCAGAAAGACAGGGCATCACCAGGCATGTTACCAAGCGATTCAGCAGAAACTTTTCTCACCAGCTGAAATCACCAGGGACATCAGTAGTACCATGGTAATCTGCAGTAGCGTTGCTAGTGGGGGCTGGCCACCCCTGATTTCCCCCATGTCACGTGGGGCGGGGGGCTGTCTGGGATGGCCAGCCGAAATGTTTGCTGCCTCATCTCTGTTTTCTGAAGAAACCACTCAACCTGGTTCTGAGCCGCTGCTTTTTCATGGACCCCCTTCTGGCACCGCCTTCTGGTGCAGCTGGAGCCAGAAGGAAGACTATGTCAAGAAGACACACACAGCAGCAGCGGCTTTGCAAGGTGTCTGCTGCCCCCTTCCTCCCCCTCTGGCACTGGTGTGTGATGTCACGATGTCACTTCCAGGTTCTCCATGGCTGACTCTGCCCCAGGTTCCCAGGGACGTCGCTACACCACTGGTAGTCTTCACTGGACAGCCTGGTGTGCCAATTGCATTTATACCAGAAAAATCACAAGTAGTGTTGTTTTTTTAATAGAATGAGACAATCCAGAAAATGCTGGAATGCAACAATTTGGAAGCAGCAGCACCTGGATGGTATGCCATATCTGACTGATATCAATTCCACATAAAACAGCCAGTGTGGAAGCAGTCGTTGTGAATGCCATTTGGTCAGTTTTTGCAAATAAAAGGCATCTGAAGAATCAAGGGAGGCACACCATAAGAATTACTTCAAAATTATGAAACCTTTATAATTGTGAGACCTTTATGACAAGTACAGCCATTTCAGCCATTATAAAGCTGCCTTGTACTGAGAGAGACCAACTCTCCACATTTTCAGACTGGAGTCTTTCCCAGCCCTACCTGTGGATTCTAGAGTGAAGCTGGCACTTTTTGTACTCAAAGTGGACATTCTATCAGTGGCCTGCAGGCCTTCCCAAACCCTGTTGTTTTCTGCTATCCATATTGGGATACAGCCACAGCCTCAAATAACCTGGTAGCAAGAGCATGAAAAACCTCTTGTCTTTTTCAAAAGGTCATTTTTATGTTTTTGTCCAATGGATTTTAATTATGAATTCCAAGGCTACTCCAAGGTAATAGAAAATACAATTTTAGCTATTTTAATCTCCATTTCTCATTCCCCTTTTTAATCATTTGCTTCATTGACCACTTACTTGCTTAATTTCACTGAATTATTATGCGGCATCATAGAATATTGTACTTTTCTATGTGTGCTTGGAAAGGTGCCTCATTAGAGAAGTTTAATAACTTTAAAATAGACTTTGGCAGTGGTCAAGAAAGCCTATAAAAATGTTCGACAACATTTACCATGGGTTGGAAAGTGAACCTCTACTTATTTAAGTAATTGAAATGTTAGAATAGTTGAACAAAGAAATATATTTTTTCTCCTGAACACACATCTCTTAAAGAGCGTGGAAAGATCAAATTACTGGAAAAGCTCCTCTGAACCAAGATGTTCTCGTGGAACAGAACACACATTATTGTAAAGATAATGAAGGCCATCAGAGAAGTAACTGTTTTAGTACTGCCACAGTATACAATGATAATATTTTAAAATTAAATCCATGGTTCTTGAACAAGCATATTATATTTTGATGTTTTGTTGGAGTAACCCCTTTTGTTTGTCACCGGGGGGGGGGGGATCTGACTTTTGTAGCCTGTCATAACACCAATGACCCAATCCTATCTGGGGACATTGTATTGCATGCAGCATCACTGGCGCAGCATCCACAGCAAGTCAAGTTGAGGCAAGTCTGGAGGAGAGAGGACACACTTACTGTGCATCGGCTGTCGCGTGGTCCCCAGTAGGATTGCTCAGAGCTATGCCAGCTCTGTTGCTGGTGCAATTCTGATGAGCCACTGGGGACATGTCCGGCCTGGGAAGGGGGTTAAGGATTTGGTAGCTACTGATATCTCCTCAACCTGCCCCCCATCCTACCTCAATCCTTGCCCCCTTTCTACTTCCCTGCCAGCAGAGTTCTGACAGAAGCTGGTCTGTGCTATGCTGTTACTGGAGTGTGGCTTTATGGCTATTTCACTGGTGGCTATGTAGCAGCCACAGATGGAGAGGCTGCAGTGCTAGTAGGGCTGTCATTGTGGCAGCATACTTGGTAGTACACTGGTGTTTCTGGTAGAGACGATAGGATAGTTGGGCTCCAATCTTAAGCATACTTAACTGGGAGGGAGCCCCAATGAACTTATGGCACAATCCTATCTAAGGGTTGTACAGGTGGAGTGCACACTCTGCCAGTGCTAGCCGTTGCAAAAGCGCCATAAAGCACATTTAGTTGCACTAGTGGGAAGGCCAGAGACTTCTCTCGCACACCAGCACAGTGGAGGATATCTGCCAAAGCAGGTAAGTTACCCTTGCATTGCCCCCACCACCACAGGATGCAGCACATGCCTTTTAGCACAGCTGTGTCAGTGCGGGTGAAACAGGACAGGACTGGGGCCTGACAGTCCAATCCCGTTGGGGCTGGGCAGCATTCAAATTTGTGTTCTGATGATGCTGATGGCCATCAGTCAGTACCAGCTGTAAAAGGCACTTGAGCAGGGCACAAACCAGCACTGCTGCAATGCTAGCAGGAAGGCCTGAGTCTTCCCACCTGCGTTGTAGGACCACTGGCCACCTATCGTAGCAACGGGAGAGGTGGGGAAGGGAAAGGCAGAACATGGGCAAAACTGATCAAGGAAGGGGAAGAAATGGGGGCGCAAGGCTGTGAAGGGGTAGATACAGCAGTGATGGTATCTCCCAGCCTTCCTGCCCCTTTTCTCTCCTTGGACTTGTGGTATTAAAATCACTAGCACAGCTCCAAGGAGACCCATTGCTGGGCAGGAGAATTACATAGGAATAAGGGGATCCTATCCCCTCTTTTCCAGTGTGTTCCACCCTTTTCTCTCCTTAGACATATGCCTGCTATATATTTGGCATGGGTCTGAAGAGACCCATAGGCCAACAGGGGGCCTACCTCGGGGTAAGTAAAAATATTTATGTACATTTGGCAGGCCTCCTGATGGCCCCCACAATTAGATGCTGCACATACTCCATCTGCATGGCTGCATCATTGGTCATTGTGGGGGATAGGGCTGGACAGTTAGGCTACAGTCCTATGCACTCATACTTAGGAGTAATACGTCCCAAGTATTCACAATGAACTCAGTGGAGTTTAGTCTAAGCACACATCAGATCAGGCTACAAATGATTCTGCCTGGAGCTCTTGCTTGTGTACAGAGAACGCCAAATAGAAATCCATTCATTTCATAGCCCAGCACGAAACGTGAAAGCTAAATCAGCATTTCAAAAGACGTATGTGCTGCATGACCAAAGGTTTCAATTATTTTCCAAGGTTGTGAAAAGCAGGTCTTTAATTGCAAAGTCATGTGCTTTAATTGCTATAGTAACCAATTAACATGGCTACTGCTTCAGGATTTATAATAATCACTTTATTTATTCACTTTATTTAAATTGGAAGGTTTTTTAAAATAGCAATCTACAGGTGGTATCAATGGGGAAAAAATAAGTTGTCTTGATTTAAATCAATTCCATCTGTACAGCGGGAGACCATGCAGCTGGAGAAAGAAAGTTTTATTTTGAAAATAAAAATGGAGTTAATAAACTTTATTTATACCCCGCCCTTCTCCCCAAAGGGACCCAGGGTGGCTTACAACAGGTTAAAAACAGATTAAAACATAATATTAAAAAACAGATAAAAACATTAACATATTAACAAATATCATAAAAACAGTAATCAGATAAAAAATCAGGTAAAAGGAGCATGAAGCAGCAGATCATAGGAAGCAGCCTGTAAAAAAATACTAAGAGATGTAGAAAAGATGTTTAAAAAGATGTTAAAAAGGCCATGAACTCAGAAGGCTTGTTTAAACAGAAGGGTCTTCAGGCCCCGCCGAAAAGTCTCAAGAGAGGGAGCCATTCTTAAGTCAAGGGGAAGGGAGTTCCATAGCGTTGGTGCCACTACTGAGAAGGCCCTATTTCTTGCCGCCGCCCCACGTACCTCCCTAGGTGGCGGCACCTGTAAAAAGGCCTTCTCTGATGACCTAAGAGGATAAGCTGGATTGTGCGGGAGTAGGCGATCTCTAAGATACCCTGGCCCAGAGCAGTATAGGGCTTTAAAGGTCAAAACCAGCACCTTGAATTGGGCCCGGAAACGAATGGGCAGCCAATGCAGCCCCCGGAGAAGCAGGCTGACAGAGTCAAACCGCCTACCTCCAGTAACCACACGGGCCACCACATTCTGCACTAATTACAGAATTAGTTGTTGCATTACATACCTGCAACATGATTTCTAATACTTGAAAAAAAAATCATCCTCATTTGTAAGAATACACCTACTTTATTTCTATTTACTATTGCAATTCATTGCCTTCCTTCCCCTCTCTTCCACTCTGTCTTTCTGCTCTCTCTTCTGCAGTCTCCAGTTACATGGCTGCCTCTGCAGACATTACCAAGCTTTAGTCGCTAAGCCACAGCAGGGCACATTGTGCATCACTTGCGGAAAGAGGTAGTAGCAGTGCCTAGCAGTTACAGTAGTTGCTTGGTTGTTCAGACTTTGTTCAGACAATGCCAGCAAGTAAGGCAAATGTCCCAATGTGCAGGAAACACAGAGCTGTCAGCTGATTCAAGTCAAGCCTCATAGATAAGATGAAGAGTCTCTTGTATTATCTTGACCTCTTTGCAGACCCTAGGAAAGTTAACAGGCAATCATGTGGTATCAGAGGCGGATTGTGGGGTGTGTGTAGGTGACCATCACCCAAAGTATGCTTTTTATTTTTTTTAATTGTGTAGAGGCAGTGGAGTTCAGTGGCTATGCTGAGTGGCTTCAGGTGGAGTTTTGGGCTATGCTGCCACTGGCATTATTTGTACTTTTGTGCCTGTGAGGGTGGCTAATGGGTCAAGTAGAGCAGTACCAAAAATGGCATTTAATGGCATTGCTAATTTGTTGATTCAATACTATTGATATTTGAATTCTAACACACAGAGTTGCTAAATAACACTTGTGCCACAGGTTGGGCACAAACATCTTCTCCAAATGCAAGCTGTCATTTTTTTTTTTTTTTTGCCTTGCCTCTACTCTGTTTAATTCATTACACTGTGTTTTGCTAATTTTTTCCCTTCTAATAAATCTTTTTTAAAAATATTTGAAAGAGCATTGTCTATGTTTAGTCAGAAGTCTGTTGCCATGTGTGCATCATGCTAACCATCATTTCAAACACATCAAGGACATCAACATGAACACTCCAATAAAGTTACTCTACTTCTTGGTAGTTTGGTGAAGTTCCATATAAGCTTATATGAAACAGGCAATTACTTGTTAATAAGCAAAGATAGTCAGCAACACTTTTTTAATGAAAATGAGAGACAAAAGAAGATCATCAATTGTCTAATGCATTTTGCCACTAAATATGCAGCACGTTTCACTCACCATGACTCTAATTTGCTAACTGCATCAAGAAATCAAGTGTAATTTTCATTTATGCAATATTTCTCATAATGATACCCAATTACTGAATCCATTTGATGCTCACAGTGTTCATTTTACAGGGGAGGTAACAGCAAAGAAGGAATCCTATAGAGCTCTATGTGAGTTTTCCTCCAGTTAAATTAGCACAACAAAAATGTAATGGTTGTCAATTAGACAATGAGGCTGAAATGTTTAAGCAAATGAAAAATCAAAGTCTGATTTTTTTTAAATATCTCTCTCACTATATATAATGTATACATTGAAGGGAAAGCAAGCAAGAAAGAAAAACCAGAATTGATATGCTATGGTGAAGGAGGGTGATCAGGAGGCCTGGGAGAGGCAAGCAAGAATATTTTCTGCTTATGGATCTCCTCAGACCTGGGCCAGCTAGGTAGCACAAATCTGAAGAGGGAAAGAGGATGTATTGGGAGGCTCTGGAAGGGATAGCATCCTGATATACACTGCTGTTACTGGGATATACTCCCTCCTGCCTCTGACATGCATCCTACCCTCTCCCCTGTCTCCCTCTGGAACACCCCCCCCCCTCCGCTCATGAAATGCCCTGCTGCCAACATTCTGGGACCAAGGGAGCTGCTGCTGTGTGCAGCCTGACATCCCCAGTGGCAGCCCAGAAACCATAACACTAGTTCCAGCAGTGGACTTAACCCATAGGATTGGGCTGTAAGTCACATCTAAGAAAATTACATTCCAGTCCTATACACACCAGCAATGTGCAGTGTGGGGGAAGCAGGTGAGACATCGCTACCTCACCGGAGTTCTTCAAAAAGTACAATTCAAATGCTCCAGGGCAGGGGAAAAGTGGGCAGTGGGCAGTCTTGGGGGCGGACAGATGCAGAGTAGGAGGCAGGGCTGGAACCCAACACTTATGCTGGATCCCAACCCCCGTTCCTGAGGTGTGTGGAGTGGCTTTAAGCCACTCCGCTCTCCTTGAACTTGTCCACCTCATTGGGACCCACTGGGGTCAGGGTGACTTACCCAGAAGTAAGGGGAAAAGTTTCCCCTTACCTCTGCCTGTGCCACTTCAGGCACCTATCCTGCGCTGGATACAGTGCCAGCCTCTTGGCTTGCCTGTTCCAGCACAATATAGGATTGCACCCTCAGTTATCACTAAGCACCATTGATTTCAATGAAACCTAGTCATGGCATCCTAAACTTAGCATAGAACCCAGTTTGAGAACCCAGTTTTACAGCACAACAATATATAAGTCTACTCAGAATTCTGTTCCATTGAGTTGAATGGGACCTACTCCTCAGTAAATGTGCAACTGTGAATAGGATTGCAGCATTTGACATCCATTGCATGTGGCTACCCATGATTAGCTGGCACTGCTCCAAAAAGTAAAAGCACACAGATCTACACTAAGGTAATCTTTTGATTTGCATTTCATCTAAAAGAATAGAGAGAAAATATTAGCAGAACTTACTTAGCTTCAGGATATTTCAGTCTGGACTTCTATGCTTCCTTTACCACAGAGTAATATATCCTTGTGTGACTCTTTTAGTACTCCTAATACGTGCGATTTAGCTTTATCTAATTCTCTTGTTTTGTGTAACAATGGTAACTAAAGTGTTATTTGAGGTCTAATTTACAATGGCTAATGAAGTCATAATTTTCCTGTGCTATATTTAATAGATCACATCCACCACATTTTTTTCTAATTGACCAAATTCAATTAGATTTTGATCATTGCCAGTTTATTAAGCCTTTCCACTGTTAAAGAACATATTCCTCTGAGATACCAACAGAGAAGTAGGCTTCCACTTGAACAGCTGTGCTTTCAAGTAAGACCAACAGCTCATCAGATCAGGAAAAAGCGCTTGTCTTAGCTCATTCACAATATGTAAATAAACTCACAGTGCCAGCCGGTTGGTGCTAAAAGTGATAATGGAGCTCTGCTGAAAGTTTTATCAGTAGTAAGCTTTTAATTTGTCACAAAAAGAGCCGAAGAGCCCAATCCTATGCATGTCTACTCAGAAAAGTTCCATTATAGTCAATAAGGCTTAAGCCCAGATAAGTGTGTACAGGATTGCAGCTTAAGGGCCCAATCCTATCCAACTTTCCAGCACCAGTGCAGCCACAATGCAGCCCCAAGTAAGGGAATAAATGTTCCCAAACCTTGATGAAGCCTCTGTGACTGTCCCTTCTGCCCTACTGCAGGATGCATCTTGTTGGGGTGGCTGCATCAGTGCTGGAAAGTTGGCTAGGATTGGGCTGTCAGCCATTTAACTTGGCAGTAGCAATAGCCTATGTAGCAAAGTATTCTGGCAACAACTGGACAACAGCAACTGAGGAGGAAAAAGGGCTGGTGCATTCATTGGCCTGCCTGGTCTGGTGATGTTGGACCTTTCAGTGCTGCCTTCTCTTGCATCTTCATTTCATCCTCCCAGGGACAAGGCACAAGAATAGGGAGTCCTATTATAAAGAATAATTCAGCCATGCTTTCAATATGAAGTAGACTAAGGAACCAATCCTAAGCTTTGTGCACTGGCTAACCGCCGGCACGCACTATTGCAAACATGCCACAAGGCACGTTTTCAGGCCCTAGCACTGGTGCTCTACTGGTGCTAGCCCAGCGCTGGCTGGTTCTGGGCTAGTGCCAGGCGAGCACTGAAGCTCCGCCACTTGGCCAAGGAGCGGAGAGGTAGGTTGAGGCATGGGGGAAGGCGGGGAGGAGGCGTTCCAGGGGAGGGGAGGCGGAGGGAGGGCAGGGAGAGGGTGGGGAGGAGGTGGCCAAGGGGAGGGAGCAGGGCGGGAGGGAGGCGGGACCGGTGGAGCTTTGCTCCACCGAATCCAAAGCCTCCGTGTTGGGCTAGCTGCCCAACATGGAAGCTCTTGATTCTACACCAACCTTTGTGGAGCTACTCACTTTACACAGGGGAAGGGGAAGAAAGTTCCCTTCTCCCAAGGAGCCACTGGCGGCTGCCGGGAGCATGCAGGATGCAGCAGTAGCCTTTTTTGGCGCCACTGCAGCCCCATGTGCCGGGCAGCTCAGGATTGGGCTGCCCGGCTGCAATCCTATACACACCTTCCTGGGACTTTCAACCCAGTGGGACTTACTTTTGGGTAGACATGCCTAGGATCGAGCTATTAAAGAATAAAGTTCACAGACTATTTTCTCCTAGGGAACAGATGACTGGAGTGACACCATTACTTCACCTTCCTTTGCCGCAGCTCCCTCCTCACGGGGAGGAAGGTGTTCCATCAGAAGGTGGGATCTGGCATGTATTGGCCTGCATGGTCTCCTGGCTCTGTATAACGGCAGTACATCATCAGTGTGCACTGGTGTCTAATATCTATAAGATTCACGACAATTCTCAAGTGAGTTCCCCAAGGCCTGTTTAATGCCATAGCTTTGAGAGTGTAAAAAAAAAGCTGCCCCCCATCACCTGCCACCTGTAACCTTAAGGGGGAGAATGAGGGCCCACCACACAATTGGAGGAGCAGTGTAAGGCTTTGTACCAAGGCTTCCAGAAACCAAGCACCAGTACTTTCTTCTCTGCACATGCACGCCTACCCGCCTGCCCGCATGTGTGCATGTGTACACTGTTGTTGTCATAACTGATTTGCACGGTTGTTGAATTGTCCACAGCTGATAAGTGATCTAAGGAAGAAGAAGAAAAATATATATATAGTCTAAAGTGGAAGCTGTAAACATCTGCAAATCTGCATTTATGCGATCAGTGCTCTCGTGCTGAAGAATTTACATCGCTGGTATTTATTTCTTCCCATAAAGAGGGCCTTTATTGGCCTAATACTCTGTAGTTTAATGTGTCATGAATAATAAATAATGAACAACTCTTGCTTGAGAGGTGGCTTTCTGGCAGTCCTGCATTTCAAATGGTCCATGCGGCACACACAAATTATCACAACTGTCTTATAGCTTGGTGATAAATAAAATAACTAATAAACACAGGACTTGACTGCAGCGTGCGAGAGAAGCTGTTCGGTGACACCATCCTGCTTTATGCGTGTTTGATCTAATAGTGTAGAATTTCCTTGCTCTGGAAACCTGCTGCATGAAACATTAGGAGGTAATGGCTGAGTTCACAGAGAACCAATTATGCCAAAACATAGGCCTTGTTCAAATGCTCTCTTCGCAACTAATGCTTAACCCAGTATGCACACTGCAAGCCTTGTGCATACAAGCAGGAACTGGACATGTGCCACATTGGTCTCATACTATTGTTACTGTTGTTCAAGAAGGGAGGACATCCACCAGTGCAATTTAGAATGGGTTCTTTAAATCAGAGTAATTTGGAAGGTGCCCAACAGAGATCTGAAATTAATCTGATTTTAAAATTGGATCCACTCCAAACTGACAAAGCTTTCATGAAACGGAGGGCTGCAGATGGGGTTGCAGGCTCCCTAGACCTTCTAGAGAGCCACAATGACCCCCAGGTAAGTTAAAGGAAAAAAAACACCTCTTCCCTGCCCAGCAGCAGCACAATTGTGGTGATTGTGTTACTGCCCCCCCCCAACCAAAGGTAGGACTTTGGGAACCACTGGTCTAGAAGTTTACCTGAAGCTACATACATTCACAGCCCTCTCTGCTTCCCTTCCCTTTGCCAAATCAAGAGGGTAGCAGAAATGGGTTCAAAAGTAAGCTGAAAGTTTCAGATTCCATGCTCTGTTGTAAGCATACACAATTCCAACCAAAGACACTAAGAACAAAGGACAATATACACATATGCGCCACTTAACAACAGGGATACGTTCTCCAATCCCCGTTGTTATGCGATTAGGTTGTTAAGTGAACAACCCAACTTAGTGCCCAACCTAGTGCCTTTGTTGTGTAAACAGACACTCCCTGCCAGAAAGTAGCTGGCTGCACAGGCTACTGGAGATAGATTCCCTCTTCTTTGCATTCAGAGCCTCTTTGTTGTGTAAATAGACACTGCTGCAGACTATGGGGGTCCTGACTGCCTCATTAAGAGCGTCTTTGTTGTGCTTTGACCACCATCATAAATGCGGTTCATCATTAAGCTCAAGGTTGTTAAGTGGCGCACCCCTGTATTTCAAATGATTCACAGTGTTTCTAGACAAAGAAACAGATTGCAGTTGTAATACAAAATCCCCGTTTGCACTCAGGGCATTATTATTCTTCACAGAAAAGAACAGGAAGCTATTAGGTATATGGAGTTCACTGGGCACTCCCTAACTATGATCCACTGTGCGCACAGTGCTCCTACTGCTGTCAATGGCTGAAGGAAGCAGCATTCATGGGATGCTTTCCCCTGCCATTGCACATAACGGGAGATTCCCATTTCTTATAAGTGGAACACAATTTAGAACCATTATTAATGCATGGAAAAGAATTTACTTCCTTTGGATTTCATACATTTTATTATGATCAGGATGCTGGCACAAGACAGACGATCATCAGCTTGCAAAATTAGAGGTTCTTTTCTGATTTCAAGAATGCACTGAGCAACTCCATATTCCGCATTCTAATCTTGTCACTAACCTTGCTATAAACTCCATTTTAAAAAAAGAGCGGAGTTTCATTTGCCTTTGATATTAGTGTTTTATTGCAATCATATTCTTGCTTCTTTCTTTTGGCCAAATAAGGATTCATTCCGCTTTTATCTAAGTTAGGTTTCAGAGAAAAGCACTCTAGGAAAAAAGCAGAGCTGGGTCTTTTTACAAACCTACTTAGGATTCTCTTGCCTCAGTTTTATTTCACCTCATGCACCTTAAAGCTAGAGAACCACCTAAAGTCATAAAAAGCAGCTTTGCAAAGAATGACAGACCAATCCTACCTCAATCCCCACGTGGTGATGCAGTGGTGCTGGCTTAAAGCCCAATCCTGAGCTCGGGGGTGCCCACGCACACTGTCACAAACGTGCCGTAAGGCTCCTCAATGATAGTTACTGCCGGGCTCCTGCCCATGCTAGCCCAGTGCTGGGCTAGCACCGGGTTAGTGCGGGGCGGGCGCCCAGCCTCAGCCGCTTGATGGTCTCATGGACCACCAAGCTGCAGCACAGTAAGCAGGGGCAGGGTGGGGGGGGAGGAGGCGTTCCGGGGCGGGGGAAGGCCAGCAGGGGTCGGAAAGGGAGCAGGTAGGAGGTGTGTGGGGGGAAGAGAGTGGGGAAGAGAGGTGGGTCTGGTGGAGCTCTGCTCCACTGGATCCTGTCCGTTCGTGTAGGGCTCAGCGCCCTACACAAACTTCCTTACCTTACCGCCGACTTTTTGGTTGGTGGTAAAGTGAGTAGCCCCATTGCAGGGCTGCTTCCCTTACCCCGGAGAAGGGGACAAAAGTCCCCGTCTCCCGAGGCACCGCCTGCAGTAGCCCGAGGCACACAGGATCCGGTGGGAGCCGTTTTCGGCGCTGCCGAAGCTGGGCGCCCCAGGCTCTTGGTTGTTAAGCTACACTGCAGGGGATTTTTGGCTGCTGGACTTTTATCCCCTCGCCCCAGGGTAAACACAAGCAGCCACAACAGGTCAATTCAAACCTGCACCAGAGATATTGCTGGTGCAACTCTGCGTTGATCCATGCAGGCAGATCAGGTAAGGTAGGGAGGTTGGATAGGCACATGTCAGCGGCACCGATCCTGTCCCCCTCTTGGACCTGATCCACCCCCCATCACAGCCCTGTTCTGCTTCCCCCTGCCCTTTTCAACCCCCTCTCCACCCTTCCCCCACCCCCGCTCTGGACATACCTACTTCAGCACTCTCCAGCACTCCATAGTTATGCAAGGGAAGGCTCTGGCTTTTTCACTGGGCCACTTGAGCCTTGCACTGTAGCAAAGCACTTTACCGCTAATAGGAAATACAATTCCTTGTATATGGAGTTAACTAATCAATGGAATTAACATGTAAAAGCAGGTATTAATACTGTATAAAACACAGTGGGCTGAAAAACAAACTTGTCTTAATTTGAAACATTTCATTGTACCTTCAGTGTTATTCTTACAAATAGCAGCTGGAGGGGATCACAATATCTATCAGGACCATGGCACAATTTGGATCACCTGCCACTTGTCCCAGGAGAGACAATGCCATTGGCACCAAAGGCAGTTTCCCTCCTGTAGCAAATATTAAGAATAGAGGCAGGGCTGGCCAATCCATTGTCTACCATCTTGCCTCCATTGCACTAACTCCTCCTTCCACCCCCTGGATTGGAAATGGAAGAAGGGAACACAGAGAATGAGGAAATGTGGGCGGGGGGAGGAAAGTGCTGAGCGAAGACAATGGAGAATAGGACAGGCTGGCACATCACTGGGTAGGGGGTCCGCATTGGCATGCCACCTCAGGTGTCAGGATGTCTTAGGCCCGCCCTTCGTGGAGATGGGAAGTCTGAATCAGAACTACAGATCGGTGAAAGACTTACCCTTCCCCACACCACATTCCTGATCTAGATTTCCTCCTACACATGATATTTACACATAAAAAATAATAGACAGCAAAATTTTGTCATAAAGTCATGACAAATTTGGTGCTGAGACTTGATGATCTGCTCTTTGAAAATCAGATCCAAAAGACAAGCTCTCCAAAGACCACTATATGTGCAATTGCCTAGCCCCTTCAGACATTATTTGGCTGTGTGGGGAAAGGAACAGGATTCTGTGCATTGCTTGCATGTGTTGACCAGTGTTCCATTTAAGGGGTCTGTGACACTACTAAGATCCCTTTCGTAGCTGTGTGGCAGAATCTTCAGATGCTTGGTGATGATGCCATCACTGGAATTCTGGGAAACCTGAGTTATGAGCTAGGTGGAGCTCAGTTTTGAACTGTGGAGCCATGTGTCCACACGGCTTAGAGTGAACACTGGCACTGACACTCCCATAACATACAACTATCCTGGCAGAGGGTTCGCCTCAGAATCGGGTACTCTGCTTTGTCAGGATTCCTGAGTATGTGGAGAAACACATACAGCTGAATATGTGTAAGCTTTTTCAGGCCTCTCAGTGAACACATGGAAACAAAGCATGCAGCATCTGACTTCTGCCCTTCTCTCATGTTTATATAACATTCAAAAAGGTATCCTGTTGAATTTCCTTCCTATAGTTCCTATTCTGTTTATTTACCTTAAGGTAGAACATATGACTGCATGTTGCATGCTTATTTCTTTACTTATGTGATTTATACTTCAAAGTTCTCAGCCTTATAGTCTTGTTCTAACAGCTTTATTTCAGAAGCCTTTAATATTCAAGGTGATAGTTACAAGGTGTGCGCTATCTAGTATGCCCTGAAGTGAAGATTTCTAGATGTTGTTTAAGCATTTCATGTTTCAGAGTCTGCTTGCTCTCCATCTGCTAACTTCCTTTGTAGAATAATGATGGATTCAGGTTAGCAGAGTCGTGCACTATAATGTATGCAGAATAAATATGAAGCGTGTACCTTCGTTCGCACATTCCATAGACTGTTTGTACAGCCTAGAGGGGAAAGCTGGATAACGCAGCCTATTTTACAACCTATGCACAATAATTGTGGCTGATTCATCTGCATGGGAAAAGACTTTTGCACATGCCACATGGGACCTATGCACCCTTATCATTATAAATCATGGATCCATTTGAAAAATAATTCCCTTGAGCTTGATATTTTGAACTCTGATGGTGTTACTGCCTCATTCCACCCACCCTAGTCTGATATTCTGAGATAGTTACCTGTTCTGGCCAGTGAAAGTGGGTCCGCTGGCACAGAGGAGGCTGCTCCGGCCTCCCTGCTATCAGGCCTGCACATGTATCGGCGGAGGATGACAAGCAGCCTCCACTAGCACCAATGCAAACTTCTACCAAATACTACTCGCGGCACACCAATGTGCCATGGCACAGTGGTTGAAAAAGGCTGCCTTAGAGCATTGCATGCAGCTCCAAGCACTGCACACAGAGTTCAAGCCCTAATGAGAATCATGCACCTGCACCATTTTTGTGCATGGTTTTAAATGTATCACAGGATTCTTCCCTGAATCAATCAGTCAATTATTTATTTATTGGATTTGTATTCCGCCTTTCTCCCAGAAGGGCACCCAAGGCGGCTAATCAATGAAATCTTTATTATAGTTTCAGACCATCAAACATCCCTGAATGTTTTATTTATTTTCAGGTTATTAGCAGTGGAAACAGGTCATTGCAATGAAAGAAAAATTACTAACTCAAAAGGGTAATGTGGTTCCCCAAATTTCTTTGCAGGCCATGGAGTTCGGTCTTCTAAATATATTATGGATGTTCCACAAGAATTCGTGTTGACAAGCAAAACTAGTGTTAAAAATATTTACTATTATCTGTTTTTGATCCTTTGTTTCATCAAGTAGTAAACGCAAATTCCTAAATACAATTGAAAACATTAAATAGTAAAACATTGAAACATTATTGAAATTAAACATTAAAATTATACATTGAAAACATTAAATATGCATGAAATGCATATTGTAAGGTAATTGTTTGAGACCCAAATCCTAACCAACTTTCCAGCACTGGTATAGTTGTGCCAATGGGACAAGTGCTGCATCCTGCAGTTGGGGGGCAGTTTTGGAGGTCTCCAGTAAGGAATGTTTGTTCCCTTACCTCAGAGCTGCATTGCCCTTACGTCAGTGCTGGAAAGTGAGTTAGGATTGTGCCCTAAATCTTATTTCTTTCTTAATAGGACTAACATCCTAGGATCTAAGTTTTGGCTTTACTGACATTTTACATAGTAGAATAAAAGTGTCCTCGGTTTACATTAGACTCAAGGTCCAATTTTGAAACTTAATAATCTCATCAATTCTCAAAATAAAAGTGTGCCACCAGTGTGGAACAAGGGGAATAGGAGCAATATTTTACCGAGGTAAGGTATCTCAATGTTTTGACGGGGTGTCACAAAATTTACAAAGCAGAAAGTACAGAGATGATATTTAAGGCTCGAATAAGGTCTACTAAGCAAAAAAAAAAATAAAAAATGCAAACTGCTATTAAGCTTCACAGAGCCAAATTCTGCTTCTGTTAATTCAAAAGTAAAGCCTACAGAATTCCAGTGGAACTCAGTCATCTGTAATTGTGCATTGGATTGTAGCCTGAGCTGATGCAGAACTGAGGGCTGCAGGGCTTGAGAGGCAGCATAGAGTGCAGTAACAGCCTCTGCCGCCATCCCCAGCCCCCCTCCCAGGCCAGATCCTCCTGCAATCCACTCCCCCCCCATCCAGTTCTGCCCCCCCACCTCCCCCCTTCCCAGCCTGAAACATCTCACCACCAGCCAGCAGTAGCACTTACTGCTGGCCGCTCTCCACTGTTGTCTTCTCAGCGCTGAGGTCCAACACTGACTAGCACTGCCCTTAGTGCCAGCACCGCATCCTCTCCACCAGCACAGGAGTTCTTTACTGCAGTTTTGCAACAGCGGTTGCTGGGGCAGTGCGCCGGCTGCTGGTGCCGCCCCAGCTTTGGACCTGAGCCTTATAGTGTAATGCTTTGCATGCTTATTTAGAAGTAAATCTCACTGTGTTCAAAGAAGTTTACTCTCAAGATCAGGGCCAGCCCATCCATGAGGACAACTGAAACAGTTGCATCAGATTGCAGATTGGTGGGCACCCATCGCTGTCCACCTACTTGCCTCCACTGTTCCCCCTCCATCCATTCTCTGGATCAGTGGCGTAGCTAAGGAGGTGCAGGGGATAAGCAGTCGTACCAGGCAACAAGCTTTAGGGAGGCAACAAGCTGAGTTTAACACTAGTGACCAAAATTGTGAAAAAAATTGGTATGTACGAATAATACCATTATGTTATATATCGTTGGAAAGGTAATTTAATGCAGAATTCAACTAAACAAACCTCATTGGAATATCTGCATTCTATCAAAAGTTATGGCCAATTAACCAGAGAATGAAAACACAACTGCCTTGTGGATAAAAAGTGGATTTTCTTAACTTAAAACCGACCCATGAAACTGATTTTTCTGAGAGCCAATGAGATGTTATTATGATACAACATGGAACCAATAAAGTGTTAATATGAGTCAGCTATCATTTCTATGTATCATAATACAGTTACCCCTGCTAAATGAATAAAGAGGTACTTTTTCAAGTGGTGCTCCTCTTATATTTAGCAGGGGAAGAATAACTGTCCCTCTTCACCACAGCACAGTGTCTCTCACCAATAAGGGCACACATTTATTTACTTAATTAACTTTGATTTTGTCGTGGGGGGCTACAAAATCTTCTTTGACCCCAGGTAGCAGATAGATGCCTTAGCTATGCCACTGGCTGGGGGGAAGCAGCAGAGCAAGTGGGTGGGAAGCTTCTGGGGGAAGGAGGCAAGTTTTCCTCTGATTTTCACTTTTTAAAAAGCCTGGGCGTGACATCACTTCCGGTTGTGACATCACTTCCTGGGCATCATTTGGAGCTTTGCACCAGGCTACGCAATCATTAGCTACGCCACTGCTCTGGATTGAACAAAGAATTGGGCGACAGAGAGGAAGAGGAAATGTGGATTGGAGCAGAGTGCTCAGCCAGCACATTGGAGAGTCAGATGAGCAGACTCTGGCACATCATTGGGTAAATGGGAGTGCAGCATTTGGCATGCTGCCTCAAGCACTTAGGAAGTCTTGGATTGGCCCTGCCCAGGTAATGTGTTTAGGAAATGTGCTATAGGCTGCAGTCCTATACATACTATCCTGGGACTAAGTCCTATTTAATAGGGCTGACTTCTGAACAAACATGCATAGCCTTGCACTATAATGTTGCAATCCTATACACTACTGGGATTGCACTGTGTCTTGTCCTTGTGCAACTTTCCCCACATCTAGAAACTTCTGTGTCATCTAGGCCTATTTTTATAAATGCCTACAGCTATGTGTCCAAATCATTCTCTTTCATGATGGTTGATTGGATGAGCTTGTCAGGTTCCACTCCACACTGAGGTTTTTCACAAGAGAAAGAGTCAATATTCCCTCTAATTTTTTTTCCTCCACCATGTGGGACAGTTAATGACCCAGGCAGTGTATAATCACTGTAATCATGAAATGAGCAATGGTTAGACTGAGCACTAGGTAGTATGCGAGGTACTCATGCATGAAAACTAAGGTGAGCTGGTGCCATGTTTATCAGGCATGAAAAACTGCAACATATACCCATATACAAAGAAGGCATTCACTAGAAGCAATTATTATTTCTAGAAATGCCTACAATGTGCTCATGAAACATAGAACTGGAGTATGGTCCCTGATGAACTCACGTCTGGAGGAATTCAGATAGAAACTGTACTTCAAGCATGCCATGTTATATATTTTTGCAAGAAAAAATCCTTTTTTGAGTCAGACCCCTAACCTGGTTACGTAACAGTTTAATACAATTTCACAACTCTAGAAGGATTTTGTTACCCATGATTATTGCTGTTGTGACTTGGCGCTGTGTTTTTCTTATATACATTAAACCTTTACATAGAATTGTCATGCATGGCGTAAAATATTTCATGACCATTTGGCTCCTTTATGTACATATTTTAAATCTACATCTTTATAAATGACCAAGCCTCTGCTATATCTTCACTCCCTTCCTGGGCCAGGGAGCCCTCAAACTTCTTCCAGCTATATAGCTGGCAGAGATGTGAGTGGCCCCATAAGACAGGCTGGGATAAAGAGAAAAATATCCACTTACCCTGAGGAGACCTCCAGCCAGCTCCCAACTCACACTGGATACAGTGCAGGCCACATTGCCTGCACTAGTTAGAACTGAGCTGCCCTTTGTGGCTATGACTGTCATGGTATCTTCTCCTTAGATGGATTCTTAGTTGGATTTAGGACAATTTTTTTTTTCTGTCATCCTTATTTCATCACTCTTTATCCTGTCAGAAACAACTGAGAAGTCTGGTGCCGAAGAAAACGGAGAGAATATTTCTGAGTTATTGTTGTCCTGCACATGCCTGATCTCCTCTGATCTTAGAAGCTAAGCAGGGTCAGGCCTGGTTAACATGCCTGATCTCGTCTGATCTTAAAAGCTAAGCAGGGTCAGGCCTGGTTAGTACTTGGATGGGAGACCGCCTGGGAATACCGGGTGCTGTAGGCTTATACCATAGTCTTTCGAGACTGAAGGTTGCCAACCATTGGTAACAAAATAAATTAAAAAAATTAAAGCCCAAATCCTAAACAACTTTCCAGCTCGGACAGAGCTCTGCCAATGGGGCATGTGCTGGGGCGTGTGCTGCAAGTGCTGGGGCATGTGCCAATGGGGCATGTACTGTATCCTGCAGTTGGGGGGCACTCACTGAGGCTTCTTCTTACCTCTGAGCTGCAGTGCCCTTAGGTCAGTGCTGGAAAGTTGGATAGGATTGTGCCCTAAAATTTTAAGGGGCCAAGTTATATCCCTATCCTAGAACCTGATCAGCTCATTGCCAGCATGGTCATGTTCCTAAGAAACTTCTTGATGCCTCATGGATCCATAAGTTAAACCATCTTCACTTGTCAATCACCTCTGTGTTTCTGACTATCTCCGCCAGAACCACACTTGGAAAAAAAAAAGGCTTATGGTCAAAGTTTGCTGTTGAGGAATGGTTGCAATGCATCTTTTCTTTGGGAGAGAACCAGATGACAAATTGTTAAGATAAAAATAGCCTTCTTTCCCCCCTCTTGCCCAATCCAGAGAAGATGATTTAACCATGAAGCTAGAAAGAAAAATGGAACACATTAGAAATGATCTTTATTTTACTGGATTTTATTTTAGGTTTTTTTTTTGTTTTTTTTACATTATAAGGAGATAAAATAAAATGACAAAAAAGATGAGTTTTTAAAACTGAAATAAGACTGAGGAAGCTTGAAATGGAGACTTACATTGCAATGGTGCAATTAATATCACAAAAGAAACTCTTGGAATAGATCTCCTTTTGCGATAACTCAGGAGCTGGGCTGGAGTACCAAACTTTTATCTCCGTTTTTATGAATCTGATATATGGATACATTTTGTCAAAGCAATTTTTATATTACTGGATGCTACTATGTCTTAGAGCAATGTAAGATACCATTTTCTGAAAGATTCTTTTTTAAATTGAATATGGTATCTATCCTTTTTTAAAAGACATACATCGTAGTGATGAATACTCGTTTTTACAAGCTTTAGTAATGACAGAGAAAATGAAAATGCAGACCATTGTGCTTTAAATTTTGCAAAAGACAATTTCCTTAATGCATCAACGTGGTGGAAAATGAAAAGAGTTCTCTTTACATAGTAGACCTCTAGAACATTATTTTAGGGGTTTTAGAGGTTCACTATTGATCAGAGGGTGTTTTAAGAGGGCAACATTCATCATAAGATGTAAGGTGTGCGTTTTTATAATCTCACTCTTTGGCTAAAAAAAGTCTTTCAGTCTTTGCAAAGCTCCCATCTTTTGTAGCCTCTGGCAGAATGGTGTTTATGGATAAAGGGCGGGTTCATTTATGAGTCTGAAAGAGAAAGCTCTAAGTACTACTCCTAGTTAATTATGTCCTTTTCCCCCCCCCTCAGGCTTAGCTTTAGTTTACTCCCCTTGACACTTTCCAACAGCAAATGTTAGCAAAATAGGAATTAATGTTCACACACACACAATTTTGCATTGTTACATTTTCTAAATGTATTTTACAAAAGACAAGATCTTCTTTAAAGTAAACCATAGTTCTGTGCTTCTGCACTTTTTCCATCTGTGCAAGAGTCTCTGTACCAGTCCATCAGGTTGCTTGGGGTTCTGGGGCAAAGCCCTGTAATAGGCTACCCACAGCCCACCTGCTTGTTCCCTAATGGTGCATCATGGACTATTGCTACCCTGTTTGAAATTTCAGAGATAAGCCCAACCAGGTGGGTCTCCTGATGGGTCTGGGTGCCCAGTGTCCAACCTCACCAACTCCTGATGCCACTCCTACAGAAGGGGAAACATTCGCCCACAAGAACCCATCTCACATACAGTTGTATAACCCCTCTTTTCCCCATAAGCAAACCTTACAAAAAGCATGGCTCTATGACTACATCTCTATTCACTCTGAACAGAAGCATGTCTTGAACAATATGCTGCACTTTTCAGATGTCATAATCAGCTCAGTGTGAGTCAACTTGATGTTATAGGCTGATATGATGCCACCAAAAGGATGTAATGAGAACAAACAAGGAAAAAAGTGTGACTCATTGCTTGGGATTTTCTTTCCAAGCAGTTTCTCACATTTGTTTGCTTTATCACTGTTCATCTCGAAGTTCAACATCATAAATTAGGGATAGCCTAGAGCTGCTGTTCTCATTTTGATCATGTGGCAGTAAGTTCCAGTGAAATAAATAGGCCTACTGGCTTAGTGCTTGGGTGATAGAAGCTTGAAGTTGCTTGAGTCTTACTAGTACTGGTGCTTGGTGCTACACTCCTTGTCTTCGCAAACATGGAGCATGTTGATACATACTATATTTCTGCAGAAACTCAACATTTCCCATGCAAGCTTAATGTACAAAACTGGAACTTGCAGCTGATTCCTGGACAGATTTGTGAAACCTAGAATTTTGAACCTGACTCCAAATCTCACACAGGGTGCCCAGATGTCATAACCACAAAAAAGGTACCCCAAAATGTAGGACATCCAAGAAAAATGTAGGAAAGCTAAAAACACTTGTATATTGGTTTCACGTGGTGAATTTAAACACTGTATTGGTTGGCAACCTTCAGTCTCGAAAGACTATGGCATAAGCCTACAGCACCCGGAATTCCCAGGCGGTCTCCCATCCAAGTACTAACCAGGCCTGACCCTGCTTAGCTTCCAAGATCAGATGAAATCTGGTATGTGCAGGGTAACAGTTGCTGTTAAACACTGTATTACTTATTATCAATTTGAAAACTATATTAAATGTAATTTATTAATTACAAGAAGGCTCTGCACTGCCTACTCACAGGGAAAAGGAGGACATTTAAGTTCCTTTCCAGGACACAAGGCTAAAAAAAAAGGACATGTCCTGGAAAAAGAGGACATCTGGTCACCCTGATCTCACATGTCCATAGTCAAGTGAAACCTTTTCACTACCAATTCATCTGTGTATCTATCACAGGAATTACCAGCCAATGCCTCGGACCCCAATTCTATTGTGGCCTTGCATGGCCAGAACGAGTATTTTGACAGCACAATAGCCTTCTGCTGCAAACAACAGAAGATGCAGTGAGCATGAGAGAGGCTCTGCAGAGACTGATAATGAGGAGTCAGGGTGGGGAAAGGGAGTTTGGGAAGAGGTTAGGGTGCATGGAGCAGGTTAGAGGGGGAGAATCTCAGCAGCAAACATGCATGCCAGATCGTATCCTCCATTTATCAGCCCGCACTGCCCCCTTTCTCTCTTGAGATGTACACCAGCCATATAGCTGTTGTGGGTTCAAGAAGACCCATAGGCGACCAGGAGGCCTATAAAAATTTAAGAAAAGAAATATTTACTTACCTCTGGCAGGCCTCCTGATCACGCCCCCCCCCCCCAGCACTTGATGCATTTCACAGTCCAACAGCACAGCTGCACAGCACCAAATGTGGGGAATAGGATTGGGTAGTAAGAGACTGAGGGTCTAATCAAACATATCTGCTCCAAGGTCGCCCAACCCGCTGATGGCATAGAGGTAAGTGGGGGCAGGGAGGGAGGCAGGGAGGAGGCGTTCTGGGGGAGGAAGGCATAGGGTAGGGAGAGGGTGGGGAGGGGGCAGAGGGGAGGTGGGACCAGTGGAGCTTTGCTCCACCAGATCCTGAGCCCCCATGTCAGGCCACTGGACCCGCAGTCCACTGGCAGCTGAGCCCAACAGGATGGGGCTATAAACATCACCAATAATCTCAGCAGCTGGCCTTAGGCAAGCCACCATCTCTCAACCCTCCATCTCCAACACAGGGACAATTCTATTAAGCCCACAACAACAACAACAACAGGATAGTTGCAAAGGTTACTGAGTGAAACACTTTGAACACTCTTTAGCACCAAGTATTGTAACAGCTAAAATTGCCAAGGCACACCATCAGTTTTTTGACAATTGACACTGCTGCAGGGGGCTTACATCCCCCAATGGCCCAACTAATAAATTATCCTCCCCTAAACCCCTGAGGCACATCTGCAGGTCATTCATGGCACACCAATGTGCCAGAGTGCACAGACTGAAAAACAGTGTATTGGAATATTACTAATGAGCTCTAGTAGCACTGCCTGGGGGCCACACACATTGACTGTGTGATGGTGGTCCTGTTCCATCACAAGGAACAGACACAGAAATGACCCTCCCACACATAATCCTGAATCAACTGACTTAATTTGGCCTTCACCATACAGTCTTTTCCACAAGTATATCAAGGGTCAGCTGACATGTAAAGCTGCAAGTAAATTTATAGTGTGCTGAATTGGCAGGAGATGAGATTACAATCATCTCCAATAATGACAAAAGATAGCTTAATGCTTAGAGCCTCAATCATTCTGCCATAAGACTACCATGCATTTAGACATTTTATTCGGGCGGGGGGGGGGCAGGACCTCTTTCATGATAAAATTCAGTTTGACTGATAAATTTTAACTCTGTGGTTTAACATGGGAAGGCAGAGGAATGACCATGATAAATTGCTATATAACATTTTTGATTAATGGTTACTTTCTATTTGGTATAATTATCAGGTAATAGTTTCAATGAAAGATGCTGGGAAATGAAACTTCACTCTAGATAACAATATCCTTGTCTGGCAAGAAAAATGAGCCTCTATTTTCCACATATTAGTGTGCAGCAAGGCCAACAGACAGAGGACCTAAAGCTTGTGAATTTTGAAGGATATGATGGATTGGACAAATGTGGATGTCTAACAGCCCAATCCTATTCTCACCATCCTATGCATGTAGTGCGCCAACAGAACGCACACAGAATTCATTGGTGGGGGCG
Source organism: Tiliqua scincoides (assembly GCF_035046505.1). Taxonomy (NCBI): domain Eukaryota; kingdom Metazoa; phylum Chordata; class Lepidosauria; order Squamata; family Scincidae; genus Tiliqua; species Tiliqua scincoides. The sequence goes on from NC_089821.1 coordinate 84,505,494, forward strand.
GCAGTGACCAGACAGCCCATGAGAAGTAAGTAAAAATATTTCAGCAATGAGTCTTCTCTGACCTTGCACCAGGAGTCTCAGGGGGCAGGTCTGGGCTGTGAAAGGGGGATAGGATCTGGCATGAATTATTTATGCCAAGATCCACATCCTCCTGCTCTCTAACTGCCCCCGCCCAATTTAGCACACTTCCCACCCTGCCCCCAAACTGCCCCCCTGCACCAACATAACTGCACTGGTGGAGTGCCTGGGTGATTTGGGCACGTGCATGGAGCTGCTACCAATTTCTGATGACAGGTCTGTAGCATGTGATGGAGGAACAATGTTTACACTGCTGCAATGCAACTTACAGCTGCAGATCACTAGATCCACTGCCATTAGCCCCCACCGGATGATTAGAGCATAAATCAAGTTATGTAAAACAAATACATGGATGGCCCACATATAAAGATTTATTCCTAACGTATTTGAGAAAGAGTCAACGTTTCATCAGTGCTCTTTTAACTGGTGTCCTAAATATTCTACAAGATAAGAGACACACATTTTCCACTTAGAATCTTGAAGCCTGACTAGTGGCTACAGGTGATAACAGTGAATACCTGTAGTGAATTGCACTCACCATGCAAAATAAGCAAGACAAGAATTCTCTGCTTTGCTCTAGGCACAGAAGCAAAACCAGTGAGAAAGTTGGCCTGGATATAGCAAACTGTGCCTCAGTGATTCTTAGCATGGGGTTAGTTAGTTAGGGGCTCCCTCTTGCCAAAGCTTCTCCCTTGCACTTCATATAAGGGTGGTGCACCTCCTGAGTTGCTTGAATGCCATCTTTGCTTGCTTGTGTGCATGCACATCCCCATGAATGGGGGTGAGGATGGGTGGGCAAACAAGCAGCCACACCATATTCCTCCCCTGTCCCTTTACTTACAGCAACTGTAGCTGGAAACCTCCCTACTCTGCACTGCTTCTCTTTGAAATGAACGGGAACAGGAGGGGACACTACAAACCCCGTTTTCCCAGCTCATGCTCATCGCAAACAGAAGTGATGTGGAACAGGGCGACTGCGCACCACAATCTTGGTAAGTAAAAGGAAAGTGGGTGGGCTCCAAATGGCTTTCCTTGCTTAGTTGGTGCATCATAAGCATCAAGAAGACAGGGAGAAGTGATTAAAAGCTGTGGTAGCTTCCCCCCCCAACTTTTACTACAGAAGCACTGTACGGAAAAGGAGGCTTCCACTGCTGCTATCTTCTTCCAAATTACTCTCAGCAAGGAAAGGATCCGAACATCCTGTGATGCAGCAAGGCTGGTGGACAGATGGCCTAGGGCCTCACCCCCTCAGTGACATAGCTACAGGGGAGTGGTGTGGTAAGTACTGCAGGCACCACAAGGTGTCATGTAAGCAGCCCCTCCCACTTGCCATTGGAGCTATTCTGGATACAGACAGCAATGCATGGGTGCTCCTTTGTCTTGCTGTGTGATGTTCGAAGCAGCAGGTGGCTCCTCTCCCTGGAGCACCCGTCGGGGGTTGCTTGCCCTGGTGTCAGATGGTTGGGGTCGCCGGAGGGACAGAAGAGACTGAGAACGGACAGCTTTGCCAGATCTGTTTGCTCATGTGAAAGCCTTTATACTCATGGGGCCCCTGTTACATCAGAGGGTGCCCCTAATATGAGCACCTTCTGTTCCTCCTCACAGGAGGGCTTGTTGCTCCCACCTGCCACCAAGAGTCCAGTGAGGGGAGGCCTGGGCCCAGACCAGGGCTGGTCAGTCCAAAAGGGGTCCGCAGTAGTTTGCGAGTCAGAGCACGCTGGTGACTTGATCCAGGCATCCTCTTGGACATACCTGCCACCTGGACAGTGGCCTCACTAGGGTTCGTGTCACCCGGTGCAGGATGCCAGCGCGTCACCCCCCCGTGCAGTGGTTGGGGCAATACCCCAGGTAGTGGGCATGGTGATGTGCCATCACTCTGCCCCCACTGGTTTTTTGGCTGTACCTTTTGATAGAACAAAGATAGAACACATTCTGCATGAAATTACACATTGATTGATATATAACATGATGGTATTGTTCCTCCAAACTGTGATTTTAGTGATTTTGATCACTAGTGGTGTCACACCCCCCACCCCAGGGTGTCAACTTACTAACACCTTATTGCAGCAGTTCTCAAACTTTTAGCACTAGGACTCACTTTTTAGGATGACAATCTGTCCAAGACCCACCAAAAGTGATGTCATGGTGAAAGTGACATCATCAGGCAAATTAAAATAAATAAGTATAAATAAGTAAAACAAATAATTAAATAAGCAGAAGCCAGCCCTGTTCCACCAAGTGAATTTCCTCTGTAGCCTGCCTGCAATAACACCCCCCTCCAAAACCAGTAAGGTTTACAGCCCTACCCAGTGCCCAGTTCAATTTAAGAACTTCTGTTTAAACCAGATCACTGCCAGGAACCACCTGGTTTTGCAAGTCTCAAAAATGTTCACCTTATCAGCTGAAGCCTCTGTTTTGATCCTTTTTAGGGGAGGGGGAGGTTGCCTTCTGGAGCACTTGTTTAGTTCCAAGTGCATAGGATCAGGACCATTCTGGTAGCCTTGCACTTTCCTTCACCTGATCTTCCACACCAACCAAGGCATGCTTGCTTACTCATGAGTAAATGCAACCGTGAGGCTTAGTTTTGCTTTCCATAGGGCTCAATACATTCATCTGCTTGAAGGGAGGGACTTCCTTCTCAGGTGTTTTTGGGGGCTGCATTCATTGGATAGGGACCATTCTGGTGTTGTTGGATTCCGCTCAGCCTGCCCTTTCCAAAGGACTAAGGCAAGGTCACCTACTCACAAGTAAACCTGTGATATGGCTCGGTTTCACTTTCCTTAGGGATCCATGCATTTTTTGATCTCTGGCTTTTTGGCCATAACTTTTGATAGAAAGGCGATACTTCAGTCTGGTGTTTTGCATTGCATTCCTCATGTCATTCTGCATCCAACGGTATATAATATGATGGGGTTACTCACTGCTTTTTTGTGGAAAAAAAGGTGCAGGAACTCACAACTTGTTAATCTTTTATTTATTTATTTATTTATTTGTTTATTTATTTATTTATTTATAAACCATTTTTTATTGGAGAAATAAAATATTTTTTATGTGCTTCCCCCTAAAGATGAACTTACTTCTGAGTAGACATGCATAGGATTGGGCTGTCAATCTCCACATCCCCTTCCCTCTAGCTATTTTTTCTACAAAAAAAGAAATTCTTACACAAGAGGGGTCCTTACGTGCACACAGAAACAGCTACTTTTGCAAACAAGCGATTAATTCAGGTATCAGAATACTCTGTATCTTTGGGAAGGCACTTGGCATGCAATTGTATGTTCTCTGCTGCCCTGAGCAGCTGCTGTGCATTGCTGAAGAGGAGCTGCAAACGCTGGCTGGCGGAGGGCATGCTTGTGGGGGAAGGACGAGGAAGATCTCTGGCAAGGCTGGACAGCATGTTGTACACACGTAGAATCCCTTTTCACCTGCCCTTAGCATGTGAAAACAGGTGCAGATATATATCTCTGCCAGGATTAAGAGCCCAATCCTAGGTATGTCTACTCTGAAGTAAGTCTCGTTCTAGTCAATGGAGCTTACTCCCAGGAAAGTGCCTAGGATTGCAGCCTAAGAGCCCAATCCTATGCATGTCTACTCAGAAGTCCACTTTAGTGAATGGGGCTTACTGTGGATAGGATGGCAGCCTGTGGATAGGAGTCCAATCCTGTGCCTGTCTACTCTGCCTCTGTTTTGCTCCCCCCTCCTGGAATGCCTCCGAAGGGGAGGGGCCCCTGCAAAAAGGTGCCGGAACTCCGTCCCCCCGTGTTCCATTAGAAAAAAGCCCTGGGGTTACTCCTAACCACTGCGATTTTAGCGTGTCACCCCGTGCGCATCACCAGGTGCAGCCCGCAACCCCGCACCCCCTAGTGACGCCACTGCACCTGGATGCTAGTACTTGACACCCACAGAGTGTTTGAGCTGGTGTCAGGCAGGTGGGGCTTCTTCCCCTATCAGGTTGGTTCTTGCCTATTTTGAACAACAACAACAACAGTATTTATATACCGCTTTTCAACTAAGTTCACAAAGCAGTTTACAGAGAAAAAAATCAAATAAAATAACTGATGGCTCCCTGTCCCAAAAGGGCTCACAATCTAAAAAGATGCAAAGGAACACCAGCAGGCAGCCACTAGAAAAGACACTGCTGGGGTGAGGAGGGCCAGTTACTCTCCCCCTGCGAAATAAAAGAGGAACACCCACTTGAAAGAGTGCCTCTTACCCAGTTAGCAGGAGTGTTCCATCCAGTGGCGTAGCTAACAATCCTGTTGCCTGGTGCAGAGTGCAAAATGATGCCCCGGAAGTGACGTGAGAGGGGAAGTTGGGGGCATGCGCCCTCGCCAGACACCTGTTTTGTTTGGCAGGCAGAGCTCTAGTCCCGTGGCTGCCTTGGGGGGGGGGGAGGCTGTGGAGAAGCAGCCAGCCCACACACTGGCTCACAGTGGCTGGGGGGGGGCAAGGACTGGCTGCAGGCAGGTGGGAGGAAGCCACGTCTGACCTATTGAGGCCCCAATCCAGTCCACACTTCCCTGGGAGTAAGCCCAGCTGACTAAGGGGACTTACTTCAGACATGCTTAACATGGGGCTGTCAGACTTTGTGTCTGAGGGGTGCATGTGTGAGGGAGACTGGGGCATGCCTCCCCTCTCCAGCACTAGGTGACTGTTTTGTTTGGCGGGCAGAACTTGACTCCTGCAGCTGCCTGGGGGAGGAAGGAGGCTGTGGTGATGCCGTCACCCGCTCTCTGGGCTGGGGGGAGAGGACTCAGGGCAGGCAGGCAGGCAGGCAGGCAGGCAGGCTGGAGGAAGCCGCACCTGACATACTGAGGCCCCAATCCTATCTGCACTTCCCTGGGAGTAAGCCCCATTGACTATAATAGAACTTACTTCAGAGTAGACATGCCTAGGATGGGGCTCTCAGGCCCCCATCCTGTCCACACTTCTGTGGAAGTAAGCCCCACTGACTCTGGGACTTACTTCTGAGTAGACATGCCTGGGATTGGCAGTGAGGGAGTTCATGCAGGAGGCAGAGGCTGTGGCAGCAACGTGCTCACAAGCCTAGGTGGGGTGGCTGTTGGTTCTTGGGTGGGGGGGGGGCTGTGGCACCAGCACTGAGGTCACCCACTAAGATCTCTCCCAGCCCGCCAAGGTCTGGAGCGAAGCGGGGCTGGCTCTTCTTGCGGGAGCTCTCGCTCAGCTTCTGCCTGCTGTCGCCGCCTCAACTGCCTTCCCAGCTCTGCCAAGGGCAGATGACCTGCCCCAAACCCCCTTCATGCCCAGGTGGGACTTCCCTGCCCCGCCCAGCTGCTGGAGGCTGCTGGAGAGGGGCAGCAGTGTAGTCTGTTGCCACGTGCACGACTTATACTCGGCTGCATGCAGCGATCACAGCAGACAGCTGTTGCCCCCAAGTCACATGTGGGAGTTGTTGCCCCCCAGCCCCTGATGTTGCCCCTCTAGCAGCTGTAGCCCAGTGCATCTGCTACCCCCTGTACCCCCTAGCTACACTACTGGTTCCGTCCCCAGGAGCTCCCAGGTCAGTCTCCAATGCCCAGGGCCTTAAGGACCCCTTTCAGGTCAGGTACAGGAAGGGCAAAGTATCCACCTTGTACAGTCCCCCTCCCTGTGCTGCAACCTCTCCCTCTGGCTGCTGGGCTCCTTATGAGCCCAGCACCAGTCCAGCCAGCCCCACTCCTTCTGGCCATGTGACTGGCTTGCCCATGGGCTCTATTTCCAAGGAGGCCCTCAGCATAGGGGCCTAGTCCAGGCAGGACTTGCTTCTTGCTCCCAAGGAGGCCCCTGCTCGCGAGGAGGTGGGCACATGAGACATGCTGATGCTGCCCAGAATTGCTCTGACAGCAAGTGGGAGGGGCCGCTTACAAAGCATGTTGCAGCACCTGCAGTACTTGCTGTGCCACCCCCTGTAGCTGCACCACTGCATCCACTCACCACCCCTCCAAGGGTGGCACTCCATGCACCCTTTCCCACGCTGTCGCATGGCAAAGCCAGCCCTGATTTCATACGTGAATGATGCCAAACCACTAGCACAGCAAGAGCCAGTATGGCATACTGGTTAGTAAGACTAGAAGTGAGGAGATGCAGGTGCACTTGTTCCTTGAGCCATGCAGGTGACAGATGGGCCTGTCACCATCTATTATTGAATCTACCTCATAGGATTGTTGTGAGGATGTGGGGGGGGGGGGGAAGGCCATAACCTTGCATGTTGCCTTGAACTCTGGAAAGATGGAATGCCATTATAAAGATTGCTGCTGGGCCAGAGATCAATGCTCTCTGCATTTTCAAGACTTGTTAATTATTTAATTATTAGCTTCTTAAAATCTCAGTTCGATTTCTCATTTCACTGTGCAAATATTCTTTCACAGTCACTTCTACTTTAATTTTGACTTTGCTGTATTAGTTTGGAGGCCTATTGATTGGTGCAAACTTTGAGATGTCTCCCATTAATTGCATCTGATATTACTTTCATTACCCACTTTGATGCAGTGGCTCCACACAGGATGGTTTTGCTTTGCTTTCACAGAAAAAAAGGGGGGGGAAGCATAGCTGTGTTGGTGAGGAAAAGCATAAACATTGTATCAAATATCAAATGCAGCATCTGGTTAGCATTTTATTATAATATTTTTTCAGTGTTTGGTCTATACATTCTGTTCAGAGTTGTGAAAATCAAGCTGTGTGTTTAGTGATCAATGAAGCTTTCTCTCCTGTGAGAAGAGAGAGAGGGTTGGCTTGAAAATACACAAACACAATGATGGAATACCAGACAAGTAATGTCTGAACTTGTTTCTCAGTTTGATATCTGTTGAAAACCTTCCTTTCTTGCAAGCATAAGGCCTTACTTGGAAGCAATAGCACACAAGAAAAGAAGAATGACTGGCATCGGCTTTGGGGTTTGACAATACCTGCTGCAACATCAATTCGTAAAATAACAACCATCTTCTCAAAATTTTATGTTTCTTTACATGAACATTTAAAAAGGGGAGTATAGTGATGGGGGTGACATACCTCATCTGGAAAGACCTAAATTCAAATCTCTGCTTGGACCATGAAGCTCACTCTGGACACAATCCTGCCTTGCCCTTGGGCCAGCCCAAGTCTCTTGCGCAGGCCCGGGAGGGTCCTTGAGGGTCAGCTGGACCAGCACGCGGAGGCACACCAGCCTGAGGAGGTTGAATTCAGCCTCTGCACCAAAGGAGGGGGTGAGCCTTGCGTTGGCTGAACTCTGCAGATGCAAGGCTCTGTGGAGGGTGGGGAGGAGGTGGGAGGGAGGCATTCTGGGGCAGGGAGACGGCGGTCCTGGGGGCGGGCAGGCAGGCGGGGAGCAGGGCTGGAATCTGGCTGTTATGCTGGATCCTAGCCCCCATACTCAAGCAGCACAGAGCGGCTTCAAACTGGTCTTCTCTCTTCGAACTTGTGCCACCTCTGGAGGTGGTGCAAGTGCATGGAGACCCATTGGGGCTGCAGTGGTTTACCTGGAGGTAAGGGGAAGAGTTTCCCCTGAGCCACTTTGCAGCCCAATCTTGCCCTGTATACAGCACAGGCCTCCTGGTTTGCCTGTTCCAGAGCAAGTTAGGATTGCACTGCACGTCTCTCAACCTGTACTACCTCATCAGGTTGCTGCGAGGATAAACTGGTTTAACCTCTCCAGGTTTACCACCCTGACAGCCTAATCCTATGCAGGACTGGGCTGTTCTATCCAGGGCTTACACAGCAGAAGAGACGAAGCGCTCCATTGGTGGGCATTTTGGGAGCACTGCTGCACAAGGAGGCCGCACTCCAGGTCTGTTGCTGGAGCTACCCAGACCTGCAGGAGCTGGTAAGGCAGCAACAGGGACAGAAAGAGGGCAAAATGGGGTGGAGAGGCTGTGGGAGGGAATGGGCTGGGTGGTAGTGCACACCAGATCCTAGCCCCCTTTCTCTCCTTGGACATGTGCCAGTGAAATCACTAGTTCAGGTCTGAGAAGACTCATTGTGTGTCGGGAGGCTTATGCAGGGATGAGGGGATTTAAATCCATTTTCCCTGCTGAAGCCTCCTGATCCATCCCCCTGCATGTCTGTTTTGGACGCCACTGCACCAGCAGGGAGAAAGGATTTGCAGTGTTGGGCTGGTGCAGTAAGTATCCCTCCTGGTTTCTTTTGTCACTTTAGGCAGGTGGTGTGTGGGCTGGGTAGACGGGTGATTGGCATACATCTTGAGATAAGTAAGCCAGGACTTCTCAGACAATACTGGTTTGGGACATTAAGGTTGGCTGGCAACCCCCCTGGCTGGAACATGCAAAGACCATCACAGGCTTGGCCTGTGGGAATCTGTGCTGTCCAGTTGCTTCAACCCTTTGGGGTTGGCAATGATAAGCTCACTATGTCCATGACCGAGTGTAGCTCAGAGTCAGGATGGGACACCCATTATGACCTGAGGGAAGCAGACAGTTACTACTGTTCTGACTGATTTAGAGGTCTGCATGCTGGTTTGGGGGGGGGGGGAGGTTGAGTTAGGTTTTCCCCCTGCGGGCGGTGTTGTGTTTAATAATTTATAAAGAGACCCTTAGCCCACACCTCTGACTGGTGTTTTTCTTTGGGGGGCGAGGGTGCATAGGGAAAAGATTGGACTCTGAATTTCTTAAAGGAACAATGGAATATAAATGTTGGACAAACTGGAACACCTTTACTGTTAAAAAAATAAATGCATGACTTAGAGGCATTTCCTCAAACCTGTGAACTCAAACAATTGACCTCTCCCACCAGGTGACAGGCATTCACCCACACAAGTGGGCTGCATCTTTCAAGGCTTGGGGATGTGAAAGGAAAAACCACAAATGATCAACAGTTGAAGTGAGCACCTGGGCAACGACTACAGATCTTATATTGCCTTGCTTAACCACACACAAGAATTTAAGAATAACATCATGCCACTGATATACCTAATTTCATAACTTACTTGACAGGACTACATCATTCAATGGATTAAAAAAAATTAAATACCCGAACAAGCATATTTTTTGGCACACATTCAAATCGTGCATCATAATTGAAAGTTATTCAATATTCCAGACTGGAGTGTCTGATTCCATTTTTTGAAAGATAATTTCTGTATATAAATATTCATGATGAACATTAAGTGAAAAGAAAATAATTGGTTTTAGTTTGATATCCTTAGCCTCTGCTGTTGATAAAAATGTAATTTTTCTCCAGGAGATGTGGGGGGGGGGGGGAAGGTGAATGAGCAAGATGTATAATATTAAAATTTTATGGCTATGGTAGAACATTCTAATTTCTAGTTTCTAGTTTCTAGTTTCACCTCCTCCAAAAAAAAACCTGCTCAGTGTGATTGCAGCTGCTCTTATGGGCGCACCCATGATAAACCTTACTGCTGCATATATAAATTGCTGGCTTGTAGTGTGGTGTTTTGTTTTTTGTTTGTTTGCTTTTATAACACACCTGTTTTTGAAGAAGAAGGTATATTTCTGCTTGATCCAGTTCATGGTGGGTGCAGCACTTGTGTGCCCAAGTATCCCTACGGAGAATACTATGTTATTCCCAACAAAGTATAGTCTCCCTCCCCTTTGGCCCATGTATACCTGCAACCTTTGTGCATCTCCAGTATTTGTATTCAGTGGTTCCCACTCTGCTCAGTCAAGGAAAATTGACTGGTAGATCTTATTCCTTGACCAAACAAGGAATGGTGGTGATATGGGATGAATACATCAGCCTCTCTTTTGCCTTAATTCTCTCATGTGTGTGTGATGGTTGGTTGGCAACCTTCAGTCTCGAAAGACCATGGTATAAGCCTACAGCACCCGGTATTCCCAGGCGGTCTCCCATCCAAGTACTAACCAGGCCTGACCCTGCTTAGCTTCCGAGATGCCTGTGCATGAACTGAAAGGAAAACGGAAGAATACCCAAGTCATTGAATGGGGGTATGTGTCTTTGCCCATTCCCCTTGCACAAGATAATACTCAAAATATTATCAAGGTGTTATTTTGAAAGTTGAAGAAACTTTCCCCTTGCACAATTCCTTAGGGATTGATAAGCATAAATATGTGTAAGATTGTCAAATTACCAGCCACAGTTTTGAGTCAGGATGGAAACCTTCAAAAGGGGGAAGAACTGTAACTGGCTGTCACCGCTAAATTAAAAGCTTGTCCTAAAGGGGAGAGAAGTGTCAAAATAGTTAGGACCTACTGTACATAGAAATTCAATCCACTGAATTCAGAAATTCAATTATAATTCCAATTCCTTGCCTCATGTATTATTGCGGTAAGTGGAGAATGTAGGGTACTGCTATGCTTACGGGAACCTGTCTGCAGGTGGGTGCTGTGTTTGCGGCTAACTGAATCAAGCGACATATGCTTGATTTTTTGCTCACTATACTATACAACTGACAATATAACAAACATTATTAATATCTGAAAAGATTATTTTCTATATGAGGGTATTGTAGTTAATTTTTTCCCCTGGGGGCTGGGGATAAGAATAGGCCCTCAGTTTGGCTGTACTTGTCGTAAGAGGCGACTAAACAGCCACTGGGTAGATGGGACTCATCAGCCTGGGAAGGCAGCTCATCTGAGAGAAGGAAAACTCTGATCCCAAACCTCCACTGCCTTGTGGCTACATCCAGTTATGGAAAAGGCTTCAGGAGTCAACCTCGAGGCAAAATCCGGAGCCGGAGTCCCTGAGGCAGTTCATGGCTGAACACAGTCACGTTCTGGCAACTCCTGCGACGCCGCTGGAACCAACCGTATTGGCTTCTGCCTTTCCATTGGACCATTTCAGTGATGTGGAGAGGGGGGATTTGCTGCATGGGTAACAGTCTATCTTCCATATCTACCTTACCCAGGCTTCGCGCACTGGAGAGGACACTCTGTTCCAGAACCACCATTCAGAGCGTGATACCATAGTCTTCCGATACTGAAGGATGCCAACTAGGTGTAGTTAATTTTCCATTCATTCTGCAAGAGTAAAGGATTTTCCCTCTATATCCATATGCCAGGCGGCGATGCATAAACTATAGCTATTTATTACAGCGAGGTGTCATTTGTCACTTCTATAGTATTCACCATATTTTCCAGCCTATAAAATGAAATAAAATTATACAGCAATGATGTATGCTGTCATTACTTCTCATTTCTAGTGTTTGGCTTATATTCACTTTCACAAAACAAGCTTGATTTATAAAGCAGATAAATAACAATAGCCTTCAACTGTGCAGATCTACTGAGGCTTCATTAGCGGTTGAAAGACTCTGAAGTGTCACTTGGAGAGCACGCCTGGATCAAATTAAATCTAGCCTCTTGTAAGAGAACAATATTACAAAGAGAATTTAAACTGATAGGACACTGTCAAATACATTCTAATGATCTAATCCTGAATAATGTTCTGTTTGTTAAATAAGAACATAGGGACATGAGATGGAATCTACAACAGAAACTGTGTTCTGACTCCCACTTAAGCAATCATGCTTAATTAAATTGGGCAGAAAAGGTTATGACTAGAGTTCACCAATTAGTCTTGATCCTAGCTTTCTATATGCTGCTACGGTTTCCATTGCCCTGTGCTGCTCAACAGATAAACCAAAGAGAAGGTGAGAATGATATTTTGGATGATGAAAGGAAAGGAAAAGGACATTTTTCTGAGCCTTGAACTAACTGGGAAACATCCAAGTTATATTGGAGTTGTTTTTTGTTTTTTTTTGGAAGAATGTAGATCAGTACCATATTAATTTGAGGCAAGCTTGGGAGAAATTGCTCATCTCTAATTTGATGGTACTACAGTGTTGCTGTTTACATCTTATTAAGCTCACATTGCAATCGTTTATTACATTTATTTCACAGCTTGAAGTCGAATGTGTAGGAAATTGAGAGAACATGTGGCTACAGGCTGAATGTTGCTTTTCACCCCATCTCTATATAGTTACTCCTGTGGAAATGTTTGTTTTTTTAAAAAAAAGATTTACACCATGTTCTTCCTGATGGAATCTTTACATAAAATAGAAGCCCTGCAACACACCAGGAACAGAGTAACTGGAGTAACCTGTCAGCATGCGATTTGAAGAATGACGTGGTCTTTACTTCCTTGGATCAGTGTAGGAGCAACCACAGAGGAGCCGACAACCCACTGATACTAGTGTGTTACAGTACGCATAACGCGCTATTTCCACATCTGGAACAGGATAGAGTTATCATAAGTGAAAACGATCCATATTCTTAAAGCCAAAATGCATTGACCACAGTCTTCAACCTCTTCAGACTCAGTTTGGAGATGCAACATGGCAAAGGGCCCAATCCTGTTCAACTTTCCAGCATCAGTGCAGCCACAGCACAGCCCTGAGATACGGAAACAAATGTTCCCTTACCTTGAGGAGGCCTCCGTGACTGTCCCCTACTATAGGATGTAGCACAAACCCCATTGGCATGGCTGCATTGGTGCTGGAAAGTTGGATAGGACTGGGCCCAAAGACATTTTATTGTTTTATTGTAGGTGTCTGACTTTTCCTTTTCTCTATGGCAGAACTATTCCAACTGGGGCGTCGCGATGCCCCAGCCTGAGAGCCCTGGCCTCTGCCCCTTAAGGGGCAGGGACAGTGAGAAGGCAGCAACGCGATCCCCAGGATTGCGTTGCTAAGGGGGGCTGCAGGAACTGGGATGTACTCACCAGTCCCTGCAGCAGCATCCTGGGGATGCAGAGAGCCCTGTGCAAGCATCTTCAGGGCTCCCCAGCCTTCTAAAAGTGAAAGTAGAGCGATCAGCCTCCACCTCTGCAAAATCAGAAGTGGAGTGCGATTGCTCCGCTTTCACTTTTAGAAGGCTGGGGAGCCCTGCAGCCCCACACTCCCCAACAGGTTGCAAGAGGGACTGCTGAGCGCATCCCAGTCTCTGCAGCCTCCCTTAGCGACGCGATCCTGCCTTCCCTCCCACCCCCGCTGTCTCCCTCCTCTCCCCTGCAAGGAGTTACTGTGGTCTTCAAACTCCCTGAGACTCTAGGGCAGTTTATAAACTTTTCAGCCAAAGGGCCTCATCAAATATCTGGCACAGTGTCGAGGGCCAGAAAAAAAATTAAATATAAAAGTTAAATAGATACCGCACATGCCCGCCTATAAGTCGATCCCACAGATCAGTCGAGGGCAGGTTTTGAGCCAACAATCATGGAATTTTCTATGACCCTCAGATAAGCCGGGGGTTAAACTTAGGGGGGTGCCTGACTATAGTTTTGTCTGATTTTACTTGAAGCCAGATCCTGAAAAAGAACCCACCACTAATTGATACCTAAGAACTGTAGTCTCTAATTTATTAAAAACATAGTAAAAGATCATAAGATACATTTTTATTCTTTTTTAAATTCTGGTCTTCACCACCTTTCTGTAAACACTATCAGAGTAAGTGCACTGTAAACAACATACCAGTAAAACAGTGGTTCCCAACCTGGTATTCATCTACTCCCAGGGACACTCAACAGGACCTTTAGGGGTACTTGAAAAAGAATGGAATACTGGCAGAAAAAGGCAGGTCATGCTCCAGAATGCCTTGCAAGACAGGAATGCCTTGCAAGTGTTGCAGGTCGAGGCAAGGATGCAGGCGGACCTCAAGAGGTCAAGGAAAACAAGCGTTTATTCTCAGCCGGCTGCTGGTTCACAGAGGAATAGCTTCCAAAAATCTGTGACCCCGATTTCTCAGGGTTTTGTGTTGATATACAGAACAAATCCACATTCCAAAGCATTGGTTACATTCTTGATTGGCAAACAGCATATCACGTGAAGCTCTGCCCCTGCCTACATCTCCCACTACTCAATATTCTGCACTGCATGCTTTTCCTTATATGGCATTTTAAAAGATGTGAAATCTTTCTAAGCTGCAAAAGTCCCATCTCCTCCTCCCTGTATTGGTGAATAGCACACTTGCAAAAAGTCCCTGGTCTCTTCTGACCTCCTACCCAGTTGTGGTTAAGCTAGCAGTTTCCTATTATTGGGTCTTTAGCTCTGCAAAACAACTTCTGTGGTTAAATTTGGTCAGCAACACCCTTTCCCCTTTTACACAGACACAAAGGACATTTTCTAAATATCTAGCTGGACCAGGCAGCCAAGTATAAGGCTTACTTCAGCCAAGCACTCTGCTTATGCTCGCAGCAAGGCCCAAACAGGGCTCTGAATAGATTCAAACACTCCAAATTCTAGGGGACCTCCTTACACAAGGACCAGCAAGGCAGAAAGGGAGGTAGCTAGCTGGCTGGGAAAGCCCCACCAATAGCTAGTTTTTGGTCATCAATTCATGTATGAACCAGTGATTGAAAACCAGCACAGTAAAAAAGCTGAAACATAATATGGAAAGTGATCAATCACCCAGAATTTCTCAGCACACTTCTGGTGCAAAACCGTGCAAAGGCAGAATCTTCTATTCTTCAAACAGATAAAAAGAGAAGACACTGTGATAAATACATGAAGTCTGGGCTTTCATAGAGAGGAGATGAGGGCTTGTATTATTAATTACAAACATTTTGCTAATATGAAGGGTACAATTTATGGAAATGGGCTGCCAAGGGATATGCAAGTGAAAAAGGTTGGCAACCACTGCAGGAGAACGAGGAATCAAATCCAACTTTAAGGTGTCTGGTGTGTTAAGCCAGAAGCTCTACGTACAACATACAACCCATAACACATAACTGGGAGTGTGCAATTCAATTCACAGCAGAGAGATTCAGCTGCATATATTTGCAACCCTTTTTACTCAGAAGTAGACCCACTGCTTTCCCTGGGTGTTATTCTTAAGTAAGGATGCATTGAATTGTAGCCTGGGAAGGAGGGTCCCATCCTGGTGTTTCAAAAAACAGACCTGCTTTGCAAGCATTTGCCAAGCAGAACCAGGCTGCAGCAGAAGGAAGGAAGATAAAAGGTTAGCAAATTGCTTCTAAGGAGCTGTGCCTGCCTGCCTGCCTGCTGCTTGAGAAACCTGGCGCCTGCCTGCCTGCCGCTTTTCAGAGTTGAAAGGCTTTGCCCTCTGATTGACCTGGAGATAAGGCAAAGTGAGAACTGGAGCTTGATTACTTGGCAAAAATTTCACATACTATAGGCGAGTATCTACGGTACATTACAGATGGAACTTAGATGAATGAATGAATGAATGAATGAATGGGCTCAAATGTCCAGGAATGGGCTCAAATGTCCAAGCACCAACACAGCCCAAGAAATAAGGCATACACTTAAATGAACCCCCATTCCCCTACTCTGCAACCAGAAGCACAACTCTGGTTGTTTTTGGTAACTGGGCCAAAAGCTCTCAGGGGGGATCAGAGGCTGACCATGGGCCAGATAGAGGGTCTCCATGGGCTCTAGGGTGACTGCATACAGCAGGAAATAGTTTGGCAGGAGTTTGGCTGATGGGGACTTTACCTGATACATTTCTCTTTGCAGTGATTAAAAGAAAAGGACTCCTGCCTCTCTCTGAAGGTGTTTTTTTGCTTTGTTTTACTTTGTTCTTCTTTTTAAAGAATCTAAACAAGAAAAGGACATGGAATAATGCAACCTACCAGATGAAGAATAAAGCACTAGAAGGAAATGAAAGTAGCAACTAGTAAGAGGTAAGAAAGTCAGAAAATGAAAAAGAAAAAAAAGGAGAGATAAAACAAGATGCAATTAGATTTCTAGGAATATTTCTCAGTTAGTGTAAACACACTTCTGTTTTCTACAGTAAGTTGTTCAGATACAAGCCAACATTTCAGGATATTAAAAAAAGAAGTGCAAAAGCAATATACTGAAATTAATAACTATTATCATTCATTGCTGAACTTCTAAACAATCATAAAGTGAATCTGCCACAATATTTTGATTCAAATAGGTAGGTAAGATAAACTTCCAGCTTTCAACAATTTTCCAAAGTTGTTTGACCTTTCCCTAACTTCTCTTATGGTCCAATCCTTGACAGCTTATGGCAGGGTTTGTGTGATCCACTGCTGTAAGTCTTACAGCATCGCAAAAGCTGCAGTGCTATCACACAGTTCAGGGTCACTGGTGCAAACAGCAGGTAAGTGAAAGCGAAGGTGGTTCATGAGTGGTTTGGGGAGAATAGAGGGAGGAAGAGGGAGGCAGGAAGAAGGCAGGCAGAAGATAGCTTGGAGGTGAATGGGGATGGATCTTGGCAGTAGCAGCGCTTACCAGGATCCTAAACCTCATTCTTGGCCCAGACCCACCCCTGAGGCTCCCAAGACTTATACCAGCTAAATAGCTGGCCTAGGTCCAAGGAGACCCATTGATGGCCAAGCAGCCTACAGAGAAGGAAGTAAAACATATTTTTTATCTCTCCTGGGCTGTCTGATCCCCCCATTACAGCATGAAATACATGCTGCTGCAGCACAGCTGCACAGCATATACTTGTGAGGGTTAGTATTGGGCACTAATTTAATTAGAAGCATGAAGACAAATTTAATATTTAATTTTGAGAAACATTATTATGTGCAAAACTAACTAAAGGCCCTTTTCTGGTATCTGACTTCCTTTCTGTTAAATTAACTCTAGCAACGGTCATCTAGGGACAAGGATCCTTTTGAGTTATCATATATCCTAATTTGTAAGGATTCTCAGATAACTTGTTTGTTCTTTCAGAGTTTCATGTTGTTTTTCCCCATCTCCGATCACCTCTGGATAGTAGCCAAAGTTTTATTTTTGTCTTTGTGCTTTCATGTTTACATGCAGCTTTTTTTTGGGGGGGGGGGGGGATTATTAGGATGCTTGATTTAGCTTTTCAATCTGCCACCTGCTTCTTCCCATTAGGTCAAAAGGGGAGTAATAAGGGAAGACGACAAAGTACGAGGCCATCTGGTGACTGTCAAAAAGCGAAGATTTTGCCATCTGAGGAATGTAGCCTTTGCAGCACATTTATTGTGAAGTTTGCCAGAAATATCCGCCCACGACTAGCTGGAGCTCACTGTCAAAGTTCTTAGCAGTTTGTCCTTCATAACACATCCTGAACATTTTTAATCAGGCACAGTGTCCTTAAAGAAAACATATTGGTATCACTAAGGGAATAAAGTTTATTATTATAGCATTTTCTGCAGTGCGAAAGAGAGCAGGATGAGCTATAAAGCATCCTATTATACCGCTTTCCTTCAGTGCTGAGAATTGAAGCCAGAATTTACCCAACCAATAACAGGAGATAAATAATTTCAGCTACATTACTATTACTGTATTGAAGTTAATCCAAAATTATCTTAAATTCATTTATCTGAGATTGCTCACAAATGTTTGGTTTCATTTTCATTTCCAAACCTCCCATTCTTTTTTCAGCTGTTTCTCCTCAAGATTGGGCAATCAAAGTGAGCCCTTTGATTTAATTCACCTGTTTGATGGCCCAGTCCAAAGTGTTCATTATGCCTTCGGGATGCATGTTCTGGCAGTGTGACATACTTTCTGGCTGACACAAGCATGACATACTGGAGAGCATTACCTGGCCACCACCAGAAGTAACTAGTGCTTGTATCCATGTGGGAAAAGACCAGGGATACCCACCACGCACAGGTAAGACTGTGCTGTCGGCGGGTGGGAGGCAGAGAGGGGGTGGAAGGAAGGGAAGACAATGGAGAGAAACAAAAGACAATTAAAAAAAAACACCTTAAGTGTTTTTCTTTTCCCTACCTGGAAGTTTGAGAGAGAGAGAGAGAGAGAGTTCTTCCTGTATGAAGTTCTGTGACAGATTTGAGAAATTAATCCATTAAAGTCAGACAGTAAATCGAACATGTACTAAACCACTTTTATCTTCTGTTGCAATCTCGGCCATCAAAAGCCAACACAGATTAGAGCCTGTCATGTCTTAGGAAGGATGTAGATATTGAAAAACATCAAGGGAAGGGAAACCGCCTCCTAAGAGTGGCCCCCTCCCCCTCCCCCTGAAAAGAGAAAATACAGTAGAGTCACAAACATGGTTCTTTATAATTTCCTTAGCAGATTGTTGATGTATTGAGTGATGTGGGATGTGATATCAAACCATCAGAAACATCCTCTTAAACATAACACCTGTACACTATTTTTGAACAAGGAAATAGAATAGGACAACAATTATATAGTAATATAATTACTATATTATAGTAATGAAAGTAAGTAATGAACTCATGTTTCAAACTGGAATTGAGTGGGCAGTGAAGGAGTCCTTCTTGTCTAATAATTATTTGGGCATATGTTCCTTTCTGAGATTCATTCATGTTCTCAAAATGCCATTTGGAAAATGTTGTGTGGGATATGGCAAGACAGCACAGAGCCTAAAGCAATTGTGTGTAAGAATCATGTTCATCACCAACACTTCACGCAGCGAGACTCCTCTTCCTTCCTCATGACTTGCCCCATATACAAGCAGAGGAGCTCAACAAGCAAATGTGAATCTGTATGACAGAAAACTTCCCCCATGGAAGAGGGGCTCTGAACACCTTCTCTTCTCACACTGGGAATTTTGGTCTGATAATACCTGATACTGAAGCTCTTGGTTTCTGTGGTAGGTTCCAATTAACAGACTCAACCCTTCCATGATTAGGATACATGCTCTTAGGGAAACCTAGGGGTCTTTTTTGTTGTTCTTGTTTTTGTTTTTGAAGTTGGAAATTCCCAGGCCAATTCATTGTCAAGGATTGTGGTCAGGGAAGTGTTCTATAAATTATATTCCCATTTTTAAAAGTCAGTCACAAGTTTATTGAGATTCAGAGGGTTGAACGAATCAACTTTGCATACGTGAAAAATTGTCACATGACTATATTATTCTGGATTTAAAGGATGAGCAAAGGAAGAATTTAAGGGTGAGATAGCTCACTTCAGAACATACCTGGGCACTTTGAGCTAGAAATAAGAGCTATTCTGAGACTGCTGTGTTTTAACTTTGTGGGTACCACTAGTTTCACTAAGACTTTTGTAGCTGCTTTTTAGCTCTGGAATGCTCCGTTGGGCTCAGCATAAAATTCATCAAGCCTAATCTTCTTCTAGAAATGATGAAGGCCTGTTGATTTAGGAAACATTTATTGACCAGGATCAAATAAGATTTGTTGTTAGTAATATGCATGTTTGTGATATTTTAATATCACATGTGATATTTTAATATATCTCCATATTATATTAATGGATTTTTAATTTCACTTGACAGTAGTTGCAAAATACAACATACCATAAAGTACAGCCACAAACAGTGATTAGTAACAGCCAGGCATCAGTGGACTCTGGGGATCTCCAGTGTCAGTAAATTGGTGGCTCTAGTGTGATTCTTTTGTATGTTTTATTTGCGTTTGTTAATCATCATTTAATTTTAACATTGTTTACTGTCCTAGAAGGAGTTGCTTAAAGGGTGACCTCTAGGGGTGAATATTTTGGAAATAAAATAGCATCATTCTCTCTCGTCTCCTAACGGCTGTTGACATATGTATGACGTCTGGGCACTGCTAACAACACTGAAACTTTTCAGAAGCAATTTAAAACGTTGCCCTGGGAGTCTACTGGATATACACTATGCTTAGGCCCCCATTCACACACAAGTGTCATGCAGAGCTCACTTCACCAAGGTGCCACTGCATACGACTACAGTCCAATATATGTATCATAACCACACAGCGGGCCAATTGCATGGGAAAGAGTCTCACGATTTGTTCCACCCATGCAGGTTAGTATTCTTATACATGCTGCAGGCACCGTTTGGAAACAGATGAGTGCAAAGGAAGCCTTCGCCAGCATCTTCAAGGTTGTGGCTTTACTTCTATTTCATACATGTAAATGAATTTGTAAATAACAAGATTTAAAGGGGCTATGCACGTGGAGGATGGTTTGTCTAGTTTCTATTTCTCTTCAGCGAATTGTATGCAAGAACAGCCACTTTTAAATTTGCCAGAGTAAGAAAGAAAGCAAATTTTTCAGCATGATGGATAGCAGATGACTGAAATCATTCTAGCCTCTCTGTCGCAATGAGTTTTAAAGCTCTGGGGAATCAACTGAAGAGTAGTGTCTTTAGAGGAACAAGATTGCTTCTTCAGGATGAAAAGACAAGCCGGCAAGCATATTTAGAGACCAAAGTAAAAAAGTTAAATTTCAAGTTTGAATTACTTTCTTCTGAAACAGGATATTAGACATCGCTATCATCCCTGACCTATGATATTCATCTGTGTCTCTTGGTCTTTTACGCCACAATTATATTTTTAAAATTCTTCTCTCGAGAAGCTGCAGGGTAGTCAGTAATAACTGCAGACGGAACAAGAAATAAGATCAGTATTTTTAAAAGCTTTTCATAATGAAAAATAGAGAAGTTGAAAGGAGATATGAGTTTGCTCTGCAAATACAGAAGAGTTGCTAATATGGTTGGGGGAAATTATCAGAGAAAAATGAAAGCAGGATAACAGACAAACTAAGTATAAACTGTACATTTGTTGTACAACAGGAATATTTAATCTGTTCTTGATGATGAAATTTTTAAGCCAATGAACTGGTAAATGACAAATATGGAAGCATTATCTCAAGACCCATCCTGGATTTAGGCATGTCTTCAGTCAGGTTCAACTCAGTATACTAGTACATCCCCTGCATTCCTAGTAGCCTCCCCAGTTACTCTGTAAGTACATGTTTTATATCTTTCACCATCAACCATCTACATAGCACAGTGCTCTCAAGTCTGGTCACCATGTTGGCTGTTCTGCCACATAATCTTCACTTTCTTCCTCCATCATATTTTTACTATAATATAAGGACATAAAGGTTTAAGGCTTTCAATAGAAGGAAAACACCTTCTCAGACATGTCCCATTCTAAGTGGGCTTACCTCAGATAAGTACTTATGTAGAATTACATGGAAGTAAGCCCCATTGAGTACATGGGGACTCATTTCTGAGTAAACAGGCATGGGGTTGAGTTGTTAGAGCCCAATCCTATCCTTCCCCTGCCAATGCAGCATGCCAAAAAGGTGTGTGCTGTATCCAGCACAGGTGGGAATTGATCAGGAAGCTTCAGAGAGGAAAGGGAAATATATTTTCCCTTACCCATTTGTAAGCCTCTGATTCCATGAGTCTCCCCAGTCCTGCACCAGCTCTGTTATTGGCATGAGTCTGAGGAGAAGAAAGGGACAGGAGACTTGAAAAAGAGGGGATAGGATCCAGCATGCACCCACCCCCTCTAACTCACTTCCCACCTGGTTTTGCCCCCTCCCCACCCACCCCCTGCCCCCATCACTGCCACCTGGTCTGGCGGGCATGGTAGGGTCTGGCTGTTGAGTTGGAGCACTGCCATCTCTTGTGGCAGTGTTAGCAAAATGGCCACCAAAAGAGTGCTCTGTTGGCAGTCATTTTATGACAACAGAAGACACTTCCACTGTCATAAAGCCCTACCCACAACAGCCCAGTCTTTGCCCTCTACAGCCCAATACTGGATAGGATTGGACTTTCAGTCTTTTTTATGCCATCTTCAGCTGTACTATATTACATGAAGAAACTAGGATTGCAACAAATATGAACAGATTATCAAAATGCAGGTATGCACCGCTTAACAACCATTCGCTTAACAACGGACAGCATATATTATGGTGGTCAAAGCATAGTAAAGATGCTTTTAATGAGGCAATTGTGTCTCCCATAGCCTGCAGCAGAGTGTCTGTCTACACAACAGAGAAGCTCTTCATGCAAAGAAGAGGTGATCTGTCTCCAGTAGCCTGTGCAGCCAGCTAGTGTCTGGCGAGGAGTGTCTGTTTACACAACAAAGGCAATAGATTCGACTGAATGTTCACTTAATGACCTAATTGCATAACATCAGGGATTGGAGAACATATTCCCCTCAATACTTGGCACACGTGTAACAGTATTGTTGATGTTTTATTTTTTAGTCTTGCTTCCTAATAATTCCTAACCTTATATTTGCCTTTTGGAACTTTGTCCCAAGCTAGCCAGCACATGTGAATGAGAGCAAGAGATTGGATTATCTACTGCAGTGTTTAAACACAGCCAACATGCATAACATAAAGACCTAATTCACCTAGACAAGTATCTGGGAAATTATCAAAAACATCCTATACACATTGAACTTGAGCGTTTAGGCCGCATATGAATGGTACGGTTTGATACTGATGTCCAAGAAAGCGGAAGGCATGGACTATGGACAACTATGGCTATATTTGGATATATTTGAATATATTTTCAGGGTACCTATGGCAAATTAAGATTGTACCAGTGAGGGTTAAACCTCATTTACATACATGCATTTGTAAACAGACCCTCAGCCAATAAAGTACATGAATAAAGTACATTCATGGCCCACTCCGAGCCATGCTCTCAGTCATCAGAATTAGCATTCCAGCAACAGAACACGCTTTTTGGTGTCGTAAAATGTCAAGACTGTTGATTCATGCAGAAACAGATTTTGTTGGAATAACAGTTTAAAACTGAACAATTTCCGTTTACAAATAGACTAATGTCAGGTTCTATTACTAGAGTAAATAATTCAACATTTAAATTTCTACTCTCGTTTCTCCAACTGGTATCAACTTATAATTGTCTCTGGGTGCAATCCTAAACCCTTATATCAGTACTTTCCAGCCCTGGCATAGCGGTGCCAATGGGATGTGTGCTGCATCCTGCAGTTGGGTGACACTCATGGAGGCCTCCTTAGAGGAAGGGAATATTTGTTCCCTTCCCTCAGAGCTGCATTGCCCTTATGTCAGTGCTGGAAAGCACTGACATAAGGGGCTAGGATTGCACCCTCTGTAATATATATACTGTCTGTCTTTTCATGTATGACTGTGCAGGATAATTATGTTAACTCACATACAGGCATGCCCCCGTATCTAGCAGGGGTTTGCACTCGGCTGGCGCATGTCCTTGTGCCGGTCTCCCTGACTCGCAAGGAGGTACAAACATGCCTTATTGCACATTTGTGACACTCCCAGGCAGGTGCAAAGGACTTACACCAGTCCTAAATGGAGTGTAATCATCCAGCTGTGGATCCTGTTAAAATAATAGATATTTAGAAATAATAGTACTTAGGTGCCTAAGCTCCAAAATAAATGTCAGTGGCAACACTGACACAATCAACTTCTCAGTTCCAATACATTGGTGGAAGGTCTCTGCTCTAGAACAGGAGAACTTTAGGCCCAAATCCTAACCCACTTTCCAGCACTGGCATAGCGGTGCCAATGGAACATGTGCTGCATCCTGCAGTTGGGTGTCACTCACGGAGACCTCCTCAAAGGAAGGGAATATTTGTTCCCTTACCTTGGAGCGGCATTCCCCTTATGTTGGTGCTGGAAAGTGGGTTAGGATTGTGTCCTTAGTTACTCTCTTGTTTGTATGTTTGTACATTATGTATCCAAAATGAGAGGCCAATACATTCTGCCCAGCAGAGAAAGATAATAAAGGCTGCTGGAGAATGTGAAAAACATAGCACTGCACAGAATACTTTTCCTCTCACCTGCAGAATAATTACTATGAAATTGCCCACTATTGCTGTTCTATTATCTATTCAGTTAATAGTAAAAGTGAATACATGGTTTAACCACCAGGAGGCACCGTGTGTTTTGCAGAATAAATCTACTTGCTTCATTGCTTCTTAGTGCTTCCCCAGGTAGTCAGATTTAATAAGAGTGCCATTAGAACACGCATTCAATTTTGTTCCATCCCGAGATTGTGTAAGGGGAAAAAATGCACTAAATTGGTTACTAAATTTCTCATTTCTATTAGCACTCAGCTATAAACCTAATCGACAGATACTGGTTAGGTTTCTGGGCAGTTTAGGTCTCAGCTGAGCAGTAGGTGCATTAGGTGAAAGAACAGCATTCAAAACAGGATGGATGAGAGTTTATACTTTGGCTTTAGTTGAAATGACCATGAAACCAGAGAATTTGCAGATCACAATGTGTAGATTAATGGAATGGGGTGTGATGTCCTCTCCCCCTTGGACAGAAAGTGGGAGTCTAGGGGGCCACACATGTCTTCTCTCCCATCTACCCCAGCTCTGTGCCAATTGATCAGTTGAGATGGAAGTATGCTTATGTTTCTTTCTTCCATGTCAGCATTTAACATTCATGAGTGGACATGTTCCCCCACAGACTGCTCTGTCCCAGTCCTTCAACAGGACTGTCCCAGTCCTTTGCTTTCTCACAGGTGGTGCCCCAGGTCCATGTGGGACCAGACCATCCAGTATTTTAGCTACATCTCTGTTCTTCAGATAAGTTAGCCCAGGGTTACCCCTTGGGCATTCCTCGGTTGCCCAAGACAACTTTGGAGGTCTAGCTTGGGGTTTGGGCAACCTGGCTGTGGGTGTAGCTGGAGACAGGGCTTGGCCCCAGCATCACATGGTCTTCAGTGTTTCTCCTGGGGTGTCCAAGTATCCCTCATTTCCTGGCCAGCTTCCTCCTCGCTGCCACAAGTTGGCTGTCTCCTCCCCCCTCGCTTCTGGCTCCGCTCTTTAAAGAGCCAACTTGTTCCTTCCCTAGCCAATCTGTGCTTGGCCCTTTCTGGGCTACATCAGGCCATTCCAACGAACTATGTGTTAGTGCAAGCACCTGCTTGGCTGCTTCTGGTTCCTCTGGCACCCCACTATGCTGCTACTACATTCATTGTTTTTTATTGGCAACCTTCAGTCTCGAAAGACTATGGTATAAGCCAGGGGTGCCCAAACCCCGGCCCTGGGGCCACTTAAGAACATAAGAACAGCCCCACTGGATCAGGCCATAGGCCCATCTAGTCCAGCTTCCTGTATCTCACAGCGGCCCACCAAATGCCCCAGGGGATTGCACCCTTAGTTATTCTAAGGGCCTCGAGGCCTCTCAATGCGGCCCTCAGGGAGCCCCCAGTCTCCAATGAGCCTCTGGCCCTCCGGAGATTTTTTGGAGCCCACACTGGCCGGATGCAACTGCTCTCAGTGTGAGGGCAACTGTTTGACCTCTTGCATGAGTTGTAGAATGAGGGCTTCCTCCACTGCTTACTGTTTCACGTCTGTGATGCAGTAGCAGCAGCAAAGGAAAGGCTAGCCTTGCTTTGTGCAAGGTCTTTTATAGGCCTTGAGCTTTTTCAAGACCTTCATTCATTCATATAAGTTCATCTTTAATATATTCATTTATGTAAACTTATGTAAATTTATTCAAATTTTTAAATGTAAATTAATTCTTTTTTCCCGGCCCCCGACACAGTGTCTGAGAGATGATGTGGCCCTCCTGCCAAAAACTTCAGACACCCCTGGTATAAGCCTACAGCACTAGTATTCCCAGGTAGTCTCCCATCCAAGTACTAACCAGGCCTGACCCTGCTTAACTTCAAAGAGCAGACAAGATCAGGCATGTGCAGGGTAACAGTTGCTGCTGGCTACATTTATTGTGTGGCAGGGATTTTCAGGCCTGGCATCAGCCAGACCGCCAGTGTGGGCCTGACATGGAAACATTAAACAGAATCTAGAAGCAGAATGATTTCTTCAACACAAATTGAAAGGTTTGCTATTACAACTATAACTACTAATGCTAATTTCTCCTTTCGTTGACCCACTAGGAACAGCTGCATTGTAGTAAAAATAACAGGCCATCCTTCCATATTATAATTGTTTTTTAACCATAGGAAGCAGGTTCCTTGTAACAAAAAAAATAGTATGCCACAGCTTCACATTTCATGCACTAATGATCAGTGCAGATAAATAGCAACTTCATAGCTGCAGAACAGTGTCGGGACAGGCAGAGACCAAGCACTGACTTGCTGGCTGCTAAATCACAAAGGTGAAACAGAGCTTTTGCTAACCCAGGTTACAATGAACAACCACAGCATTAACCTGATGACTAATAGTGAATTGTAAACCATGGAGATCACACACATTAGTGATTATAAAGAATCTGGTGATCGCTGTAGTATAAAGAGGGTAGACAAATGGGGCCATAGGAAGATATTGTAACCAACCAAGGGAGCAAGATCCACGGGGAAGGAAAAAACATTCTGCAGGATGAAGCTGGTTTATCTTCAAGTTTGGGCAAATGTTTTATGTATGTTGGGAATAATTTCCACCCAAGCAAGTAGCCAAGCAAGTAGCAAGTAGCCATGGCTTCAAACTGTCTTACCTTGAAAATGAAAACTATTTCTTATGCTTGTCAAGAAATCACTGTATTCTGCTAGAAACATCCACATTCCACAGTTCTATATATCTTATTATACTCCTCGGTTGTAGGTACGGCTGCCATAAATCCACCAGCAAATTCATGCAGACTTGTTCAGTTACACAGTTTCTTGTCTCAGAAAAAGTGGGAGCAGAGTGCTTAAGACCCAAGTTGTTTGCATGTCTTCTTCATCATTACCTACAAAGTTTGCACAAAGGGCACATTTTGCCTAAGGAGACAGATGACTGCATCCACGAACTGCTCCTTCCAAAAAGCCACATCATGTGGCAAATTTAAAATTAAACTAGAAAGACAGGTCAGTAAATGTACGTTTGGGAACATTCTTGCCCTGCAAGAAATGAGCGGGATGAACTAATCAGTCATTTCCATCATCTCTTCTTGTTATTTTTAATGTGCCTAAAACCTCAGCTCATCACAGTAGAGCATAGGAGAAAAAAAATCTGAGACATCAAAGCAATTTATACACTTAACTTTCCAATATTCTCCTAAGTGTAGAATCCATTTGATCTGTAGTTTACAGATCACAACAGTCATTATTTATGAATATTCACCTACCTGATGAAAGAGTTGTAGTAAACAATTGCCAATTGGTGCTTCGGACATTCATTTTTCTGACCTAACTCCAAGGAAAGAAAAGGGATGAGGAAGCCTGGGAAAGAGGGGACAGGATCCTGGCACAAGTTGCTGCCCCCAGGATCCAGCCCCTCCCTAGCTCTCCCCATCCTGAAACTCCCCATTCTCTCCCCTTCATCGCCCATGACATACCTAGGCCACCAACTTACTGGTGTTGATGGAGTCCCCCGGAGCAGCTGCTGCAAGCACCACTACCTGTTTCCTGCAGTGGCCCAGAAGCGCATAATGGCGGCCTGGCTTTTGCACTGCCATGAAGGGCCTTGGGAATCTTTTCATAACTGAAGTGGCTCTCAAGGATAAGTAAAAATACCTGCAATTTATTGATAGCAACTCATGTATATAATAAAATGTCAATTTTTTATCTGAATAAAAAAACAAATTATTACTACCTGGAAAACTCATGTAGAGAGTCAGACTGCAGCACATGTGTTTTTTGTTTGTTCAACAGTAGCTTTGATGTGTGTTCAAAGAGCTGGTGAGTTGTTACATGCCTCTCTGCCTCTCTGCCTACTTTCTAACCCAAGAGATGTGAGCCAGAAAAAAAGCATTCTGGGGTAAATGTTTTGAAAGAAACTATCTGCATCTGATTAGCAGAAAGGAGCACAAAATTATTATCATTCCAAGTGTCACTTTGTAAGCTAACATTCTAATGTGTCTTACTTGAAACAAACACCTACATGTGAAGCAACTGAGAAAAATAAAACAAAGTCAGTTGCTATCACTGATGCTGCCAGTGATCAACAACCCAAATACAGGGTTGTTTTTTTTCTTCTCCAACTTCCGCTTTAATAATCCCCACTCAACTTGTCATTCTCACTTTTGCCACTGAAATTAGTGATGAAAGGATGACCTGCCACCCACCTCAATTCAGAATTGGATGGATATTTCCAAGAGCTTTGGGAGAATCCTTGCGCTAAAGCTTGGAAAGGTCCAGCCTTGCGGAGCTGATCCATTTCAAAGGCTCATAATGCTTCCTTAAAAGCTAAGCGAATCCCCTACACATGACTAAGGATCTGTGCAAGTTCCCCTCCCAATGTGCCTTAATCATGTGACTCTCCCATCACTCTGAACACTAGATCCTTAATCATGCATGCAAACCAGCCTGCTGTAATGAAAGCTTCTGTGCATGTTTGGAACTTCCATTACTGACAGGAACTTTGGGAAGAGCCGTTTTTGTTGCTCCTGTTGGGTGTGTTGATAGGGAGTTAAAAACCAAACAACCAAACTACACTTCCCAGACTTCAAGGATGGCAGTCCCATCCTACCTAAATCCCCATGCTGTAATGCAGCAGTGCCAGCACAGCTTTCACTGCATCCTATGGGGGATTTTTGGATGAGGATGTCTCCTTGGGGCAAGGGGAGGTTTGTCCCCATTCCCAGGGGTAAGCCCCAGCACTCATTATGGTGTGCTAGCTCAATCATTGACATAAGTCTACATTGCTCTGTGAAGGTAGATCAGGCCCGGGAAGGGGTTTGGGACTTGGTGTGCATGGCTGTTGCCGATGCCACCCCCTTCTGGGCCTGATCCACCCTTCTTCATGTCCCTGCCCTCCCCCTCCTATGTTCTGCCCTTCCTGCCTCCCTCCAACCCCCTATCTGGACTTACTTGCCCTGGCGTGAGTCTGTGGGCTCACCAACATGTGGACCTTCAGTGCACATCAGCAGAGGCTGTTTTGTAACAGCCACAAGAAGAGGTTTAGGATTGAGCCGACGTTGTGGGCTGTCAACCTCTCTCTCTCTCTCTCTCTCTCACACACACACACACACACACACACACCCTGGTGTGTTTGGGAAGCTCTGGAAAAGCTGCGGAGAAGCTGTGGAAAAGCAGCAACAACAGAGAATGGCCATTATGATCTAAACTACATACAGGTTGTATGTATTGAGACATACTCAATATAAAACTGAGTGTTGGGAGGGTTAGGACAGACAAAAGAAAATATTTCTTTACTCAGCATGTGGTTGGTCTGTGGAACTCCTTGGCGCAGGATGTGGTGATGGCATCTGGCCGGGATGCCTTTAAAAGGGGATTGGACCAGTTTCTGGAGGAAAAATCCATTATGGGTTACAAGCTATGATGTGTATGTGCAGCCTCCTGATTTTAGAAATGGGCTATGTCAGAATGCCAGATGCAAGGGAAGGCACCAGGATGCAGGTCTCTTGTTATCTGGTGTGCTCCCTGGGGCATTTGGTGGGCCGCTGTGAGATACAGGAAGCTGGACTAGATGGGCCTATGGCCTGATCCAGTGGGGCTGTTCTTATGTTTCTTCGGGATTTGGGCTTAGCTCTTATTGGCTATTCTGCAACGGAAATGGGAGTTAATTTCTTCACTCTGCACAAACTGAAATGCAACGTGGAATCATTGCTTCCCCAGCCATTTCCTATATGATAGTGTGAGCAAGGTGGGGGAAGTGCAGGAGAACAGCAATATCTGAGTCTATTACTGCAACAGAGCTTGAAAGAAACTCTTACAGCAAATATACAGGAGTGTGATATATGCAATTGCTGTGCCTTCTACTTGGTCCCTCTAGAAATGTGTTACTACAGTAATACCACTGATATGTGTGGTGTTCCTGAAAAGTTAAGCACTGTACAAAGTGAGCTGGATGAATAATGCTGCAAAGCAAAGGAAGCCCGTTATCAGAGGTATTACTGTACTGCAGAGGTTCCCAAACTGGGGCATCACAGTGCCCTAGCCAGGGAAGCCCTGTCTCTGCCAATGTAAGGGGCAGGGCAATGGCAAAGGCTGCCAGGGACAAAATGGGTATTTTGTACTTGCCCCTGGCAGCACCGGCCTTCCAGGAGGTGTGGGGGCCAAGCCTCCCCAAGCCTCAGAATAGCTAAAAATAGTGATTATGGCCTGGTTTCACAATCACAAACTGGAAGAGGGTCATGATCGCTGTCATTGCTGACGGACAAATGATACGTCTACAACTACTGCATGATCCACTGTGTCATTTGAGTGGAGACCCAACATTTGTGGATTTCCGTCCTGCAAACCTTTTCATACTTGACAACATGTGTACATTATCAACGCACCTCGGCAACTGATAAGTGACTCGCATTAGTGCTCTTGTCCACATTCAATAGTCACTCAATATTCTATTAAAACAAACATGTCGCTCTCATCAGTCACCGTAATCTCTTCATTATGTGACTTCTAGGCTGCATAAGTATTACGTAATGCAATATAATTGCCACCATGGCTTATTAAAAACGATTACCCTGCTTCACTTTTAAATGGCATGACCATTTATCTAAATAACAGGTAATGA
The DNA here is from genome assembly GCF_035046505.1 of Tiliqua scincoides. Lineage (NCBI taxonomy): Eukaryota > Metazoa > Chordata > Lepidosauria > Squamata > Scincidae > Tiliqua > Tiliqua scincoides. Next base: position 84,535,560 of record NC_089821.1, read on the forward strand.
CAACTCTATAGAAGTGTGGGAGAGAAAGGGTACTTGTTAGGAATACTGAAAACGAAAATTCTCCCTTTTTACATCAGCAGGTTCTTCTCGGTGTCTACAGCATTTAAACTAGCAGTGAATTGCAGTGCTTGTTTAATTGCAGTGAATCCCAATAACTGAGAAACTGCCTTTTATCATCTGCCTCCTCTAGTAATCATTATGACCCTTGTTTTACAGGCATTTTGTTCAAGTAAAAAGCTTTGTGTGCTCAGGACCAACAGTGTCCAAAATGTGGTATTATCCTTTCATTCTTTGAACTTTGCATTGGGAAATGTCTCTTTGGTCCCAGATGATTCTCATATCATTACAACAAAAAATCCAGTCAAGGTTCTTAAAAGCTCGAGAGCCTTATAGAACTTCTGCTGCAGTTGGAGTGTTTTTGATTTATTTAAAAAAGGGGGAGCAGCAATGTTCATTTCAGGAATAAATGAACTGATTTTAAAACCAGCTACTCAGAAATGACAGCATGTAGTTCTTTCATATAGACAAACTGTACCTTCATTTAATTTGTATGTTTATAATTTTCGTTCTTAGACTGAAATTTATGTGAAGCCTCCGTTGAAGAGAATAGGTATTCTCTCTCAATCACTTTGTTTTTTTTCTCCTCTAGCACAGGGGCTCCCAAAGTTTGCACTGCAATGCCTTCGGACAGTGGTTCCCAAACTGTAAGCTGTGGCTACCTTGGAAACAGTGGCATAACTAATGATTCTGTAGTCCTGTGTGGAGGTCAAACTGTTGTCCCAGGAGTGACGTCACAACCAGAAGTGATATCATATGCAAGCAAGACAGATCCCATTTGCAAGTCATCCCTTCTCTGCACTTACTCTAGAGTAGTTCCACTGACATCTCTAGAAAGCTCTCTAGTCTGGCTGGACTTGGCTGCAGCCTTGTGACCGCTGGGGGGGGGAAGAGACACTCCGCAAAAGAGGAAAACAAGTGTCCAGCCAGTGGGGGGGGGGGGGAGATCAAATTACCAGCAACACAGACAAATACCCCTATTGCCCTTGAAATAGTCTCCAGCTCTGCAAAGGACTTGACACTGGAGAACAAGATAAGGGAAGAGGCCAAGGGAGAGGGTCAGATAACTCCAGTAGGTACTTGCTCCAGGAACACAAAGCAGTTTGGGCGAACACACACAAACAAACAAATACAAAGGTCAAGAGAGTCGTACCTCTGAATCTATGTATTTGCTTCCAGACATAATTTAAGGAGCTGAGGAAGTAAGATGCCTGTATGGCTTTTTTTAAGGTGCACCACAAACCCAGATGCTGCTGTCGAGTGGGAGGTAGTACAAAGTCACATAGCCTGGGTGTCTGTCAGGGGTTTGTTTTGTGAGCTGGAGGCTTGGAAGAGGACGGGGTTGGTCAGGGTCATGCCATGGCAAAGACTCCAGGGAAAGACGGTCATGGCAAGGGGGAAATATGGCACAGCCCTGGCAGCACCACATGTACAGGCTATCCTAACCATGCTTTCTAAATTAGCCTCGCTCAGAGGTGACATTTGTTGCTTTGCCCATTGCAGCAATCAGGAAAGTCCACACAGAAGCATGCTGCACCCTAAGCAAGCCAAATGGGAAGCTGTGGCCGTGGGCTAGACAGCGCCCACCCCCCCCCCCCAGCAGCACACAACAAATGGTCCAGTGTGACTGGTGGACCAGTCAGCCAATATAAGTCACATGAGTGCCATGGCAATGGCAGCGGACTAGACTGTGGGTGCAATCCTAACCCACTTTCCAACACCGACATAAGGGCAATGCAGTTCCAGGGTAAGGGAACAAACAAACATGAGGAGGCCTCTGTGAGTGACATCCAACTGCAGGATGCAGCACGTGTCCCATTGGCACCGCTATGCCAGTGCTGGAAAATGGGTTAGGATTTGGGCCTGTGACTGTTGCCCCTGCTGTTGCCTCCCCCCAGCAAGAGGCAGCCTGTAGTCTGGTGTCGCTGCTACCCCCTGCATCCCCTTAGCTATTATAGAAATAGCTTAGCTGCATAGAAACCAGCCAGAGGAGCAACTGAATTCTTGCAAAAAAAACCTGCTACCTTGTACAATGTACAGGATTGAAGCCCTAATGGGGAGCTGCAGCGAATGGCCCAGTAGATCAAAGAGCAGCCAGTTGACAAAGTTTGGAAACCACTGCCTTAGGTCATTGTGGCACACTCACAAGGGTGCTGAGGGATGTCCCCTGCGGCCCCTCCTACTTGTTCCCCTAGGCACTGCCATCTTGGATCTCAAGAGATTTAATTGAGACCCAAATGGTGGTGCCTGACCAGGCTGGGAAGAAGAGGCTGCAGGGGCACCATGACCCAGGTAAGTTTGGGAACCACTGCCTTAGCACATTAAACTTAAAAAAAACAAAAGTTCAAATTACAGGATTCGTATGTGAACACACAAAGCTCTTCTATTTAACTTGTGCAGATAGTCAAAGAAAGTTGGGATCCCAACTCAAAAACACATTGGGGGAAAACGTTTGTGTATGCAACAAATGATACAGTAGATAAGTGTTTCTTATACAAAGATTCTGTCTCTCGGAGAACAAAAAAAACAGGTCTGATTCACAGACCTACACAACTAGTTCTATACATGTAAAGGAGCTTTGGAAGTTCTTTCCACCTCTTCATGCGCCATGACTACTTTCCTTGCAGACCGAGGGGGCTTCAACAACAATATGCGATAGGGAAAGTGGTTGAAATAAACAAAGCAATCCCCTTGAGTTCACCTAATCTAACTCTTTGTATCCCAGCGGAGAGGCTCTGTGAGATGAAACTCATTGTTGGAAATGATAACATGTGAAGGAGCTTCTAAGTAACACTTTTTAAAGATAAATGTTTGAATACTCTAATTTCAAGGAGTTGGAAAGGGTGGCTTCAAGCCTTCTAAACACGTTTCAATCTAGCTGTTGTTGTAGGTCTTTCAATTCATTTCCTACTAAGGATGATGGCATGCTGACAAGGCAGGAGTGTTGGGGAGTGCTTTTTAAAAGCTTTTAAAGGATAACATGCAGAACTAAATAATTCAAAATTTCTTGAGTGCTCCTTCATAGTCTCAACTTATGAGTAGAGCGTTTTAGGAGTGCTCACCTGTTGTGCTGTTCTTCCAGTGCGTGCTTATATACCGAGACTATTACCATAATGGCAAGACCAGATTTGTTAAGGGTTTCATATTTCATTTAAACAAGGGAGTGAAAATCAATATATTGACCTTTTTATTTGGGGAAAAAAGAGTGTGGAACATTCTTTGAAATCCAGAAGGGCAACAATAATTTAAAAAGGTTGCAGTTTCCTTGCGCAACGTACATTATACAGAACACATCAAACCAATACATTTCTAATTGGTGCATTGGAAGACAGAGAAGTGATCTGATCAGAGGAAAATCACTGGCGTGTGACATTTGCAGAATAAAATTGCTGTAGAAATCCTACTGTATACATATTTTGTTTATTCATTAATTTAAAATATTTTTATTGTATTCGAAGGTGCCTGAGGTGTCTGACAAGAATATTTTAAAACAGTAATACAATAACGAATAAACAAAAGAACAAAATCACAACTGAATCTAGCAGAGTGCAATAAAAATTCAGCATCAGACTGCAATAAGAAAGTAAAACAGAATAAATAAGGCAGCACAGGAAAAAAAAATGCAAGATCTCTTTATCAATTCATATCTATGGATAAAAATCTCAGTTATTCAAATATTTGATTTTCTCATATTCTGTTGTTTTGGGTGTTGTCCAGTCCACTTACATACATTCCAGATGTGTTGGTTTGAGAAGAATAACATCTAAGGATTTTTTGTTTTCAACCTGGAAGCATACCTTAATGATTGGTATTGAGAAAGTAAGGCAGGATCATCTATCACAGCCTAGTCTCATTTGCAAAAATCTTTACCAATGGAATTGCTAAAGAACAAATAGACTTTCTCTCTGCTAAGACTACAAGGAGAAGCCTATCGAGTCTAGCACCCTCTTTCCCACAGTGGCCAACCAGATGCTTTTGCAAAGCCTATTGGTAGAACAGAAAGGCAATGACCTTCCTCCAGCATTGCCCCCCAGCAACTGGCCTGAACCAATATCTCTCCCATACCCACACTGTTTTTAAGACTTGCACTCTCCCTTTACCTTTGTCACATGTATAAGGTCTAAAGGGTGTGTGTGTCTGTGTCTGTGTGTTTGTGAGTGAGGGGGGGGGAGGGAGGGAGAGGAGCATGACAACATGTCACAATATCACAGCTACTGACATTGAAAAGGAAGGAAGGTGGGAGTAATCCACATGCCCACCAGCTCTGGACTCCTCCTTCTTTAGTCTTCCTTCCAAATTTAGGCCCTTCTAAGTTTCTATTTCCTCAAAAATGGTTTTAACTCACCATTTCCAGATACATTTCTTTGCTATTTGTAGTTTGTCTTTCCTGAACTGACCTTCTGACCCCTAAAAGCCCCCTTGGGTCCCTTTGGGGAGAAAGGTGGGGTGTAAAGTAAATAAATAAAGTAAATAAAATGCACAAACGAGAGTTTGTTTTTGTTTTCTACCAAGGGTGTCAGACAAAAGGCCCACTTGATAATTGGGCTCTCCCTGTGCTTCCCTTTCAGCAGTGACTCTTCTGCCAAGGCCATGGACGAGAGAGACAGAATGAGACCTCAGAAGGCAAAGAACACTACAGGAGCAGACTAAGAGGGGCAAGAGGGGGAGACGCTGCCAAGGCCCTGGGAGAGCCCAAATCTCATGCAGGCTCAATTGCACAGCAGTGCCTCTTCTGCTGAGACGTCATTTCACAGAGCACCTCTCAATTGCTGAGTCTCAAGAGAAGCAGCACTGCTGAAAGGGTGGTCCATGTGAGACCTGGGCTCTTCATTCTGATAATTGGGCTCTCCCATATCCTAAAAAGATTATCAAGATATTGTAAATTTTCTTTTCTGTCATTTGCAGCGAATGGGTTTCTATGTGGGAACAAAGTACTTATTTCTGGCCATCATCTGCTTAATGACATCACTTCCTGTTTAATGATGTCACTTCCAGCATCATGCGCAGCACGCATCATGAATGCTATCTGTCCACAATATGAAATGCGTTTGACGCTTTTGATTTTGACCATAACATAGAGCAGATTTATAATTTCTTTTTAAATGAGGAAAGCAAGATGCAGCAATCTCTTTGTCATAGGATTGTAAACATTTGTGACTTGTAAGCATTCTGTACCACATCTCTGCCCTGTTCTGTACAGGTGACCATGCAGTGAGGTGGTCCATCATAAATATGCAGCATTAATCCTGAATACCAAGCAATGACTTCAAGCAGTTTTGAGAGAAAAACCATAATTGCATGTTGAAGATTTTTTTTCCCTTCCCTGCAGTCACCTGCTTCTGTTAGCTGCCCCAAACTGCTATCAAGTAGACCGAATTTTCCTGCATGAGAAGAATTTTATTGCATAATCAAGGACTTATCTTCCTGGGCCAGTTTTTCCTCAAGGGATTCAAAGCTGCAAGTTCTTTTTCCTCCTTTGTGCTGACTCAGGAATATTCTCTTGTTTTTCATTGATATACAAGTTCCCTACCAAGTGCAGCCTATTGATAAGATTTAGCAACAAAGACTATAAAAGGTATCTTGAAGAAACAGCACTAACCTAATTAATTGGTAGTCCTTCCTATGTTTAAGCTTCACACCAAACATGACTGTGAGTACAGAGGGCTCTCTTTTTCTTTCTTCACGCATTTCTGGCTAGCTGCCATTATAAATTACTTTCTAAAAATTCACCACTGTGCTATGAAAGGACTTGGAATGATCCATTTTGGCCAGACTTTTATTGCATCCTCCCAGTCGAGGAGATAGGCTTTCAATTCATCTGTGTAGAAGGCACTGGTGGAGTGAACCACTTAACATCATTATTGGTCTTTCATGAGCAGTGCGAGATGCTAGATGTCAAAATATTTACAACCCAGACAGTACTGAACGGCACATACTCTATAGTGAGTCTCAAACTTGCAACAACCTGCTTTATAAAAGCATCATGGAAGCCCAATGGTTGTTAACCCACACAGGAGTAACATAAAGATTTAAGTTGTGGAACAAAAACACGTATAGGGTCACCAGTAAATGCCAGTCGGTTCTCCAATAATTTGGTTATTATAAAAGAGAGTTGGTTGGAGTCTAGTGACAGTAGAGGGTTGAGCTTCAATCTGGGATGCAAACTTTCAAACACAGACCACCGCTGATTTATCATGGTGGTTCTATCAATGGCATAGCAACACCCTTGCTTGACACCCTTGCTTGGCCATTTCAGCCACTCCAAGACATTTTGTATTCTTATGAGCAATGCATCAGCGCACTGGGTGGGTGACACCATGAATAATAGCACGGGGGGGGGAATCAAAGGTAGCAACGCCACTGGGTTCAATAAACCTCTTGCTCACTTCTTGCTTAGGATGGTAAGTTCATGGGTATTGCCAAGCACTACACAGACCACAGTATGGCCTAGATTAGATGTAATAAACCATGATTGGTTAAACTGGAATTGTGTGTGTGCAAGCTTTCGTCTTCTCTGCCCCCCTTCCTCCATGTGTCTGGTTGATTTAAAAAATGTCCTGGTTTGCTAAATCTCATTTTGTGAGAAAAATTGGGAACCAGGAAACCGTATTTTGAACACACGGAGATTGATCCTGGGCTTGCAGGGAACCCCCAAGTCATAGGTTCTAAGTTCTGACACCATGGGAAGAAAGTGGTTTGATGAGCCAAGAAACTTTCAGTTCAGTAAAAGGGGAAGAGGTTGGATGCAGGTGGTCACCTGGCTTGTTGCTTGTTCAACAATCATTTGTTGAACAAACACTGCAATCCCATGCATGTCTACTCAAAAATAAGCTCCACTGAGTTCAGTGGGGTCTACTTCCAGGTAACTGTATAGGATTGCAGCTCTAAAGTGATCTGAGCTTATATGATTGGTGAAGCACACTTTAGTCCCTGATTAGATGTGGGAATCAAATTTCTTGCTGTGGGAATGGAGAGTTCCTTGCCACAGGATGCAGTGAAGGCACCTGATGCATTTAAAAGGAAATTTATGGACAGATTTATGAAATTTAAAAGGAAATAGTTAAAATATGAAATATAAAAGAAAATTTATGGACAGATTTATGGAGGAAAAGTCCATCACAGGTTACAAGCCATGATGATTATAGACAACCATCAGATTTTAGAGGTCACCTATCTCTTCATGCCAGATGCAAATAGTAGCAACAGGATACAGTATTTTGTCTTGAGTGCTCCTTGAGGCATTTGGTGGGCTACTCTAGGATATAGGAAGCTGGACTAGATGGGCCCTTGGCCTGATCCAGTAGGGCTCTGTTCTTAGATTCAAAACTCTTGAGCTATGAATTTTATTAGAAGTGTGGCCCTGGTTGATTCACTATACCAGTTTGAAACCTAATTATTGCTGTTATTAGTTCTAAAACATTACCGTGAACTACTTGAAGGAAAAGTGAGATGTAAGTAAAATAAAATAAATAAGAGCTATGTTTACTTAAATAGAATAAGGACTCTGATATATGATTGTTAAAAAGGAGTCTGGCATAAAGGTCAAATGGTGGTGCACCAGTGTCAGCCATTTCAGAACTGCCAATGTAAACGGTGGTGCTAACGGTGGCCCGCTGTGGCAGTGGGCTACAAGTGGGATTGCATCTAAGCTGGTGTGGAGGGCAGGTGGTGGGAAGAACAGGTTGGGCAAGTGGAAGAATGGGGGAGTGTCTAGGTGGGGATTGGATGGGAGGGGGAAAGGGTGAGGGAGGGAAGGGTGGATCCTGAAGGCATCAGTGTGCACCAGGGTCCTATCCCTGTTTCCTTCTCTCTTTTACCCTGCTTGGTTTTGTGCCAGAAAAATGGCTAGCCAAGATCCGAGGAGACCCATCCGTGCAGCCTAAGGTTAAGAGAATGAAAGTTCCCTTACCTTAAAGCAGGGCTGCTCAAACCCCAGCCTTTGAAAAGGTCACTTGCGGCCTGCGTGGGGTCCCCATCCGGTCCCCAGGGGGTCCCCCCATTTCCAATGGGCACTCGGCCCTCACCCCAGCCTGCGCAGGCCCAACGCGCGAGGTCTGCGTTTTGCTTTCCCTTGCTGCCGCTGAGCTCAGCAGCAGCAAAAGAAAGAAAGAAAGACAAGCCCAGCAACCGCGCAGGGTCTTTTACAAGGTAAAAAGGAAGGTAACGCAAGCCTTGCAGGTCTCGTGTTACTTCTCACTAAAGCCAGTGGGGAACGAACTGGAGATGGGGAGAGTACCGGAGAGAGAGATCCCGCGAGGGAGAGAGGGCTGGTTGGCTGGCCAACCAGCCGGCCAGGCAGCAGCAGCACATGCTGCCCTAGCGAGCAAGGGAGGGTGGTTTGGTGGGTGGGCAGGCGGGCAGGCAGGTAGGCAGGCAGCTGGGTGAGCAGGCAGGCAGCCGAGTGGACCAGCAGGTGAGCGAGCGGGCGGCTAGGCAGGAGCCGATGGGAAGGAAAGGAGGGGAGGAGGAGGGGGGCAGGCGAGTGGGCAGGTGTATGTGTGTGAAAGGCTGAAAGATCCCCCCCCCGTTTGTGTGTGTGAATGGGATTATGAACTGGTTTGAATTCATTCATTCATTTTCCATCTCTAATATATAATATAGTGCGTCTCTAATATATTCATTTATGTAAATTTATTCAAATTTAAATGTAAATTAATTTTTTTCCGGCCCCTGACACAAGTGTCAGAGAGATGACGTGGCCAAAAACTTTGAGCACCCTTGCCTTAAAGATATCCTTCAGTATTGCCCCCAAAGTATGCAGCGTATGCTCCAGGTGTGTGGCTACTCTGGTGGTGTCGTTTTAGATAGGACTGGGTTGTAACATGGGTTGTAAATGTAACTTGGGTTGTAAATGCAACATAATGCACCTGCGCCTGTGAGCAGCTTTACAACATTGCAAAACCCAGTTAGAATCAGTCCCTCAATAGAGTTTATAGGGGGGGGAAGCAAAATGTAAGGGTATCCCGATCGCCCAATTACAAGCAGGGAGATTGGAGTTTGTATGGCCTGGCCGGAACACATGAGCCCCTTCCCCTGCGAGGGGATTGGTGGAGGGCTGTGGCTGGGGGGGGGGCAGAGGTATTTTAAGGACACAGCAACAGCCTCCCTTCCTTCTTTGCTCGTGGGCACCGAGTGGACACCCATCCACCCACCCGTTACACAGTCTGAGTTTTACTGGTCGCCATTTGGGGCCAGGTAGGAATTTTTGCTGCTTGTCAAGATTGGACGATGACAGGCAGTTTTTTTCACCTACCTCAGACTGCCATGGGTATGGGCTGAATGAAGCATTTATTGAATGACACTGAGAGAAATGCATACCCCAGTTCCAGTTCCCTGGCTACGCAAATATTCCTTTAACAACTAAGATTTCCTAAAGATATTTGTTTATAAATAATGCAGAAATATTTACAAATTAAAATGCAACTTAAGAAGTGGTAGTCTTCTGGAATCCTTAACAAGAATGAAGTCATTTGGTGTCCAATACCTGGGTACTTCTATACTGTTAAATCAATGCAGAGTTTGTAAAACTAAACAAAAGATAATCTAATGGTTATTTCCCATTAGCTATACAGCCATTCAACTATTAGGAAACTCCTTTACACATTCATTTATACCTGAGATGTACGTGATTCACAGCTCCCCCCCCCCCAGCCACATGAATCTAATTAGATTTTAAGAATAAATACTGTAGTTTCTTCATTAGCCAAATAACAGAATGCCCAAATTGGTTGTTTGTGTGGGCATTGGGATGAAAAGAATTGCTTTTTTGTTAGAACTCTGCATAAACAAGACTCCATGGGGAACATACCATTCAACCAAGAAAAAAAACACACCATTATTTTTGCAATACGGAATGCGGTCCTTGCATTTCAAAAATCAGTAAACTGTGGAAAGGGAAAGACCTCAGTCCAGAGATGCCACTGCACCAGCAAGTGTTGTGCACAAGTAGAACTGAGAGGAAGTCACAGAGACAGATCAGAGGTGAAAAGCCATTCATATCAGAAGTCAATAGCTACGTAATGTTCAGATCAGAGCTTATAACTAACTTCAGTAGTAACTGCTCTGCCTTCACAAGGCCTTGAGATTACAGGCAGCAGAGTGGATTTGTTCTTCCCAATAACGTGAGATTTTGTGTGTGTACATATACTGTACACATAAAGCTGAAACATTATTTTGGCCATCATTGGGATTTTGATATGGGGGGGGGGGGGTGAGTTTAGCTCAAAATCCCAATAATGGCCAATCACACAGGCTACTGGATACAACAAAAGATAACTAAAAGAACTGCTCTCTGACTACTCAACCCAATAAAATTTTAACTCCCCAACTCTAATTGTGCCAAAGACACCTCTGCCTGCAGCAATTGTGGAGGCAATGTGAAAAAAATAAGAAAAAAAGGTTTCTGCCACCTAGGAATGGCAGAAGTGGCAAGCTAATGAATTTTTGTCTAGTCTGTTCCTATGACTAGGGCTATGTAAAATGCAGCTTCTAATATCCAACACTCCCAAAATTCTAACATTTCTTTTCTAAATCTAACAAAGCCAGCTCCATACCTTGACTCCAAGCATAACTCCAAAATGTTGTAGAACTTCCATTAGACTAATGGAGTCAGTTACAAACTTCAGCAAATACTGACATAAACCAGATATGAATGTTACGATCGAATATTATCATTGCAAATTAGGTAAGTGAAAAGCTGCTTTTATTAAAACATACAGTTGAATGGTGGATTCTTCCCAATAGTGACAGATGGAACAATTAAGGAAATGCTTTGCAAAAGCAGCACAGATCAGACCCTCAGACGATTTGGCTTCCTCTCGTTTCTGAAGCCTAAAAGATGGTTCGGCGACCCGAATTCTCTCCTCACCAAGGGAATCTTTCCCAAAGATTAATGCATTCTTGCAAGTATTCTAATGTTATGGAGAATTTCTGCTTGCAAAGTTTATGACTGCCTTAGGCTTATACTGTGTGTGTATTCTAGATATATACACAAATCTAATGCATAAAACAGTTTTTCAGCAGTCAGAAACCAAGTGTATTCTGAAAATATAAGCAAGGTATGCTTCCATGCACTGTCTCTTGAGTCCTTTGATTCTCACATGTATTGTTTTAAATCTTGTTTGAGACATGATTTTTTTAAAATCACTCTAAGGCTAATGAGGATAAGAGTTGGCAAATTTGTCTCTGGAGTTTTCTGCTCAGTAGTTTTGTGTTTTCTTCAACAGGCTATGAAATTAAAGAATATTTTGTCCATTTCTAGTTCAGTATTACGGCCATATGGATTCCAAAGAACTAATTACTGATAAGACCCGAGGCTCTTGGAATGCATTACTGATGTGTTTTCTTAGAGCTGGAAAACCACTAGTGTGGCAGATACTTGTTTTCCATACCTCAGGAAAATTAATTTTGGGTGAAGAAAAACAACTGGAGAGATTCAAATACTCCTGTCAACATCAGAGTAGTCAGTTGTAATAACTTGTTTAATGCTAATGATGTATTTGTCACTGTATATATGGACCCAATCCTATGGCCCTGTAGCGCTGACACTAGGTGACGTAAACATGCCGCAAAGCACATTTATGGCACTGGGTAAGGGGGGAGTGCTGGTGCTGGGCCAGTACCAGTTAGTGCTGGGTGTTCATGCTGGGAAGACGACTCTGCAGCAAAGCCAGCAGAAAGTCTCACTGCCGGCTGGCAGAGCACCTTTTCAGAGTGGGGGGAGGGCGGGGGGGAAGGTGGAACTGGGCAGTGGAAGGGTGGAATGGGGGAAGGACCAGCCTAGGAGGCTTGCAAGCCCAACACAGAGCTGCTCAGTTCTGCACCAGCAAATTAGCCAATTGTGAGGAAGCCAACTGTGAAAGCTGGGGCTTTCCATGGTAGAAGGGGACAAAAGTCTCCTCCCCAAAAAGAGCTCTGACGGCTTCCCAGCGCCCACAGGATACATTTTGCCATTTTGGTGCCACTGTTCCTCTGGGTGCCGGAAAGCATAGGATTGGGCTGAAAGACAGATAATTTTGTGACTGAGTGTTTGGGCTGCTCATTGTTTTCTTTCTTTTCCTGTTCTATTAATTTTTTATTTTTGTCTTGCTAGATTTCTGGCTTTGCTGTCTTTTTCTGGCTGTTGCCTATTCTTATTGCTTTGGTGATTTGTTGGACGATTATGTTTGGTTTTTTGGACTTACATGTTTATGTTGTTTCCTTATGTTCTTACTGCAGACTGTCTTCAGCTTCATGCAAATGGCGTAAGACAGCATTTTGCTTCCCCCACCCTCTTCCACATTACATGTCGAAAGTGGCTGTGAAATATCACACATGCGCAAAGCAATCACAAGGAATTTTGAATACATTCCGGTGGATACTAGTACTGGAAGAACAAATTAGAGATGAACATTGACTGGCTATATACGTTGAACACAGAGTAGTTGTGCAACTCTGCCTCTTACCTCATTTCCCTTCAGCAAAGCCTATGGCTCACAAGAAGGATGCAATAAAATGTCTTAGGAAGCTGCTTGATCCTGATTCATTGAGCCATCTAGCTCAGGATTTTCTACACAGAGGGCGCGCAGCTCTTCAGGTCTTCAGACATAGTTGCTTTCTTAGCTCTACTAAAAGATGTCAGAAATTGAACCTGGTTCATTCTACATGCAAAGAATAAGCTTTATCACTGAGCTATGGCCCTATCCCTAGTGGATCCCCTCCATTTATGGAACAGCCAGAAATATGGACCAAAAGGTAATACTATGTATATTTGATTACACTATGTGATCCATGGAGTAGAACCAGTTCAGATTTTTTTTAATTTAAAAAAAACAAAACATTTTTTTCATTTCTAAAAGTAAGTTTAAGAAATAGTACAAGGGACGGATGGAAGAAAATGTACCTGTTCAGCCTTGTGCCAGAAAATGTTTTTACTCTTAACAGCCCAATCCTACCTAAACCCTCACCTGCATCCGTTGCTGCCAATGCAGCTGTGCCAACAAACATAAGAACATAAGAAAAACCCAGCTGGATTAAGCCAAACAGTGGCGGCCCTCCCCAGCCACATGCCCTGGGGCAAAGGTCCATGATGGTGCTCCCCACAGGCTGTCACCACCCCCCACATGCTAATCTGCCCCCCACTCACCTGAGGCTCACATACAACGCAAGGCTTTGTCAGGAAAGCCTCTCTGAGATTCCCCGATGCCATAAACCATGCTTCCAGGAAACCAGAAGCACAGTTTCTGACTCTGTCAGGAGCCTCAGAAAGGCTTCCACGGGGTCCTACAGCCTCGCACCCAGGCATTTGCCCCATAGAACACAATGAGAGGTCCGCAACTGAGGCCAAAAGCCCATCTTGTCCAGCCTCCTCTATCTCACAGTGGCCCACTAACAAAGCATGCACTGCATCCTGTGTTGGGAGGGGGCAGTTACCTTGCACATTCCTGATCTTATCTGATCTTGGAAGCTAAGCAGGGTCAGGCCTGGTTAGTACTTGGATGGGAGACTGCCTGGGAATACCAGGTGCTGTAGGCTTATACCATAGTCTTTTGAGACTGAAGGTTGCCAACCAAGAGGTCTCCTCTTGGTAAGGAAACTTTCATTCCCTTTTCCCTTACCCTGTGGCAAGCATCCACTGGCGGAATCGGTCCTCGGATCTGTGTCAGCCATTTAGTTGGTGTAGAACCAAGGAGACGAGAGGGAAGAGGAGATGGAAAAGGATTGCGCTGTTGGTGTTTTAATTTATATTGGAAACCTTCTCGAGTCCCCCAAAAGATAAAAGGCAGGATAGGATATTTAAATAACAGTAATCATCATTAATGATGTTATGTTATGATAGTTCTTCCCATTTCTGTCACTCCATGGCTTAAATTAGTGTGCCTACAACACCTCCCACATGGCTCCAATGATACAGACGCTTAAGCCTAAGTGCTGTCCCCTCACCCTACAGTTATTTTCATTCACAGAATCTCCTGCTGCTACTGCTGGAATTTGTTTAGTGGCTCAGTGCTCCCGGTGTTATCACTCTCCTGCAAACCCACAGGGAAATCCTCATGGGAAATTAAGCCTAACCACAGCTCATGCGTTTTCATTCCACTCTGCCAAATGACCTCCGCTTCAGAGGGAGTAGGCAGCATGCATGAGTAGAAAGGCTTTTGACAGAATGGCTTCAAATGAGAAACACGTGATACTGGGGTCGCTTGCATGGTCCCGTAGAGAGTAAGAGAAACATGTGCATATATGCAGAGGGATATTGTGGAAGTTGTAATTCTCTGGGGCTACCATGAGTTCAGTAAGATTATTTTATTGTAGGGAAGCGTCAGAGTTCAAAGTATTGCCCCTTTGCAAAGAACAGAGGCCAGTGCATTCAACCCCTACTGAACAAAGTGTAGATTAAAGCAATCAGGTATTTTTTGATCTCTCCTTTTTTAGGTGCATGTACAATAATATTACTCTCTACATGATGTGTCATTGTTGACAGATTTTACAGTTTTTTCCACATTTACCAAATGTGTCCTTCCCATTCTCCATTCACTGTAGACAAGTTCCTGCTATTTGCTTACACATAAAGAAGTAAATACAGTATAACAATGAAAACGAGCATAAAACTCACCCAAGAATAGTCGACAACTTGGATAGGTAAGGCCCATCACTAAGCTATTACTGAGTTTACACACACAGCCCAATCCTACCACTGAACCACTGGTGGAACAGGTGTTCAAGTGCTGGCTGTTGCAAAAGCACCATAAAGTGCTTTGCAGAAGTGCAGGGAGTAGGTGCACCAGCGGGAAGATTAGAGACTTCCCACGTGTGCTGGTGGAGCCACAGAGGCCTGCTGGAGCAAGCAAGCTCTGTGCAGGGGGGCAGAACAGGGCAGGGGAGGGCTAAACAGGGAGGAGATGGGGCAGATGGGCAGATTGGGTCCAGGAGGGAGCCAGTTTGGCAGTGGCACATACCAAATCCAAACCCTCTTCCTGGGCCTGATCTGCCTGCATGGATCAACTCAGACTTGCGCCAGTGATATCGCTGGCACAGGTTTGAGTTGACCCACTGCAGCTGCTGGGGCTTACCCTGGGGCAAGGGAACAAATGTCCCCTAACCCGAGGTGACCCCCCCCACACACAGCAGGCCCCAAATCGGTGCACTGGCACCACGGCATCAGTGCAGGGATTTAGGTAAGATTGGGCTGACAGTCACAGAAAAATATATAGATACATTTCAGCAAGTTTCAGAAATGGAAAACTTTCAATATCCAACCCACTTTATAACATATATATTCTTTCAGATATATAATAGGTGCTTGACTTGCCTTGCCTTCACTTTACACTATGCAAAAATGGTGTCTAAGTGCTTGCCTATTCACCTGCAGATGCAGGCACTTAAGGTTCAATCTCTTTGTTAACATTCATAATGTCCACTGAAAATTACAGAATACTGCAAATTAAAATAATAAGCAGCCAATTCACAATGTATTTAATACATTTCCAATGTATTAAACTTCAGCCCTACACAATGTGCAGCTGGAGACCAAGGTGAACACGGCATTTTATTATTACGTGTTTTATTTCTATGCCACTTTCCCCAAAAGAGCTAAGGGTGGCATACAAGATTCTCTTCCCCACCCCCATTTTTACGAGTATTTTCACAATGACTCTATAAAATAGTTTATGATTAGAAAAAACAACTGGACCCCATGATCACCCCATGAACTTAATGAATGACAGCCCAATACTATGGGCTTCCCCCAGGACTGGAACTGCGTTCCAGACTGCGTTGTGCCACTGCTGAAAATGAATGTCCCTGAGATATAAGAACATAAGAACAGCCCCACTGGATCAGGCCATAGGCCCATCTAGTCCAGCTTCCTGTATCTCACAGCAGCCCACCAAATTTCCCAGGGAGCACACCAGATAACAAGATACCTTATCCTGGTGCCCTCCCTTGCATCTGGCATTCTGACGTAGCCCATTTCTAAAATCAGGAGATTGCACATACACATCATGGCTTGTAACCTGTAATGAATTTTTCCTCCAGAAACTTGTCCAATCCCCTTTTAAAGGCGTCCAGGCCAGACGCCATCACCACATCCTGTGGCAAGGAGTTCCACAGACCAACCACAGCCTGAGTAAAGAAATATTTTCTTTTGTCTGTTCTTACTCTCCCAACACTCAATTTTAGTGGATGTCCCCTGGTTCTGGTGTTATGTGAGAGTGTAAAGAGCATCTCTCGGTCTATAGAGAAGAAATCAAGTCCAACTTCCTATGAATGTGCATCTCTCGGTCTATAGAGAAGAAATCAAGTCCAACTTCCTATGAATGTTGGCTTAGCTCATAATGGATTGGTTCGAGGCAGTTTCTCTCCCTCCCTTACCACATCTACCAAGTTGTGTTGGTGGAGAAGAGGTAAACTGTCTGCTGACAGAGCTTACAAAACCCAATGGATCTCTAAGCTGTGACGTGCTGCAAATAAAAACTTTTTGTTCATGCGCAGAACCTGCATTACCAATGTTCAATATTGGATCTACGGGTTATTGTTTTAATTCCTCCCAATCAATATTTATTTATAAAATCTTTGACCCCCCCCCCATCCATTGTGAAAAATTTCTCATGTGGCTGACAATGTTAAGATAAACCATAATCACAACAGAAGGGAAAAAAAGAAAAAGTGTTCTTCCAGAGTTCCTGTTGGTATTAAACCAATGAGCATATGCCGAGGACATTGTTGCAAACTCTTAGACAGAATCCTTGGCTTTGGTTAGTCACTTCCCTTGGGATTAGGTACCTTTTGAAGAAATTTGGGAAAGGGGCAGAGAAGGAAAATGGGCAGACCAGGTTTGTGATAGAAAATGAATTCTGTTGCAATGTGACTTCACAAGTTTAGAAGAAAAGCTCTCCAGGGGGGAAAAAATTTTCCAAGAGCATGTTTATAAAAGCTAAAACAGACTCAGGAGCAGTATCACAGGTTGGCCAGGATGAGCCAAGGGTCTGTGCTCATCACACTGGGTCCTGGCCAAATGCCCATGTTACCTAGATAGATCAGCCCCAGAACCTTCAAGACAATATCAGTGGTAATTCCCAATGCACTATCATAGGAAAGGTGGATGGAATGGGATCCCCTGGCTTTGCAACAGGACTCTCAGAAACCTGAGTCCATTCAGAAATAAGATAGGCAGGTTTCTTTGTGCCAATCACTACATTTGGCACAAAGATGACATCCTCAGGACAAAAATCTCCAGTTTCAGCCATTCTCTAAAACAGTGGTTCCCAATCAGTGGTCCACGGATCACAGGTGGTCCACAAGACCCTGAAAAGTGGTCCACAAGGTTTCAAAGGGAAAAAGCCTTTGATCACTTCCACCATCTCACAAAGGGGGTGCTCTCCCACAGACTACCAGAGAGGGTGGAGAACGGACCCCCCTACAGCCTGTATTGGAATCTGGAAGAACTGGCGAGGAGGTAGATGTGGTGTCAGCAGTGGCCCCTTTAAGGGTTAGGCCTGGGCATCCAGCAGAGTGTGCTGCACAGCTGCAGCCACTAGAAGGCAATTGGGCCTTCAGGAATATAAGGAGCACCTGAGGCAGGAAGGGTTTGTGGGTTTTGAAGGAGTGCAGGTTGGAGAGGAGACTGATTGACTTGGCTTATTGAATTTGGAATCTGATTGTGGATTGTGACTGGACTTGGATACCCTGATGGATTTGACTGACCTACCTTGAACCTGACCTTGGACTGTAACTTGGCTTATTGGCTCTGGACTCTGATTTGGCAACTCTAATTGATTGGATTGGTTTACTTGGCATCTGTGGACTGGAACTGGACTCTGACTTTTGCTTATTGCACTGGTGAGTTGCACAAGGTGGACTGATCAGTCTTAAGTGGGCACGAGGCCCATTGGATTGGGATTTGGCAGAACACAGCCACAACTGGCACTTCTAGCATCTTGCTGAGTGCTCCCCCACAGACTATCAAATTTGATTGTATATTTTTGTGTGCAGGGGGGTGGGGTGTGAGGCACTTGCATGTGGCCTATGACAATTCTGACTTTTGCCTCAGTGGTCTGTGGGCTTGTAAAAGTTGGAAAACACTGCTCTAAAATCATGACTAATCAAAAGAGCACAGACAATCTTGGCTGTTTCTCACATGCGTGTTCATCCTTTGATTACTACAATATGAGCTTTTATATACAATATTTCAGATTGTCAAATAGCTAATTATTATGTTTTCTCTTTTTAGCTATTGTTTCTATTAATGCATATTTGTCAATGTTTAAATTTAACCAAGAAGCCATCTGGTAGTTCTCCTAAGTGGCCATCTTGGAAGAAGACCAGCAGACATTAGATGTTAGAACTTAAGATCAGCTGTCCTACATTCTCTATAAAAGCGGTCTCCAAAGTGAAGACAGCTGTACACTGGGAAAGGTATCTCCGGTGCAGACATAGTTTACTGTTCCCCTGGGGGGCTTCTCCATTCTGCCACACATCACCCCCGACCTTCGCAGTGGCCAGCCACTTCCGGAGTCTGTTGCCCCAGCAGACTTTGTGCCCGGATTTCTAGGCATGTGCAGCTGGCCGCTGCAAAGGTTGGGGGTGATCTATGGCAGAATGGAGAGGCCCCCAGATGGAATGGTAAGCTCCATTCACCCAGGGGAAGGATTGCAGCAGGTCCCAGACCTGGCCCGTGGGCTGGTGTTTGGTGCCTGCTGCTCTATAATTACCTTCCCAAAAATACAAACTGCAGAATGATCCTGAGTTCTGGCTTTTGGAGATTTCCTTTGTTTTCCTCAGTCGTAATTGCTGATGCATTGCAAGACTGATGTGTGTTAGGTAAACATCATGGGACCATTTTAACCTTTTGTGTACTCACTTTCCGAATGTCCAAGATAATGGAAAATTGTTTAAACGAGGTTATGAGCACACAACAAAATGTTCCAAAAATATGGCTGGCCTTTACGACAGACTTTGGATATAAACATCTCAGGACTCTGGTTATCAGTTTGGAACTTTTTGGAGGTGGGGTGGGTTAATTGACCTTGCACAATATGTGGATAACTCAAACTTTCATGTTTGTTTAACATGAGCTGTGATCTTCTGCATCACTTGACATTGTAACGGGCAGGTGATTATTAATATCTTATGATGCAGGGGTGACCGAATGGCCTGTCAGAGATCAGTAGAAATATTTATTTTAAAAATACTTTTTACTACTGTCGGTGGGTCTCCTCAGACCTGCATCAGTTGTTTTTTTTTTCTGGTATAAATCTAAGGAGGTTTGGGGCAAGAAGGGGGCATAGAACCCACTGCTGATGCTGAGATCATCCCACTCCTGCCCTTGCCTGGCTCAATACCCTTCTTGATCTTCCCCTGAATTGTCCCTTACATGCCCCTGCCACCCCCATACCTTCTCCAGTGGGTGTCCTGGATCTGCTGGCTGGTGCCAGAAACCTCTGGCTATTTGTGTCGATAGCTCATAGGAACATAAGAACAGCCCTACTGGATCAGGCCATAGGCCCATTGAGTCCAGCTTCCTGTATCTCACAGCGGCCCACCAAATGCCTCAGGGAGCACACCTGATAACAAGAGACCTGCATCCCGGTGACCTCCCTTGAAGCATGGAAGCACATGACTGTGGCACACCACACTCATTTGTACAAAACTAGATTCATCTTGTTCCACACAATATACGTAAGCCAAATGCAGATGTAACTCTGTACAACTGGATCAATCCATTTTAAGCTAAAATGCCATACTTATATTTATTCACCTGGGTTAGTAAAAGATAAAGAACCATTTACAACATGAGTGCTTGTTTTAGTTGAAAAGACTGGAAGGAGTGGCTGAAAATGTGACAAAGATGTTTCCTTTTGTAACTATGAGAAATCAGTATGAATTCAGAAAACTCCTAGAAACTTTGCTAGATAAGGATCTCTGAACTTTCTGCTATTAAGAACAAGGGTTTCATCCACTTTCTAGTCACTTCCCTATGCATACTCGTATTTTCAAAGCATGATATGTGACTTTGTAATCAATGCTAATGTGCATGGAACTGAACATAAGTGTTATCGAAGAAGGAGGAGGACTAAATTATAGAAGGGATATAGCATTATTTTCTAGACCAACCAAGCTCACTGGATAGGGTATCTGAAAAATATGTTTGAAACAACAAAACTACCAATTGCACCATAAAAAAAATTCCAAAAAATACTGCAGTGTTTGCAGGAACATTTCCAATAGCTTGTGAGACAGGTTTTCCGCAGTGAGTGCAACATTCATCAAATGAGAGCATAAAGTACTTCCTGGGTCTTACAGTTTAAAAATGATACATGAACTTCTAGAATCTTGAATGCACTCCTTGCTTTCTCACTTAGGTATACCTTTCTATTTCTATTGCATTTAATCCATATCAGCTTGATACAGTTATGAAGATTGAGCCATTTGACCAAGAGACTATATCCTAAACAAAGTTTGGATGGGAGTTGGGATTTAGATCATGGGAGATCTACCTGCGAATGGTGGTGAAAAGTCAAGTTGTGCTTTGAGTTCACCAAGATTCAATGACACAAAGTGGAAGATTTTCTTTCTCAGACTGCTAATTTTAAAATACAGTCTTTTTCATTCAGAAGTTAAGATTTCAGCTTGAGGATTTGCAAATCAATCTAAATGATACCGCTGGTCAACAGGCATGTGGATGCGGGAGAACCTGTGGACATTATATATCTGGACTTTCAGAAGGCGTTTGACACGGTCCCTCACCAAAGACTATTGAAAAAACTCCACAGTCAGGGAATTAGAGGACAGGTCCTCTCATGGATTGAGAACTGGTTGGAGGCCAGGAAGCAGAGAGTGGGTGTCAATGGGCAATTTTCACAATGGAGAGAGGTGAAAAGTGGTGTGCCCCAAGGATTTGTCCTGGGACCGGTGCTTTTCAACCTCTTCATAAATGACCTGGAGACAGGGTTGAGCAGTGAAGTGACTAGGTTTGCAGACAACACTAAACTTTTCCGAGTGGTGAAGACCAGAAGTGATTGTAAGGAGCTCCAGAAGGATCTCTCCAGACTGGCAGAATGGGCTGCAAAATGGCAGATGCGCTTCAATGTCAGTAAGTGTAAAGTCATGCACATTGGGGCAAAAAAATCAAAACTTTAGATATAGGCTGATGGGTTCTGAGCTGTCTGTGACAGATCAGGAGAGAGATCTTGGGGTGGTGGTGGACAGGTCGATGAAAGTGTCAACCCAATGTGCGGCGGCAGTGAATAAGGCCAATTCTATGCTTGGGATCATTAGGAAGGGTATTGAGAACAAAACGGCTAGTATTATAATGCCGTTGTACAAATCTATGGTAAGGCCACACCTGGAGTATTGTGTCCAGTTCTGGTTGCCGCATATCAAAAAGGACATAGTGGAAATGGAAAAGGTGCAAAAGAGCGACTAAGATGATTACGGGGCTGGGGCACCTTCCTTATGAGGAAAGGCTATGGCGTTTGGGCCTCTTCAGCCTAGAAAAGAGACGCCTGAGGGGGAAATGATTGAGACATACAAAATTATGCAGGGGATGGACAGAGTGGATAGGGAGATGCTCTTTACACTCTCACATAATACCAGAACCAGGGGACATCCACTAAAATTGAGTGTTGGGCGGGTTAGGACAGACAAAAGAAAATATTTCTTTACTCAGCGTGTGGTCAGTCTGTGGAACTCCTTGCCACAGGATGTGGTGATGGCGTCTAGCCTAGACGCCTTTAAAAGGGGATTGGACAAGTTTCTGGAGGAAAAATCCATTATGGGGTACAAGCCATGATGTGTATGCGCAACCTCCTGATTTTAGAAATGGGTTATGTCAGAATGCCAGATGCAAGGGAGGGCACCAGAGTGAGGTCTCTTGTTATCTGGTGTGCTCCCTGGGGCATTTGGTGGGCCGCTGTGAGATACAGGAAGCTGGACTAGATGGGCCTATGGCCTGATCCAGTAGGGCTGTTCTTATGTCCTTATGGTCTTAAATGGGGGCTCACACACAGACTGTCACATCATTGGTGTTGGAATCTTGATTGTTTAATTAGATAGTTAGGGAACTGCCTGTAGTTATCAAAAGAAAGTCACTCTACACATGGACAAAGGCATAGTTGTATTTTTTCCTCCATATACATCAGAGCTGAACATGAATACTGAGAACAACTTCTAATATCAAACCCTAAAATGTGCTAGTTTGAATTACATGTTGTGCTGGCAAGATGTCACCGTAACAGATATCTACATTGCCTTTGCATCTCCCAATTAACAAATGAGACAAATCACTTGGAATATCAATTGTACCATGTTTATTGAGTAAAATCAATCACAAGTTCCTTAACAACCCTGTTTTGAGCCCAGCCTTGAAGCACTCCTTCCCCTTTTAGTGTGGGGGAGAATAGAAAGCAAACCACCATTTTATCTTTTTCTTAAGTTCCCACCCTAACTCTCTAACTCCCAGCTGCAGACTGTCAAGTGATGGAAAGCCTTTGAGGTCGACTTTCATATGCAAGCCTAAGGGATCACCAACCAGGCTCTCTGAGCCAGGTAGCCTATACTACTGGTTCACTCACTGACTTCTGCTAACCTCAGGTGCATTCTAAAATCCCTATTCCTGCTTCCTGACCTGTATAATATCTGCTACGTGGGACCACCTGATTGCTTAACATGTACAAGAGATTGCAATTCCAGGTTACTCCAGGGGAACTAGTCGTATGTCACCCAAACCAAATCCCAACCTAAAAGCCCAGAATTCCTATATTCTCCTTGAATGTCTGGCCTGTGTGCTAGGAGCTAACTTTGCCCAGATAGTTCTGTGTGCCTCAGAAACCCAGGGCACCATAGCCACTGTAGCCTTACTTCCTCGTTCAGGTACAAGTGATGCTAACCCCTGCAAAGACTCCACCTGAAGACAAGAAACCATATTGGTAATTCCTTTTTTGGAAACTCAAAACATGCCTGATACGAAGACACCTAAGGATAAAAACCCTGACTAACTTCATGACCCTAGATCAGGGGTGTCCAAAGTGTTAGGCAGGAGGGCCACATCAGCTCTCTGACACTGTGTCGGGGGCCAGGGGGAAAAAGAATTAATTTACATATAAAATTTGAATAAATTTACATAAGTTTACATAAATGAATATATTAAAGATGAACTTGTATGAATGAATGAAGGTCTTGCAATAGCTCAATGCCTATAAAAGGCCTTGCACAAAGCAAAGCTGGCCTTTCCTTTGCTGCTGCGTCACAAATATGAAAGAGCAAGCAGTGGAGGGAGCTCTCATCCCACAGCTCACACGAGAGGTCAAACAGTCACCCTCATGCTGAGAGAAGTTGTGTTGGGCCAGTGCGGGCTTCAACTAATCTCCAGAGGGCCAGAGGCTCATTGGAGACTGGGGGCTCCCTGAGGGCTGCATTGAGAGACCTCGAGGGCCGCAAGTGGCCCCCGGGCCGGGGTTTGGGCACCCCTGCCCTAGATGAATTGGGCTTGATCCTAGGTGACTTGCTGGTTGACAACAAAGCCCGCAGTCTGATGGGGCACTGTAAAATTCTTGAACTTATTTTCCCAAAGAAGAACAGCCACTGAATTGGAAAAGAATTCTACACATGTAAAAGTTGCTGCAAGGCCCATCTGAATATATTCACTGGACCAAGATGTGAAACACCAGTGGCCTCTGAAGCCTGTTCTGCCCACCATGTCAGAATGAACCTGGAGCTCAGCTTCCAAGAACCTTCTGCCTACCAGAGAAGAGACCACATTAAAATCCTGCAAGTACTCTAAGATCACTGCACTTTGCTGATATCACTCAACTATGATTGAGTGATGCTTTAACTTTCCTTGCAAGGTTGTGGGCTTCTCTGCAGCATGTCTGTGATGCCATGTCAGGCCTCAGGTTACCACATCATCATAGTCGATGTGGTGATGTGTGATGCATCACAGAAATGCTGCAAAGAAACCAACAACCTTGCAAGGAAAGTTAATATCCAACACTGCTTATAACTCCAGCCACATCAGTTTCTTGATGGACAAATTCCTTTAACTTGAAGACAAAACATGCACCTTGTCAGCTGCTATTGTATCTAATTAGATGCCTCTGGCATTGGTCAGAGTCAGCCAGCCCCATAAATAAAAAGTCAGCCAGGCAGTGGAGCATGGGCTGGTGCTGCACTGCAGCATTCACTCCAATACACTGCCGAAACTGACAAATTTGGTACAAACAGGGTGATAAACAGGCCAGCCACACAACCTGCAGTAACCTCCTTATCTATCCAGTTGCATAGCTGGGGGCGGGGCAAAACAGGAAGTACTGCAGGTGCTGCAACACTCCATGTAAGCACCCCTCCCGCTCACCATCTGAGTCATTCTGGGCAGTGACAGCAATGCACAAGTGTTCTCAGAACCAAACAGGATCTCCTCTGCTTTGCTGCCATGCCTGGAATGGCTCCAGTGGTGAGTGAGAGGAGGTGCTTGCACCTAGCATTGTGGCACCTGCAGAACTTAACATTTTGCCCCCTCTAGCTATGCTACTATATCTGTCTTGTGTCTTACCACCCCATCCATATCCGGAACAGAGTACAAATTAACAGCCATCATAAGAACCTGCAGAGGGGGGCAAGTACTGAAAATACCCCCGTTGCCATCCAGTCAAGGTAACTGGAGCTTAACTGGGTTTGATCCCTTGTCTAGGTGCCTGGGTTTTCCTGCTTTTTCTGGCTCAAGTGAACTGGTCTTTATTGTCCTATTTGATCCACTTGGTCCATGACCAACTGCTACTGGGATGCTTGAGGTTTCCCTCAGGTGGAAAACCTCACAAGCCTACCACCTGCCACTGTGAGAACATGCACGTACCTGTGTTTTTAAACTCAAGGTGACAAGTGGCAATTACAACTGCCACCTTGAAGATCTGACCATCCCAAGCCACCATTTGTTGCATACAAATTCTCACAACCAGCATTCCCCCATGATAGGGGTAGGAGGGGTGGGGAAATATACCAGGAAAATGAATCTTACTTACATAGCCAAAACTGTGAAAAAAATCCACCTGCCACTAGTTCAGCTTCTCCTTTATTCACTTTATCTTTCATTTCAACATGTCTTTTCAAAGACTGCCAAAATACCTTGCTCTCAGTTTTTAGCTTCTAGTATTCTACTCACAATTTACAGCCTGCACTTTGGGGAAAAAAAATTACAGCACAGCATCAGATCCTAAATTAAACTGCCTGCTGAATCAGGTGTAAGCCACAGTAGAAAGCAGGCCAGCTAATTGCAGAAGCTCTATTCTGGCTGTGGTGATCAATACTACCAGGACCTGAGTGCATTAGAAATAGATAGTGCACCCTAGACAGCCCCACCTCGCTGTCCAATAGGTCAGACTCCGAGACAGCTAAAGTTCTTGGTCCTCTTGGCAGAGGCTTTTACTGTTCAAGGCTATAAATGAGCTCAGGCTTAAACGATCATGACAAATGCTACCTGCCTTTGCAGTCAATGGTTTAAGTTGACTCATAAATAGCTTCTGAGACAGACTGTGCACTTCCCAGAGCAGCAGCTCTGAACACATTTTGAAGGGAGTTGCAATAAAAAAGTAGCATTTTCAAGGTTTTCGAAGGATGTTTCTACTCCTTCAGAAGAAACACAGCCAAGTCCTAACTAAATCCCCCTTCTGATGCAGCCATGCCGATGGAGCATGTGCGATATCCTGTAGGGCAGTGCGGAGGCCTCCTTGAGGTAAAGGAACTTTCATTTCCTTACCCCAGGCCAAGCCTCTGCTATCCCAATGGGTCTACTTAGATCTACGCAAGCTATTCTGGGAGAAGGAAACGAACAGGTTAGTATCTGGTTCCTGTCAATGCCACTGAGATCCACCTTGTCCCTCTCCCATTCTGCTTCCTGCCAGTAACTTCCTGGTTCCTCCCCCTTCCCAACCTGTTTCTCCCTCTCCCACCCCCACTGTTGACTTACCTTCACTGCCAGAGGTAGTTGGCTGTGACAGTGGTCCTCCAGCACCACCATCATTTCAGGTGGCGTACCTAAAATGGCTGCTGGCAGCATCCTACCATTTACAATAGTGAAAGTTCCAATGTTGTAAAGGGCAGCACAATACTAGTTATGACTGGGCTGGTGCATTTTAACTGTGCCAGATGACTAAGGCATACATGGAGAAGCAAATCCAAAAAGGCTCCCGAGTGCAATTAATTATTACAAGCTGAAGCAAATAGTCACAACCAATTCTAAACTTAGAATTCACATCAGTTGCACAGATCTATATGCTGTATATTTTAGTCTGAAATAGCCAGAGAAACTTGGTCTGTATGTCCAAAGAGCATCAATTCTTTAAACCATCTCGGAGTTTAAACAAATGTGAAGTTAATGAATGTACATGGTGTGAATTCTAAATGAAGAAACAAAGAAAACCCAAATTTTGATTGCAAACTTATAAAAAGAAAGATACACTTCAGCCAAATCTAAAGCTGGTGTTGGACACGAATCTATTATGCTTAGGATTGGTTCAGCTGTTTTCCTTAAGCACAAACTGCACTTTGGCACACTGCTTAAAGTTGGTTGTTCAGCAGCATGAGACACTATGAACTGTGAGCATAATTTTGAGTTTTTTGAGTTTAATGGAAAACGAGCTGTTTTAAGCAGGATTTCCATTAGCACAAAGGTAATGTAATGTCCCAATCTCCAGGGACCTCAGCACCGGTGCTGGGTGTCACAAACGTGCAATGCTTGCACCACCCTGGAAATAAACCATGCCGGCAGGGAGATCTGCACTGCCCCATCGCCGACGGGAGAGCACAGATAAGCACCAAGCAGTGTGGGGGTATGGGGAGGGCAGGACAGGTGTGGGACGGGCCCAGGAGGGGCTTGGGACCAGTGGAGGCCTCTTCCATTGAATTGTATCTCCCCTCCTGAGCTTAGAAGCCTGACACAGCAAAATAACTGGCACAGACTCAAGAAGCTCTGCTAAGCATACTGGGGCATTACTTGGGGTAAGGGAACAAATATCCCCTTCCTCTGAGGAGACCTCCAGCCTGCTTGCTTCCAGCATAGGATTCAGCAGTAGCCCTTTGGAGCTGCTATTCCTATGCTGAATAGGATTGGGCCCTTAGACATATAAACTGTTCTTGTAAATACACGACTTGTAAATATGATTCTGATGAGCTACATTTACAGTATAAGCTCTGTGCTTATACTGTATTAATGATCCCCTACAGCAGATATATCACAGATAAAATTATGGTTAACACAAGAAGACACAGACCGATTACCAAAGGTAGCCCAATGAGTTAACCAAATGATCTGGTTCCAATTTTTGTGTTTCTAACCATTTACCTCTTGTTCTCTTCATTCAAAGGGCAACATGCATAATTATTGACATTTGAATAAAGTAGGTAAGCAGAGCCATTAGTCTGTCATTTCCGAGTTTCTAAAATGCTGTAATGGGTTTAGATTAAAATTAAAAAAGGATTTTTTTTTTTTACAGGTCCAGAGAGTAACATCTTAGAAGGGAGAGTTACAAAGGCATAATTTCCTTTTGACCTCATTGAAGAACAAGGTTAAGAAATACATTTGAGGTACATACTACAAAGATTTGTTATTTCTTAGTGTGTCAAACATGTCCAAGATTTGACTATAAAACTAACTGAATTTTGTGCTAGTGTTATGAACAGTAAAAAGGCATATTTTTTAATATAAAAAGAAACCAGTGCTCCCTTCCTCACTGTCTCTTTGCCCCAAAACACCCCCATTTCACCCTTCCACCACCCCTCCAACCCCCCATGCTGGTCTGCCTTGGTTGGTGTGGTCATTACTGATCAGGGCCTAGATCCAGTGTGGGGAGGCCAGTGCGTGTCCTCATGCCGGCCTAGCTGACTCCCAAATGGTGCAGCACAAGTGACTTGAGCCAGCTGACGTGCCGGTGTGAAGTTTCCAACGATGACTGAAGATATTTTAAAGAGGACACTTAAAACAACAGTAATAGAGGCCCAGCAGAGGTGTATACCGCAAAGAAAGAAGGGTTCCACTAAATCCAGGAGGGTGCCCACATGGCTAACCAGCCAAGTTAGAGAGGCTGTGAAGGGCAAGGAAGCTTCCTTCCGTAAATGGAAGTCTTGCCCTAATGAGGAGAATAAAAAGGAACATAAACTGTGGCAAAAGAAATGTAAGAAGGTGATACTGGAGGCCAAGCGAGACTATGAGGAACTCATGGCCAGCAACATTAAGGGGAATAATAAAAGCTTCTTCAAATATGTTAGAAGCAGGAAACCCGCCAGAGAAGCGGTTGGCCCTCTGGATGGTGAGGGAGGGAAAGGGGAGATAAAAGGAGACTTAGAGATGGCAGAGAAATTAAATGAGTTCTTTGCATCTGTCTTCACTGCAGAAGACCTCGGGCAGATACCGCTGCCCGAACAGCCCCACCTGACCGAGGAGTTAAGTCAGATAGAGGTTAAAAGAGAAGATGTTTCAGACCTCATTGATAAATTAAAGATCAATAAGTCACCGGGCCCTGATGGCATCCACCCAAGAGTTATTAAGGAATTGAAGAATGAAGTTGCAGACCTCTTGACTAAGGTATGCAACTTGTCCCTCAAAACGGCCATGGTGCCAGAAGACTGGAGGATAGCAAATGTCACGCCTATTTTTAAAAAGGGAAAGAGGGGGGACCCGGGAAACTATAGGCCGGTCAGCCTAACATCCATACCGGGTAAGATGGTGGAATGCCTCATCAAAGATAGGATCTCAAAACACATAGACGAACAGTCATTGCTGAGGGAGAGTCAGCATGGCTTCTGTAAGGGTAAGTCTTGCCTCACGAACCTTATAGAATTCTTTGAAAAGGTCAACAGGCATGTGGATGTGGGAGAACCCGTGGACATTACATATCTGGACTTTCAGAAGGCGTTTGACATGGTCCTTCACCAAAGGCTACTGAAAAAACTCCACAGTCAGGGAATTAGAGGACAGGTCCTCTCGTGGATTGAGAACTGGTTGGAGGCCAGGAAGCAGAGAGTGGGTGTCAATAGGCAATTTTCACAATGGAGAGAGGTGAAAAGCAGTGTGCCCCAAGGATCTGTCCTGGGACCGGTGCTTTTCAACCTCTTCATAAATGACCTGGAGACAGGGTTGAGCAGTGAAGTGGCTAAGTTTGCAGACAACACCAAACTTTTCCGAGTGGTGAAGACCAGAAGTGATTGTGAAGAGCTCCAGAAGGATCTCTCCAGACTGGCAGAATGGGCAGCAAAATAGCAGATGCGCTTCAATGTCAGTAAGTGTAAAGTCATGCACATTGGGGCAAAAAATCAAAACTTTAGATATAGGCTGATGGGTTCTGAGCTGTCTGTGACAGATCAGGAGAGAGATCTTGGGGTGGTGGTGGACAGGTTGATGAAAGTGTCGACCCAATGTGCGGCGGCAGTGAATAAGGCCAATTCTATGCTTGGGATCATTAGGAAGGGTATTGAGAACAAAACGGCTAGTATTATAATGCCGTTGTACAAATCAATGGTAAGGCCACACCTGGAGTATTGTGTCCAGTTCTGGTCGCCACATCTCAAAAAAGACATAGTGGAAATGGAAAAGGTGCAAAAGTGAGCGACTAAGATGATTACGGGGCTGGGACACCTTCCTTATGAGGAAAGGCTACGGCGTTTGGGCTTCTTCAGCCTAGAAAAGAGACGCCTGAGGGGGGACATGATTGAGACATACAAAATTATGCAGGGGATGGACAGAGTGGATAGGGAGATGCTCTTTACACTCTCACATAATACCAGAACCAGGGGACATCCACTAAAATTGAGTGTTGGGCGGGTTAGGACAGACAAAAGAAAATATTTCTTTACTCAGCGTGTGGTCGGTCTGTGGAACTCCTTGCCACAGGATGTGGTGATGGCGTCTAGCCTAGACGCCTTTAAAAGGGGATTGGACAAGTTTCTGGAGGAAAAATCCATTATGGGGTACAAGCCATGATGTGTATGCGCAACCTCCTGATTTTAGAAATGGGTTATGTCAGAATGCCAGATGCAAGGGAGGGCACCAGGATGAGGTCTCTTGTTATCTGTTGTGCTCCCTGGGGCATTTGGTGGGCCGCTGTGAGATACAGGAAGCTGGACTAGATGGACCTATGGCCTGATCCAGTGGGGCTGTTCTTATGTTCTTATGACACAGAAGTGGACACTGGTTATCTCGGGACAATAAGGAGATTTAAACATGTAAAGTTTGGAATTCTTATCCGTCCTGGACTACTTTTCTATTATTATCATCATCATCTTCATTATCATTATTCAACACAGTCAAAGAAAGTTACAATTCTGGATCTAGAATTTGGGTTAGAATTTAGGATCTAGCCAAAATCCTGGAAATCACAGAAATATCACGATAGGATTCCTGCTCTTCCAAGCAACGTTGTTTTCCAGACCTGAGTTAGTGTAATTAGCTCAAGGCCAAGAATGCTGAGATGATTCTTCAGATTTCCAGGTATTGCTCCAAGGGATCCAGCGACAACTGGCACAACAAACACTCTTCTCGGAGATGCCCAAGTTCTATTCTCAGGTCTTGATAGTTTGTGATCTTGTATTCTCTGTTTTCAGTTCTGATTATCTGAACTTGTTTTTTTCTTTTGGTCAACTACTGTTATACCAGTATCTTCTGATCTAGGTGTTTATATGTGTGTAATCTGAATTCCCACAGAAGTTTTGCTTGGTCATTCTCAGTGATTTTGTTAGGTTTATGGTATAAAACATATGAGTTTTAGTATGAAGGTAAACTGTATTGTTTGCAAAGATATTGTTATTATTGTTATCAGGGCGCAATCCTGAAAATGAGTTGGGCCAGCGAAGGCCCAGGAGGGTTGCAAATGTGCTGTAAAGCATGTTTGCACCTCTCAGGAGTAAGCCACATTGGCGCACAGAGACACGGAGGCTGAATCCAGCTTCCGTGGTGGCTTCTTCCATGAGGCTTGCATGGCTGGGCTGATGCAAGGCTCTAGGGTGGGCAGGAGGGAGGTGGGAGGGAGGCATTCCTGGGCAGGGGGAGGGTGGGCAGTGGGCGGCCCTGGGGGAGGGAGGGCGGGGAGCTGGAATGTAAGGGAATGCTTTTTCCCTTATCTTGGGGCTGCATTGTGGCTGCACCAATGCTGGAAAGTTGGATAGGACTGGGCCCTTATTCTACTACTTCCTGGAAAAAACAAACAAAAAACAAATGTAACAGATGCAAAATTGGCCAATGACTACCTAAAGATGCCACCCATTAAGTTAGACGTGTATCACTATGGAATCCCTTTTAAGTGTAAGAAATGCAATGATCCTTATAACACTAAGGCTGCAATCCTAACCAATTTTCCAGCACTGACATAAGGGCAATGCAGCTCCATGGTAAGGGAGCAAACATACCCTTACCCTTACCTTGAGGAGGCCTCCATGACTGCCCCCCAATTGTAGAATGCAGCACATGCCCCACTGGCACAGCTATGCCAGTGCTGGAAAGTTCGTTAGAATTGTACCCTAAGACTATTTCACATTTAGGCCATAATTAAACATGAAAAAGTAGGAAGGCCTACAGCTATTAGCCACATTCACCAACCAATTTTTTTTTGGGGGGGAGGGGTAATTATTCAGGGAACACACTCTCAGTAGATCAATGCTGTAGGAGGCAGTAGCATCGCTCAGGGGGCACACCATTAAGTTGTGCAGGATGCCTCAACACACTGTGCAAGCTGCCCCTCCCCGTTGCCATCAGACCCATTCCCGGCAGTGAGAGCAATGCAGAGAGGTGTCCTCCACTTTGCTTTCAATTCCGGGAATCGCTCCAATTGAGAGGGGGAGGGATCAGCTTGCATGGTGCACTGAGTCACCCTGCAAAACTTAGTGCTGTGCCCCCTCTGTAGCTATGCCACTGGTGGGAGGACTTCAGGATGGAGCTGCTCCCAGTCAATTGATAGCCAAGGCAGAGCTAGGGTAGAGGCTTCAAACGCAGTGCAAGTACCTTGCCCTTTCTTCCGCTAACAGGTCATGGATGCTGGAGTCATCACTTCCTCTGTACATCGTCCTCCCCTAGTTCCAACTTCCATCCTACCTGATGGTCCTGTGACCATCCTACCTGATGGTCCTACATTAGGCTTCTGCTAATCAGCTCCTTACTGGCATAATGAGGAGACTGTGTGAGCAGCAGCATGCAGACACTATTTCCCAGATCCTGCAGTTCTTTGAATTGAAGCCAATGTCGGCATCACCTTTAAATCATCTTAAATGAAAAAATAAGCCCATCTGTTCAGAGTAGACACCATCTATATACATGCAGACCCACCACAAGCTGTACAGGCTCTCAGGAAATAAAATGTGTTACCCTAAGGCTCTTTCATAAAATAATTCCGTTTTGATCTGGAAACTGCCAGCCCTGTAATAACATGGCACTGCTGCATCCTTATTACATACTGTTCCATTGTGGGTGGGCTTGCTGGCTTTTTTTTTTTTTTTTTAATTGGGAAAACAATATTTTATATCAAAGCTGGACTTACTATTATTGATTTTGGTGATTTACTTTTTCAGGTTGTCACTGTACTGCTTAAATTGCTGGGCAATCTGAAATTAATCTGGCATCATTTAACAGACACAAGTCCTGATTTTGCAAGGTGCCAGACACTGCAGGTTAAGTGTTGTGAATTTTTAACTCAAAAAGTAATTTCAGGACTTGTTTTAGGCACCCAGACCTTCAGAACCATTTATCAACATGAACAAGGAAAATCTAAAAACCTCTCTCATGTAGTGAAGCCCACATTGATCACATCAGCATCACCCAGGTGACACTGTCTGATGAGGATGCAGTCCAAGATACTTCATAGTATTTTACAGTAAAATACGACTGCACAAGGAGCAATACCTTCTGAAAAATGCCAACTTAAATATGTGAATTTGTAAATCAGTGATTCTCCTTCACTCCAAACATATTTTGGAGTCTTTAGTGACATTCACTTACAGACAGATTGGATTTTCTGATTTTACCACTATTTTGTATAAATGCTTACTTAATACTTGCTGATTTAAAAAAAATATGACAAACACAAATCAATATAAAATCATTAATCACCAAAGGTGATTTTTTTAAAATAAATAATTCCTATAAAATAAAAATTCGTGACATTGGGTGGTAATATCTGGACCCCTTTCACTCTGGTTTCAGGTTGGGCCACGGGATGGAGATCGCCTTGGTCACCTTGGTTGATGCCCTGCACCAGGGACTGGACAGGGGGAGTGTGTCCCTGTTGGTCCTATTGGACCTCTCAGCAGCCTTCAACACCATCAACCATGGTGACCTTCTGGCCTAGCTGATTGAGTTGGGGCTTGGACGCGCTGTCTTGCAGTGGTTCTGCTCCTTCTCTAACAGATCGGACACAGATGGTGAGACTGGGGGACACCTGTTCAGGTCTCTGGCCATTGCAGAATGCCTCATGGCCCAATCCTACCCAATTTTTCAGTGCCGGTATAGCTGTGTCATTGAGGCATGCACTTAATCCTGCGGTGGGGAGGCAGTCACAGAGGCCTCCTCAAGGTATGGGAACAGTTGTTCCCTTATATCAGGGCTGCATTGCAGTTGCACCGGTGCTGGAAAGTTGGATAGGATTGGGCCCTCAGGGATCTATTTTTCCCCCATGTTGTTTAACATCCACATGTTAAACAAGCCATTGGGGGAGTTCATCCGGGGATTTTGAGTTGGATGCCACCAATATGCAAATGACAGCCATAAGAACATAAGAACAGCCCCGCTGGATCAGGCCATAGGCCCATCTAGTCCAGCTTCCTGTATCTCACAGTGGCCCACCAAATGCCCCAGGGAGCATACCAGATAACCTGCATCCTAGTGCCCTCCCTTGCATCTGGAATTTGTGCCTGCTCTGTCTTTTCCACCAAGTTCCAATGGAGCTGCTGAAGCTCTGGGTCACTGTCTGGAAGCAGTTGGGGCCTGGATGAGGTCTAATAAAAACTAAAATTAAATTCAGATAAGACAGAGGTCCACCTAATCCGGAAGGTGGCTATGCAGGTATGAGACCCACAACTTGCTCTGGATGGGGTAGCACTCCCTCTGAAGACACAGGTCCGCAGCCTGGGAGTCCTCCTTGGGCCACAGCTGTCTCTGCATACTCAGGTGGCATCTGTGGCCAGAGGGGCTTTTGCCCAGCATCGGCAGATGCGCCAGCTGCAACCGTACCTGTGTCAGTCGGATCTGGCGATGGTGGTCCATGCCCTAGTGACATCTTAGACTACTGTAATGCACTCTACATGGGGTTACCCCTGAAAATGGTTTGGAAGTTGCAGTTAGTGCAGAATGTGGCAGCTTGGTTGGTCACTGGGGTTCACCATGTGGAATCTGCCATGCCATTGCTCCTGCAGCTACACTGGCTGCCCATTCCTTTCCAAGCCCAATTCATGGTGTTGGTGATGACCTTTAAAGCCCTATATGGCACAGGATCAGGACGCCTCGACGACCTGCTGGCTGGCTCTGGACTAGCACCACCACTGTGGTGGGCAACCAGTGGTGGGGAACCACCACTGCTCCGCTGCTCTGTGGTCGCACTGACCACCGGGCAGAGGAGAGGCAGGTGGGGTGTGGGGAGAGAGTGGGGAGGAGGTGCGCTGGGGGTGGGAGGCGGGACAGGTGGATCTTTGCTCCACTGGATCCTGAGCCTTCATGTCAGGCCAACAGTCCAACATAGAGGCTCTTGATTCTACAGTGACCACATTCTACAGAGCTACTCACCTTACCCAGGAGAAGGGGACGAAAGACCCAAGGAGCCGCCGTTGATGCCCAGGTTTTACTCAGGATGCAGCGCAGCCATTTTCAGTGCTGCTGTAGCCCTGTGTGCCAGGCTGCTCAGGATTGGACTGCCCACCTCCTAGGCATTTCATTGTCAGTTGAAAATCAGTCACATCAGTTTTGTTGATCTGCCATGTATGGAGGTAGCAAATTAATGCCAACAGGACCTGTGTAAAAAGGCCTTAATCGTACAGCCTTTAAAGGTTTTAACAGTCAGAGCCAAAAGCAACACAAACCAAAGCATATGTAGAAAAGCTTGTAGTCAAGGTAGATTATACTGTTCTGAAGAAGAAAATTGTTACCAAAATGAATGGAAATCGATAACACCATTCCAACACAATTGCTCTTGGAATTACTACCCACAAAATCAGAATACTCAGGTGTGCTTTCTTCATTCTAACATTGGTTAGTTTGAAGAGCTTAGTATGATTGTAAAGATGATACTTTAAAAGGATATTTACTGCTGTACATGCTTATACTGTAGCTCATAAAGAACTCCACTACAGTGAAGTTCTCACAATGCATTTCGTATGCTCTTAGCAAACTACTGTGCAAAATTTCAAAATAGGTTAAAGGAATTTGGTATAAAAATAAACACATCAAGTATTTATGACTGTCACAAACTAGTTTATCACAAACTAGATAGATAGATGATAGATAGATATCCTCACACCATTTCATAGCACCTCTGATGGAGCACATGGTGCATGCTAAAGTGGGGAGGCAATCAGACAACCTGGTAGAGGTCAATAGAAATCTTTTTTTACTTTCCATAGGCAACTTGAAGCCCAATCCTGGGTTTGGCATACCGGCTCAATGCTGGCATGCACTGCAAGCACCAGTGGTAGCTTGCTAGCATTGGGCAGGCGCTCATGTGCCATAAGGCACGTTAAAATGCCATAAGGCACGTTAAGGTGCCATAAGGCACGTTTGCAAGGCTTACCACCAGGCAAGCACCAATGGTAGCTTGCTAGCACTGGGTGGGCACCTGAGCTCCGCAGCTCGGCGGTCACACGGACTGCCAAGCCACAGTCAGGTAAGCAGAAGTGTGGTGGGAAGCAGAGAAGAGGTGTTCCAGGGAGGGGTGAGGTGGGCAGAGGGTGGGGAGAAGGCGTGTCAGGGAGGCGATAGGCGGGGGGAGGCATGCCGGGGGGGAGGGAGTGGGGAGGGATGGAGGGAGGCAGAACCGGTGGAATGAACACTTCTACCTCACCACCAACATTTTGGTTGGTGATGAATCGAATAGCCCCATTGCAGGGCTTCTTCCCTTACCTGGGGGAAGGGGATGAAAGTTCCCTTCTCTCGAGGTGCCACCCTGCGGCTGCCCAAGGCATGCAGAATGCAGCAGCAGCCGTTTTCAGTGCTGCAAAAACCACACACCCCAGGAGCTCAGGACCGGGCTCTTGACCATCAATGGGTCTCTAGTTCTTTAGCTGGCATAAGTCTAAAGAGACTCCGAGGGGCAAGTTCAGGCTAGGAAAGAGATATAAGAACCAGTGCCCTCCCTTGCTGCCACTGAGATCCACCCCTTCCTGTCCCCAAATCACCCATGCCCTCACTACCCCCCCCCTGCAAACCACCCATAAACTACTTCACCTCCTTCCCTGCTCCAGTGTGGTATCCAAGAGCCACTGCCATGCATGCCCAAAGTGCCACACCTTTTATGATACCACAGTGGCAATTATGGCAGTGGGGTTCTACCACCATAAGTACCCTACAGGTATAGGCTATGAATGAGTAATTTTCACTGCAGTTACAAGCCAGTTGCAACAGAGTTTCGTAGTTGAAACAGAAACTAACAAATCAGTCCAGTCAAACTGATGACCCACTTCATGCCTCCATCTTTTCCTCCATTATGTGAGTTTAGAACTCACAATCTTAACTGTTTTAGGGAGGCCTGAGGCCCTTCCTTTGGTTGGGGATTCCCTTGACCACCACAGCAGTTACTTAAACCCCTTGCTAGGGGGTTCCCTTCAAGCAGCTCAGGCAGCAAATTGACATGGGCTGCCCATATTCATCAGTCCACATGCCTCCACCGCACCTCTGTCTCTTCCTTGGGTTGAAAAAAGAAGAGGACAACATAGTAGACGTGCAGAGGAGAAGACAACAGTAGGCACTCTATCTCACCACTATCCTTTTCTCCACATTTCTTCTTGCACGATTTCCCACTCTTCTTTTTACAACCCAGGAAGTGGAAGAAGCAGAGGCTGGCACATCATCAGGTGAAGGGGACAGCGTTTGGCACAGTGTCACTGGCACTAGAAGGTCCCCTCCTGCCCATTAAGAACATAATATGCAAAGTAGTCTTGTGACAAATGAGCTGCAGCTTCCAAATGTACAAGCAGTGGGATGGTTGAACTGAGAAGTGTGAGGAAATTAGGGACCTCACCCTATAAGATGCATTGGAAGACGGGAACAATTATACAGCTTTATTCTTTAGGCCTCCTCAGATAAATAGGAACATAATATCAACATTTTCTTAGGGATAAAAACTCTTTGTGATAGGCACATTTAGCCATGATTATATCCTAAGGAACAAATGTTCTTGCTTGAAATATGGTTCATTATAACTTTAAGGGATATTTGGTACCTACCTGCTTTAAAACCCCCTTCTTCAACCATGTCATTAATCTAAAAGCTATTAATGGCCAGCACAATGCTCACAGCGCATGTAGCTCAAACTGAGGACAGGTAATTGCATATGTGCCAAGTATACAACCTGAAATGCATGCAACTCACAAGTTATGGGAAACATTTCAGAATGATTTATAAAACATTTCTTTCTGCTGATGGGGGGACGGGGACACCGTCTGGAGAGTTTAAACTAGTCATGCTCACACTCACAAATTACAACCAGGACACACACACACACACACACACGCACACGCACACACACACACACACACACACACCCTTGTCAAAATACTGTTAAAGATTTGACCCTGCCTCAAGATGCATCACAAATTCAGGAAATACATAACCACATTACATGTCAATGGAGCCATTTACATACTCTGCAAAATGCTTAATGCGTGCTTATGAATTTTCAGGATGAGGGTAGGGAGTTCAATATGTTGCAGTATTGATTTCGAAGAGATTAGGTACACCACCACATTTGAAAATAGAGGTGCTGGAACGGTGCCATCCCTTAACATTATTTACTCCTTCCAACAACATGTTCCCTTCCAGTCTAGTCTTGCGTACCATTTTTTAAAACCCTTTCTAATGATTCATTCCTCATGCACCTGAATGCAGTATAGTTCTGAGGTCACCTAAATATCAGGGATGTTTTGATTCTCTAATAATTTTTAAAAATCTTTCCCCCCTTTAGCTCTCATGAAAAGCATTAAAAACTAATGGAAACACACTCCCGAGTCTTATAACCACCTCTATCTTTCTTAATGCCTCCTGTATTTTTAAATTGCCAGCCTGCAGGCAAAGCCCAGTGTTTGTTGTAAGTTACTCCTGTTCAGCCCTTAGTGATGGTAAGTGCTTTCTAAAAACAAAACAAAAGAAAATGGCTGCTTGCCCATGAGTCTGCCTTCATTCTCCTGGACCACTTTTTCCAAGGAGGTGAGATAGGTGCCAGTGGAAGGGAAAAGGAAGGTTAAAGACCTTGGCTCACCTGGTAAGGTATGAGGCCATATGAAGTAGCAGACAGAGGTAAGACATCCAAAGGATGGAGAAAGGGGGGAGCTGAAAGACCAATGAGAGGAACTGAAAAGGCAGGTGGGTCTGGAATTCATCTTTCTATTCAATTACTGTCCAGGAATATGGACACATTTTCATAGCTGATGCTACGCTTTGATGGCTGTTTTTATTGGTTTAAATGTGCATCTTCTGACTAGGCTTGGTGTACTCCTTCAAAGAAAGAAGTCTCATCAACCCAACATGTGGCTTGCAGGCAACTAAGATGGCAGGGGGTGGGAAGAAATTGATAGGTGGTTGTCAACATCATCTATTTTAGTAAGGGTATTGTAGCAAAAAAAGGACTTCTATGGAGTCTACCTAGCCATTCCAAGCATGCTGAAGTGTTTGTTTTATTTGCTATTAAATCTGTGTTCCTGAACACTCCCTATAGACATTTTGAGGCACATCTTGCATAATATTAGATCATCATTTTACCCATCTGAAAATACCCAAAATGACGAGCCAAGTAACATATAGATTTATGAGGGGCAACACTGAGTAGGAGGAGAAACATTCAATTACTCAATATGGAAACTGCCAGCACAGAATTAAGAACATAAAGAACTGTTAATTCATCTAGTTCATCCAGTTGGCATTGACTGGTATTGGTTCTCCACAGTGTTAGGTATGGACATTTTCATGCTCTACTCAGACATGATGGGGCCTGAACCTGGAATATCCTGCACTCAAATCAGGTGCTCTTCACACTGAGCTGTGTCCCCTCGCTGACTTGTACTGCTACTGGGACAAAATGAAGCTGTAAAGTCTGTGCAAGGTTATTAGAGTGTTAACTGCACAGACAGCCTTCCCATTAGATGTCATTAGCTCATGTTACTGATGTGTGACATTTGTTGCATGCTATATGGAATAATTCTTAATGGACCAAACAATCAGGTTATCTCTTGGAAATTGACTTATTTTAAAGCATCATGTATTTTGGCAATGGTCTGCTCAGTGTATTAAAAAAAAGTGATGGGGGATTAAGCATTTATTTTCAACAGCTTGATCATTTTCCTGTGCAAATCATTGCATACAAAAAAGAATTATGGAATTATGAGAGCAGCAGCAACAGACAGACGAACACATCTTTACCCCTTCCAATGCACACACATCTCCTACAATGAAAAGGTCCCACTTCAAAGTAATTGGATATAAACAAAATTCCCACATACTGGGCATTTAAAACAGCTTTCATGCTATTTGGAAAGAAAAGATTATACTTTATGACCAACACAATGGTTAGAGCCCAACTCACTGAAATATATCTGGTCAATAAGAGGGGCAGAAGCAAAATTGAAATGGCTCTTGTGCAAAATGTATTTTGACCTTTCAAGGATTTCGTGTATAAAATCTTAAGTTCTGGTATGAATATTGGGCTCTAGCTGTTGGGTGAAGAAACCTAAGTTTCAAATATCTGAGTTTGGGACTGTGTTAATATTCAGCTCTCTTCCTTGAGCCCAGAATTCCACTTAACTTCAGGCCTTCCATGTTCATATTCAAGCTGTTGTATGAATTTCATGTTTACATTTCAAACATAAATTGGCTGAAGTTCAGTTGCAGTTGCTTCTTTTAAATTCAGCATTCAAAAGCACAGAAAGACCCATCAGCTACTGACATCTGTTTTGCCCTCCTGCAATCCACCTATAACTTGCTGAGACAGAAAACATGCTGAGACAGATCAAGAGCCATAATTTACTGTAGATTCTTCTTTCATAATGCTGATTCAGAGTAATTCATGCATTAGATCTTAAAGAGCCCAATCCTAAAATACATGTCTACTCAGAAGTTCCATTATAGTCCATGAGGCTTGCTCCCAGGTAAGTGACTTGTGACCAAAGACATCTTCTGTCTATTTCCTTTCAATACTAAAAATAGGCAGAGACCAGATCAAAATGCATCCATGTGATACTATCCCCATTGGACTGTATTGTTAGTATAGTAATTTTCCAAACTGCATACACTTCAAGCATTTCAGACTTGAGATACTTCTGTTTTGAGAAAATGTTTTTCATGGTCCAGAACTCAACTGTTTTAATCCCCTTCTATTGTCAGAAAGATTCTAAAGTCTGTTATTCAGGTTGATTTACACACACACCAGTCCCAAGCCTATGGTGTACATTGTGGAAAGGAGCTGACAATATGATTCTTATCTAGTTGGATGCTTCTACATTCTTGGGTTATTTCTGGACCAAGAAAGTGTCCCAGGAAATTTATTTGTTTGTTTACAAATTTATATCCCACTTTATCTCTGAAGTGGGCATTCAAAATGGCTTTGAATCTGTGAAGTTGTGAAATCATATCCCCCAAAACATTCCCATTATAGGAATGGTTGGATGGACGGCTACACTCACATACTGTATCATGCTCTGTCTATCACACAGTACGGCAGGATGGAAGTCCATGCCTGGACTTTGGGAATCTGAAGCACTAAATTGGTGTCCCAAGTTTCTAAAATGCAAAATGAGGTATTCACAGGGCAAATATTCTTCACAACAAATATTGCCAAGTCTAGGGAGAATGCAGATTTTAATACCTGCAAAGAAAAGAAGCTAGTCCATCTCCCTTACAGTACAATACTATGCATGTCTACTCAGATGTAAAAAGTAAGTCCCACTACCTTCAATAGGGCCTTCAATAGGGCTTACTTACAGGAAAGTGTGATTAGGATTATTGTTCTACAAGTGCAGCTGTACTCAAGGGTAACTCTGGATCACTTACCCACATGTACACTTCTCCACTTACCAAGGGTCTAAGAGGCAAAACCAGTGGGAAAATTAAAAAAAAAAAAAAAAAAAAGATCATGAAGAAGCCCTTGGAGTGTTTTCTTTCATCTCTACGAGGAAAATTCAACTGTGAAAAACAGGTGGAAAATATCACTGCCCACACCTTCCTGGATACATTCACATTTGCAGTATCAAGAGATTTACAGTGGTTGAATTGAGCAAACTCAAACAATTTCATTTATTTTTTTTCTTTTAACAAGACAAGTCAAGCTTTAGCAGTTCTCTCCTTTGTGACAAGTTTTCATTTTGCTTTTAGGAAAGCATAGAGACACACTACAGTGGTGAAATTCTGCCATAGGATCTAATTTATTTGCAGCCGTTACAAGATGAGCCAACGGTGTTAAGAATAAAAACAAGTTCTATGCCCAAGGGGTGGCTTCTGAAGTCAAGGTTGTAATGAAAGAGAAATAAGGTAGGTAGTTAGCATTCCCAGCTAGGCCCTCAAAAGTATTCTGTGTTACAGATCTGAGTGAAAAATCATTATGCAGAGAGTTGCTTGCTAGAAAGATCTGCAAGCATTTCACAAAAGCAAAACCAAAAATGGACAATGAATTGAATCGAAGAAGAATTTCCCTCAAAATAAACATAAAACTTTGGGCATCTTCTCTCCAGTTTTCATTATTTCTCACTTGCAGAGTCCCCATATTGTGGCCTTGATTCACATGTATGCTAGCACGATAGAGAATCCTTAAAAGGACTGTAATGTGTTTTGTATTTTTTATATTGCTAGAGCCACACAGATTACTCTTTGTGTCAATGAGAGTCAACCCATCCATCAATGTCAGAAGAGTAAAAACTTGCCTACAGCTATAAGAACCTGTCTTGTACTGAGCCAGAACAGTGGACATATATGGATCAGTATTCCTTCTCAGGCTGGAAGCTGCTTTCCTGTGTCTCAGAAAGGATTTTTCCCAGGCCTTCTACCTGGGGAAGTAATGTGGTAATATTAGACCAGCCCCCAGGACTGTGCTTGCCACTGGAATGCACCAAACAACTGGAGATCATATACATTCAAGAGTCTCAACACATTTCATTAAAGACACATGTACTTCCTTTTGATAGCCAGACAGACCTTAAATATAAGCCAAAATAAAAACAAAAAAAAAACAAATCCCAGATCATCCTCATATAGCACAATTATTCATCAGATAAGCAGGAATCACATATTGTAAAGATGTTGAGTAATGGAACAGAGAATTCACTTTTTCCCCAGAATCTGGAACATCTATCACTGACATCTAAGAGTGGGTTATGGTTTCACATACTTATCTATACCAGGGGCGCCCAAAACCCGGCCCGGGGACCACTTGCGGCCCTCGAGGACTCCCAATCCGGCCCGCAAGTAGCCCCCAGTTTCCAATGAGCCTCTGGCCCTCTGGAGACTTACTGGAGCCCTTGCTGGCCCAATGCAACTGTTCTCAGTGTAAGGGCGACAGTTTGACCTCTCGCATGAACTGTGAGTGAGGGATTCCTCCACTGCTTGCCATTTCATGACTGTGATGCTGCAGTAGCAGTGAAGGCCGGTCTTGCTTTTTGTAAGGACTTCTATAGGCCTTGAGCTATTGCAAGACCTTCATTCATTCATACAAGTTCCATCTCTAATATATTCATTTATGTAAATATATGTAAATTTATTCAAATTTGAAATGTAAATTAATTCTTTTTTATTCCCGGCCCCCGACACAGTGTCAGAGAGATGATGTGGCCCTCCTACCAAAAAGTTTGGACACCCCTGATCTATGCAATGGCGTGAAAACTGGCACTACACTGGCCCTTGTTGGACTGGTGCAGGGTCTCTTGTCTATAATATGAATACGTGATTAGTACAATACCATAGTCCTAGGTTGTTTCTGTTAAACTGCGGCATTCTTGCTAAGAAAGCTGTACAGGTATACATAAATTTCCTCTGTGCCATCCTGCCCACTCCTACAATCACTGAACATTTGCTGTTATATGATCATTCATGAATGTATTCAGTTATGCGGTCAGATGTCACTGCACCAGTAAAAGCAAAACCTCAACTGGGTCTAGTACCTGCTAGGAAAGATGGGATGTCTTTGAAAACCATGGATTGAATCAGAATTTTAAATCACCATACCAGGATTCTAAGAGTGAGTTTCAATGGTCCGTTTTTCCACTGTATGGGGTTTCTGTTTTCAGTATTCCCATGTGGCGGAGGCAAATATGTAACAGTCAACTGAAGTTAATGAACATGCAGTCAGTTCTGAGGCTTCCACAGTTTCAGCAATACAAGTGAGGATTTGCTTGTGAGAAATGTGATGACTTCAGAACTGAGGGTGTGTTGGACTCCTTATGTAGATGTTGTTTCTTACAGTCCTCTCTGAAAAGGCCACCAACTAGATTCTCCCCCCCCCCCAAGTAGTCTGATTCCATGCCTTTGCCTGCCTTTCATTTGTCCCCCTCTATCTGTTCCTCCATGCAGTGAATCTTCATTTTGAAAGAACACACATACTCAGAACAGGGAAGGTGGAGAAAACAGCCATTGCACAGACACAATGCAGGCAAAGGTGATGACAGCATTGCCAATGCAACAGGCCAGACACCTTTTCTCTAAAGACAGCAGGATGTCATGAGACCCAAACATGAAGGAGCGTATATGGTTAATAAAGTAGTTCCAAACCCCACAGGAATAGAGCCCAGGAGCGACTCAGTCCAGACAGGATGGACATCAGTGAACATTGACAGGTGAAGGGGGGAAAAGTTTGGTGCGTTGTTAAGTCCATTCCTCAGTTTCACGGCTATTGCAGTCCAAGCTGTTCCACAACAACCTAAGCCTTGACAAACAACTGCTTACCCAGAATTCCTGTCTATCTCGTTTGTTGCCTTTCTTTCACCTATCTGGTCTGACATTCTGGTTCAATTCCACTCTAGGCCAAGACTAGAAACCTTTTCCTCCTCTTGTAAGTCTACCAGTTACCTAGTTCAAAGGTCCCATTCCTAATTCACCCTGTATGAAATGATGGCCTGTCAACTTAATGCTAATTTGACATCACGATGTGTTCCAATTGATTGCTGAGATATTGCTCTTTGGAAACACCACTGTTAAGAAAACGTATCAAAGTGCTTTTCGACTACTGAAGCACCCTGTATGCTAACTTCATATGTGTGTCAGGCTGCTGCAATCATTTGCTTAGTACTGCAGTATCTTGAAATGTTTTCAAAGCACATAATGCACCTGCCATCATAAAGAGAAGGAGAAAATCAAAAGATTAATTTTAGGCATTGCTATTCTTATACTGGCTTCACAAAAAGGGACTTTTGCTTCAATACAATTCAGAATCTCTCTCTCTCTCTCTCTCTCTCTCTCTCTCTCTCTCTGAGTTATTGACTATGCTTTTAATGTCATAGTAACATTCTTTTGCTTTCCTTTAGGCATATTGTCAACTGCATTCAATAAGTGTTACTTCTGTGAATAATTAATTTCTGCTTCAGAAAAAACATTATCTATATCACCACACTGCATTGCACATCCTTTACTGAGTACTCACAGGGTTTAGACTGCAGACCCTTAATATGAATTGATACCAGTCAAAGGACAAGGAGGGCCAAT
The DNA here is from genome assembly GCF_035046505.1 of Tiliqua scincoides. Classification (NCBI taxonomy): domain Eukaryota; kingdom Metazoa; phylum Chordata; class Lepidosauria; order Squamata; family Scincidae; genus Tiliqua; species Tiliqua scincoides. Next base: position 84,580,441 of record NC_089821.1, read on the forward strand.
GCAGTTGATCAGCTCTGCTTCGCTTCACATACAAACATGATCTAAGCAATCACTTAAGTTTCATAGACAGCACTACAACTCATGTGGCTGCTCATTATGACCACAGGTCTTTCCCCACTGCCTGCCAGGAGCACATACTTTATAGTGTGTTCAGTTTAGTGTGTCAAAACAAAATGTGATCTATTTACATACCTCAGAAGAAACTCAAGTCATGTTGATGATATTAATGTTATTATTTCAATATTGGGTCCTGATATCAAAAAGCTGAAATAGTTTTGGAATTGGTTATAACCAGACAGACTTCACTGATTTCCCTTCTGAAAAGACAGCAGATCTTAGACCCCTTAGACAGCCCCTTAGACAGAAGAAGCACCAGGATTTTTGCCCCATTACAGCTGGCCCAAACCTTTGCACACAATATGAAAGTAAGTCCTACTACATGCAGGGGACAGACTCCCAAGCAAGTGAGATAAGGAGTGCAACCGTAGCATTTTTACACACCCTCTACTATAATTTTGCAGACTGGGCATTCCATACTTATGGTTCTATGCTGCATTCTTGGGGTTTTTTCGTCTTGTGCACTGTGAACACATAAAACAATTGTCTGTGTGCAATGACTCCATAACATTGCCAAGGAATGAGCATTCTATACGGCATTCATTTTCTTGACAATAGAAAACACATATGTGCAGAAACCGCACTCACATCAAGCAGCAGTTTATATTTTGGCTGAAAAGTCATTTTTCACTAATACGTATATTTACCTCACTGTAAAGGCAGATAAGTTGATATAAAGATCAGTGCAATGATCCTGTCAACCCTCTTCACCACAATATTGCAAATGCCTATCATTTGTCACCCATCTAATACATACACATGTGGCTCAAATGCAAAGTCAGGTGAACATAAAATGATGAGAGAGCTTATTTCCTATTGTTAACTGATCAATCCACGTCAGTCAAGGCTGTCAACAAAATGACAGGGCTATCAATAAAACTTCACCTTTTCACTACAACTCCAAGCTATCCCAGCAAGCAAAAAAACATTTTCAATTAACAAGTCACCAGCTGGTCAACCAGGCTCCATTTCATTTCAGCTGGGCTCACATATCTATTCATACAACTGATCTGACCTTAGAGTTAAAAGTGATTGAGAAAAATTCAACATCCCAGCACCTAGTGCATTTTTTTTTCCTGAATATAAAGGACAAACAAGAACTGCAGGAAATAATCAAACAGGTAGCAAACATTGCACTGTCAAGTGTCTTTGCCTATTTTGCCTGCCTATCACGACAAAAAGTACTCCAAGATTACCAAACTCATTAATCATAATTATGGTTTGCTGATAAACTCGGAAAGATAGCCAACCCTGCTATCCTACACTGAAACTAGGAAAGCAAATCATACATTATTCAAATAATTCAAAGCACAATCTGAGACACAGTCAGCATTCCAAAGGGAATTTATGGGTAGTCCAGCACAGTGTAAAATAATGACGAATGCATTGTGACAGAATTTTTTTTAAAAGAACAAACAACCATATACATATTCAACTACTTTCTCAAGAATAAAACATACCTTGATTGTCTTGGTGGGCTGACATTTGACATGATGGGACACGGTTGCAGTTTGGTTCATCTTTCAGCACCCTGGACAGCGCACAATCCCACAAGGAGTTACTGAGCAAGTGGTTTAGAAATCCGTTCTTCCCGCTCGGACTTCTGCCGTTACTTGCTCCTTTTGCAGGAGTATTGATGGCTGTGGAGGCTGAGATGCTGTCAGACTGGCGTGAGTCTGTGTCTCAGCCTCAAAGTCAAGCATTCATGGGATTCATCATTCTTCACGTTTCCGAAGCCTATGCGCAGAGAGAGCTTAAATGCTGCTTCCATTCACTTGCACTGTACCTCTCCAGCACCGCGAATGTGACAACTCCTCAGCGCAGCCAATGTTCTCGACTCTCCAGTCCTTTAAAAAGAACAGAATACCGGCAAACTGCATCAGTATCTACTGCAGCCCCATTGCTTAAAGAGGCACACTCACTCTTTCTTGGGATTAAAAGAACCAAGGGTATAATCATATCTTAGCATTCACATTTTAACTGCATGAATACCTTTCAACCCAGCAAGGCTTCAGTACATATCACATTCATTTCACTTTCCCCAGATGATTATTGGAAAAGTAGCTGCAGTCTATGTCAAGTGTTGAACAGCCCTTGCAAGTAACAGTATCAAGACTTCCCCCACCCCCAATTCACCTTTTAGGGCTGAACTAGATATGTATACAAATGTCTGCTTTTGGCCCTTCATTTGTTTTAATTCAGAGTGTGTGTAAAATGACCCAAAACCTTAGCAAGAGGGTAGGGAGGATTTAAAACATAGCCTCTGCCATGGTTCCTTACCTTATTATTATTACTGATAGTTAACTAAATTCGGGCCCAATCCTATCCAACTTTCCAGCACCAGTGTAGCCGCAATGCAGCCCCAAGATAAAGGAACAAATGTTCCCATACCTTAAGGGGACCTCTGTGACTGCTGCCCCATGACAAGATGCAGTGCATGCCCAATTGGCACAGCAGCACTGGCACTGGAAAATTGGATAGGATTGGGCCCTCTGTATATTATTAATTTATCATACACTTTACATACACGGAAATGTACAATTGAGTTTGAAATCATGGTGGGGGCTACATGGTAAAGCTACCCATCCCTGTGAGGTTTCAGGCTGTTTTACATGCCTCTCAATGCTTTGACAAAAAAAAAAAAGAGAGAGAGAAATCTAAAGAAAATCACTTTAATGTCATTTTTATGGTCATTTCTTTGCCAGTCATGGTGCAGTTCTTTGTACCCAGGTAGACTCCAGCCACTCGGCCTAGTCCCAGAGTCCCCAGTACAAGAAAGCATGTCCATATGATACCTTCTCAACTAAAGGTCTGTTTTCATAATGCAGGATGAAATGAAAGCCCTCTCACAATTCCACATCCCTCTTGATATATGAGAAGGGCCACAGAAAGATAGCCTTCTTTCACGATGCCACTTGCCATTGTTGCAAGATGAGCAAATGCATTGGTGCAATAAGCAAGAACAACAAACACGACATATGCAGTACAAGAGTGAAAATGCAAGACTGGCATGAAATACAAGAGGAGGAAGTGACAGCCTGATTTATTAGTCATAATTTTTGTAATGCCTTTAAAGGAGTTAAATCCATTGGCCAACTCATTCTTGCTCAGATGCATGGCTGTCACCCTTGAATCGCTGGGACTTTCCTCATTTGACTGGTTTACTTATACGACCTGTTGCAAATCATGAGAACAATCGTAAATAAGAATATCAATACCATAGTTGGTACTATTTGAATACTTCACTGCCTAATCCTATAGGGCACTGTCATGTCACTGCCCCCTTGCACCTGTGCAACAGATGGAAGTTGAGCATCATATGGGGATCTGAGTGACATAGGTTTGTCGCCTTTCAGTTAGCCCACCCCTGACATAGACAACCAGGTTGGTTCTGGTTTGCTTTCTCACATTTATTCCTGTAAACACGTTTTACATTCATTAGCAGCCCATGTTCCTTTCACAGGGCTGATGCGTCACAGCTCAACAGGACCTCCTTCTCTCTCTTATTGAGGTGTCATGGAGCTCCCTGGATGCTGTGTCAACAACCATGATGATAGGGCACTTCTTGGCAGCCAGGTTGGGGCCCCTTTGGCTGAGGTCTCAGGGAGTTGTGCTAGCTTAGAGCCCCATGGGTGGGGTCCAGAATCTGGGGTAAGGGGGGTATGTGTCTTCTGACCTCTGAGCCGCCTTGGATGATTGGTGGGCTAGGGCCTGCTGGCCTCCCCCAGAGGTGGTGCTACTTGACTTGGTCCCACCTTTGCAGCTTTATCAAGCTGGGTGATCCCCCTGCTTGTGCTGTCCCTGCTGGAGGTAGCTCTCCAGCTGGGAATGCCTGGCCCTGGGTCCTCCATAGGCAGGTCCAGTGGCATGCATCTTCTTACCTGGGGAAGCCTTGCTTAAGGGCCTCTGAGACTTGCTGTGGCCATGGGGTGGGTCAAAGAGGCTGCCCAGCAGCTCACATGTTCACCTGAAGGGGCCATCCCCAGTGCTATCTGGGTCAATTTATGGCTGGCAGTTGCAGTAGCTAGCCCCACCTTTTCCTGATTGCACTTGGGTGACTCTGCTACACCCCACTGTATCACAAGTGGAGCGGAGCAACCCTTGGCAGCCCAGTACCTGACTGGCAAGCCTATAGGCACACACAGCAGTGGAACTCCTGATCTGCCACCATAAACGCTGTTGGAGTGCTGTAAAAGGTGTATTGCTATCACGCACTTTTGGGCCACTGGCGCAAAAAGCCAGAGGCTTGCAGGCTCAACAACTCCTAGATGCCATACTGTATGTAAGATAGCAGAAGGGGTGGTTAGTTGGCAGTTTGGGGTGAGGAGTGGGAAGGGAAGGGGATGACTTGGGGGTGCATCTCAGAAGCAGCAGTGCATGCCAGATCCTATCTCCCCTTCCCCTGCTTTTTTCTGTTCCCAGGAATCTCCTTGGATTTATGCCAGATAAACGTAGGTATAAGGAGACCCATTGATAGAGATGGCCTATGGAAATGTAAATAAAAGTGATTTTTGCTTCTCTTTCCTAGGCCATCTGGTCACTCCTTCCCCAAACACACACACCATAACATGGCTTGTGCTCTTTTGGTGCCATTGCATGCTATGGTGAAGCGTTTCTCATTTAGGTGGAGGGGTGAAAATTCATGATTTTTCTCCTATGGTTACCTGTTTTTCACCTACTTTGAACTTGTCCAACACTCTAGGCAAATGCACGAAGACCCACTGGAGCAGATAAACCTGCATAGGGTGTGGAACTGAGCAGGGGAGGGCGGAGAGAGGGCAGTGTGGATGGAACGGAGGAGGGGTGGGTGGAACGGTGCAGTGGTGGGATGGAGAGGGGGGGTGCATCTAGCCCAGGAGGGGATGGGATCAGTAGTGGTGGCACATGCCGAATCCCAACCCCCTTCTCAGGCCTGATCTCCTTCTCAGGTCAACACAGACTTGTGCCAGTGATTGAACTGGTATAGGTCCAAGTTGACCCACAGCAGTTCCTGAGGCCTTCCTCAGGGCAAGGGAACAAATGTCCACACACCCCAAGGAGACCGTGAACAACCAAAACACCCCTGCAGGTTGCAGCAAAGACCACACAAGTGCCACAGCATCACCATGTAGGGATTGGGCTGTAAGTAGGGTAGGGTAGTACCCAATCAGTCTCATCAAGGTTTATTTTTTCTTTGCCTTTTAACTCCTTGCCATCCTTTGCTATCCCTCTCTTTTTTTCTTTTTGTGAGTTGATCCATGTGATTTCTTCAAGTTTCTTACATTTTTCTACCCCTTTTATTTTTCAACCTTTCAATAAACTCTATTTTAATCTTTACCTAACCAGTCTCAGTTTCACTCAGGAGGAAGCAGGTTTCCACATCTATTAGATCAGGGATGTTGTTTCATACAGAGAGCTGAATTAAGCATTCATGGTACCTGCTGAGGGCTGTAAGTGACATCATTAAGCAGGAAGTGATGTCATTAAGCAGATGATGGTCAGAAATAAGCACTTTGTATTCACGTAGAAATTCATCAGCTACAAATGGACAGAAGAGAAAATGTGCAAATCTTGTCCATATTTTTAAGATATAGGAGAGCCCAGCTATTATGCTTGGAAATTCCAATTATGATAGGGGTCAGATAAATTGTTCCATGGGCCACATTTGGCCTGCGGGCCTTATGTTTGACACCCCTGTATTAGATCGCTCTATTCTATTTATATTTCTTTTTCCCCAGGAGACAACCCCCCACTGGATTTGGAGGCTCTCTGTTCATCTCTCCTCCTAGGAGGGAAGCTTTCCAAGACAATCTGTCTGGGCTTTCCAGCTTCAGATGATGGCAGTGAATTAGCTTCTCCCAGTTTCTTCTCAGTTAACCCAGCAAATGAGAGTGGAGTGGAAAACATGGAAGAAGGTGTCCTCGCAAGGCTAGGAAATTGCTCAGTACTTTGCCCGTTTGTCTTCCATCTTTCCCTTACAGGTGGGAACTGTGATAAGGTAAAATATTATTATGAATGGTAGGCAAGAGAGGGCAACAACACTCCCACACAATTTACTGGCAGATCTTCAGCATTACTATTTGTCATTTTTATTCCGTCAGTCATTGGCTATGGTAGAAGTGCAAACTGGAATAATTAAGACAGAAGAGATATATTTCAATTATTCCAGAGGTAAATCAGCTGATTAGTTTTTGTCACAGCAATCATCATGGGTCAACCTAACCTGTTTCTGAGAACTATTATGAGGATAAATTAGGATGTTCTTTCCCACCCCCATGTATACTATTTTGAAGAGCTCCACAATGAAAGGGTGGGTTAAAAAAAAAAAGCTACACTTAAATACGAAATAAATTTGAATGTATTGAAGACATTTCATGTTTTATAAATTTAGCACAGAACATAGGAAATGAGACACCATGCTGATTGAAGAAAAGGTGAAGAAGAACCAAATTAGAAAATATCAAGATCAAGAAATAACACTGGCAGAAACCAGGTTGTCAAGACAATCTTGGGTGAAGGAAGGATGGAATCAGAGAAGCTAAGCTAATATGTAAGTCAGATTTTCTTATTTTTTCACAGCTTTATTAACTGGAAATGCTATTGGCTTGGGTCAAATGAACACAATCATCTCATTTTCAATTTCATTACCCTGCACATGCCTAATCTCGTCTGATCTCAGAAGCTAAGCAGAGTCAGACCTGGTTAGTACTTGGATGGGAGACCATCTGGGAATACCCGGTGCTGTAGGCTTATACCACAGTCTTTCGAGATTGAAGGTTGCCAACCAACCAACCAATTTCATTTAAGTGGAGTTAAATATCTAAGGTGAATTCCACAATCTGGTATTGTCCAGAAGCCATTCCAAGCTCTGAAACAGCATGCATACAATGATATCAGTGAGAGACAGTGAAAACTTCAATACATCACTGGATGCTGCTCCATGCTCTCTATGGAGACCCTGAGGCACTGAGCAAGATCAAGGACTATGCAGACTACAGTGCTCGATAAATTGTTCATGCATATGCATCTACCACCATATAGGGACACTTCCTTGTGCGTGCATGGATGTTTTCAGTGCATTCTAACAACATCTCATTTTCATGCCACGCTGGAAGCCCTTTCATAGGTACATCAAGACCCATCAAGACCCATCAAAACTTGATAGAACCAGTTGGACCTATTAATAAATTTTAGTGTGCATTATTGCTACTTCAGATCCAATTCCATACATGAAACAACAACAATCCAAAACAAATTCACTTGTGCAGTATTTGGCAGCATTCCTGGCTGGCAGTGTGAAGCAATTTATTTGAGTGACACATGGCCATTGCAGGCACTTGTAATACTAGCACTATTCAGACAGTAGAACACCAAAGATTTATGTGACATCATATCCAGCCTTCCCAGTCTCAGAGACTGTCAACATTTCTGATCCAGCTCAACTTCCAGTGGAAAATTAACATGTGAAGTCCATTGAGGCTCAATCCTACACACACTTACTGGAAGTGAGTTCCATTATGTTTAATGAGACTTACTTCTGAGTAGATGTTCCATTATGTTCAATGAGACTTACTTCTGAGTAGACTAGGGTTATGCTTTAAGATAGGTTAGCACTGAATGCAATTCCCGTGTTTCCTCTGTTAATTGTAGTAAGCCTACATGACTGGTGAAGACACAGCAAAACGAGTACCGGTGCATTAGTCATGTACAGTTGCCTGTCAAGTATGTGTTAACCTCCCACTCTGGAGCCAGGATCAGGATTGGAACCTGAGCCTAAGCATGCAGAATTGCTAGAAACATGAGTCCCAGTAGTATTACGGTCAGAGCTGAATGGGAGCACTGGAAGAAGTACTCTAGAAAGGCCTGGGTAAAATCTAGGAAGTGGTTCCTCTCACATGGAAGGACAATCAGGGCCAGCCCATTCATGAGGCTGACTGAAGTGGTAGCTTCAGGGGTACCAACCTCCATCCAACCCCTTGCCTTCACTGCTCCTCTTCTGCCTATTCCCTGGATTAGAAGAGGGAGATGGTGTGGAATGGAAAGAGTGGAGGCTTGAGAGTGTTTCTGCTCCATTCCCTTTTTCATCACCATGTAAGGGGTGGACAGCATCTGGCATGCTGCCTCAGGTGCCAGAAGGTCTTGGGTTGGCTCTGAGGACAACATTAACAGATCTTTAACATCCAATCACAGTCAGAGCCAAGGAGTCCATCTAATCAGTAGCATAGCTAACGGGTGGCTAAATGGTAAGTATTGCAGGTGCCGCAATGCGCCGTACACACAGCCCCTTCTACTCACAGTTGGAGCCATTCTTGGCAGTGGCGGCAACATGCTGGAAATGCCATTTGGTTTGGCAAGTGCCTATCTGTTGCCTTTGCTACCCGGAATGGCTCTGACAGTGAGTGGGAGGGTCCACACACCCCCTTTTGTTGCGGCGCCTGCAGTACTTACTGTTTTGCCCCCCTCAAGCTACACTACTGCATCCAGTGGGGGCTGGATTAGGAGTACAGAGAAATAGTAGGCAAACAAGCGTTCAGGTAGACAGACAACCTGAGAGACCAACGATGATCAGCCATCTCTTGAGGGATATGAACTCAGATGTGCTCCATCAAGAAATAAAGCTACATACGTTTTCCCGGAACAAGAACAACATCATTTCATATTTAACAAACTGTGGCATTCAGTATCTGAAGCAAATGAAATTCATTGCAAAGAGTTTGGTAGATCTAAGTGCGCACTGAATTTTACGAGAGCCACTAAGAACTTTACGAGAGTCTTTATGCCCTGTTTCATGTTTTTGCAAGAACCGATTTTGTGTGCAAATTTCCCCCAATGGCACCTAAATTGCTTGGGTAGAAGCTCTCAAATGCAATTCTTCTTCTGATAACAAAAGGATGGTGTGTAGGGGGTGCACCACCCCCACATCGATGTCGTACAGAGATGTACAATGGGATCAATAACTTGCTGGCATTGTTTCTGGATGGACTTCTACAAAATGTTAATTTATCTGTCCCTTGGAAGCATAAATTTCACTGATTAACCTCTCAGTCTTCTTTGATCTAACCTAATTACAGTATAAGCCTAACAAGTGTGATCGGGAATGATAATGACTCTTTAAGTGCTTCATTTATCTTTATAAAATATCTTAAGTACAATGCCGATCAATCACACTAGAATCTACAAAAAGCTGACTGAAATCTCTGCAGGGCTGTTGTAGTGCTCCCTCTTGGGGTAATGTCATTCATAGTCGTTCCTTTCTTTTATGCGGCTGTTAATCCTTTGTAGTGCATGTAATCCTCTTTGGTAACTGGCCGCCTAACTCAATTCGGTTCTTAATACCACACCTCTGTTGCCTGCTAATGTGCATGTTACTTGTTTCAGAAAGAAGGCAGAAGTTAAGAGTTATAACAGCCCACTGCCTTTGGGATGCAACTAAATAAGATTTCACTTTTCTTTAAAAAAAAAAAAAAGTATTGGAGATAATTCAAAAGCCAAGGACCGATGTCTAGATTTAGTATTACAGTAAGAAAAACAAAGTCATAATGATTGTCTTCCTCCTTACAACCCTCCCCCCAAAAAAGCATTGCATGAACCTCTTTTCTTGAAACTGTTTCTCCCATAAGTCTAGTATAGCTGAAATGTGTGTTGATCAAAGCCCTGCAGTAAAAGCACATCAACAGCAATGGCAGGACACTAATATCAGGACTGCAATCATCTAATTGGAGTGACTGTTCCCTGAAGCACTTGATCGTTATTTAGATCTTCCAGTACCCTGCTGTTAATACTCTAATTCCCAGGATTGTTCCCTTGCCACACATCTTTTCCTCCTCCTTCCATTCAACGCTTTATGCACTTCCTTGCCAACCCTGCCAAAGTCAAATTTTCAAATTATAATATGCCTAATGGATGCGACCGCAAAAGAGATGAGCAAACCAATATCCTAACTTTTGATAGCCGAGCAACGCCCAAGGGATTTGCCCAACTGCTATTTGCCTTCCTTTGACAAAATGTTCTTCAGCAGTATTTTTTTCCTTTTATTGCTTCTTGTCTGCACTGTGAGCTGGACCGTGGATTCACTGAAGGCGGGCAGCTATTGACATCAGGAGAAGTGCTTCTAATTAGTACTAAGGGAAAAAATAAACATTTATGACTAAGCGTATGGCAGTTTTCTGAGTGATGGGTAGCCCTCCAATGACAAAGACCAAAACTTCAGAATCTGCATTATAATCCTTACTGTTGGTGAAGGAAGCCAAGTTTAATATGTCTTCCCTACAGTAGGAAAAACAAAGAGCCATCAGCTTCACTTTGTCTTCGGAGTTAGAGCTCAGTCCTATCCAACTTTCAAACACTGATGCAGCTGCAATGCAGTCCCCTATCTTCAGAGCCTCCGTGACTTTCCCCATCACAGAATGCAGAGCATGTGCTATTGACACAGCTGCATCAACACTGGAAAGTTAGACAGAATTGGGCCCTTCAGCTTCTAATCATGTGAATATAAAATGGAAAACAAGGTCCCAAATATGGTATCTAAACTGCTAGTAGTTAAAATGCTTGCTTGCTTGCTTGCTTGCTTGCTTGCTTGCTTGCTTGCTTTGAGACAGAAGTATGTCTGTCTCATTTGAAAAACTAAATTCTTATTCCCAGGTATGCAGGAGTGGTTATTCAATGGTGAAAACAAAATAACTTACACAGACTCAGACACCCTTCTTCTCCTGTTTCACATGTTGCCAGGCCTGAACACTAACATTGAGAATGAATTCTACAGTGGGCTTCAGATTCAGATACAAGACAGACAAAACTGTGTACAACACATTTTGTCACAAAGGCTAACCAAAATCTACAAGGCTCTGAATGTCAGTTGCTCCCAGAGATATTAAAAATGATTGCCTTGCTTGTGGATTTTGTAGAGGCATCCTACTGAGCACCATGAAAAACTGGATGCTAGATGAACTTTTGACCTGATCCAACAGTGCTCTTCTAATGTGCTACAGACCCCATTGGCTCTGCTCACTTGCTTCTACAATGAAGACTCACATATCAGGTGGGAAGAAAAGTGATGGGCATCCAATTCTCATCCTTAACACCAAGTCAAGATCCTCCATAATGAAAATGTGTTCTTCTCTTGACTGACATAGCAGACAAATTCAGGGTGCAATCCCAACCAACATTCCCGCACTGACCTAGCTGCAATGCAGACCCAAGGTAAGGTAACAAACATGCCCTTACCTTGAGGAGGCCCCCTTGACTGCCTCCCCACTGCAGGATGCATAACTGGCAGAGTTATTTCAGTGCTGGAAAGTTGGTTAGGATTGTGTTCCCAGTCTATAATCACCCAAATTGCAGCATGCCCTGGATAAGGAGAAATAAAGCAGCGTTTCTCAAACTGTGGATCAGAGCCAATTTCAGGTGGGTCCCCATTCATTTCATTTCAATGTCTATTTTATTTTTAATATCTTAGACTTGATGCTACCATAGTATGTGACTGCATTTGGGGAAATGTTACACACCTGTACTTTTAGTAGGCTATTAATGCATATGATTTTAACAATGATAATCAATGGGGCTACTCCTTGGTAAGTGTGGATAGGATTGCAGCCTTTGGAATGTTTTTTTAAACAGATCAGCAACTGCTTGGGATGGGAAGTTCTTCTTTATTTTAAATAATTGTAAACTTTTAATTTATTTACTTGCTCTGATTTGATTTTGTTATATGCAGGGGTGTTAATTTTCCTGCTTAATCATGTCATTTCCAGCCAAGACATCACTTCTAGTGGGTTCCAACATATTATCATTCTAAAAAGTAGATCCCAGATCCCAGTGCTAAAAGGTTTGAGTACCACTGAAATAAAATATGCACCATCATGCTACAAATACTTGTTGGACAATTAATAGCTTTGAGGGGAAACAAATTGCCAAGGTGGATTCTCCCTTGCTGGAAATCTTCAACAAGAAGACTTCACAGGCACCTATTGGAGATGCCCTAGGAGGATTTCCTTCTACAGGGACTTTGAATGACCCTTCCACCTCTATGATTCTATGAATAAGGCCAGCATATAGAATTTTTTTGTGCTAACAAGTTACAAATTAACTATACCAAATCTAAAATTATTGTTTTTGGAAGATCCTGGAATCCAAGTGTTTGGAGATTCAATGGCCAAATTATAGAACAGGTTAAAACATTTAAATATTTGGGCATTCTTTTTGCGTACAATTTAGCATGGACGTCCCATTGTTTTATGGCTCGTTCTCTTGCTAAAGCCTCTTCGCAAGCCATTGTCAGCTTCTTTCACAGTAAAGGTGGCAAGTTTATTCCGGCGGCGTTGAAGGCCTTCAATGCGAAATGCTCCCCCCAATTATTATATGGGGTTCCACTTTGGATTAGGTCATTCAATAATTCACTAGAGCAGATTCAATCAACTTTCTTAAGAAGCACACTGGGTTTGCCCTGTGTGTGTCTTATGCGGTGCTCTGTCTTGAATCAGGCCAAATCCAACTTGAAACACTTGCGTGGATTAGAGCGATTAAATTTTGGCTCAAAATATTCTATAATTCTGACCCTAACACTCTTTTACATCACCTCCTTGTTGACCCTTACTTCTCTGATAAACTTTGGAGTGCAAAAATAAAACAATTGGGAGTTGAGCCTGACTTACTTGGTCATTTGCCCCAAGCCGAGGCTTTTAGGCTCATTAAAGGGAAACTCCTGGATATTCACTCCTCCTATATTTTATCTGCAGCCAATAAAACTTGTTCACCTTTATTTTATCACTTACCAGTTGAAATTAGGAAAAGTAGGTGAAATTGGGAAAGTAGGTGAAATTCCCAATTATCTCTATATTTTGGAATGCCCAAAGATTAGAAGGGCCTTTTCTATGGCCCGTAGCAATTCTATTCCATCTTCTGTTCTTTGGGGTAGATTTAATGGCATTCCTTTCCAGGAAAGAATTTGTCCCTGTCCTCAGCGGGCTGTAGAAACGTTAGACCACCTTCTTCTTCATTGTCCGCTTCACAATGAGGCCAGAAGGAAATGTCTGGCCCTTCAATTTCACCTTAACACCCTTGCTGAGGATTTTGCTAGACTGCAATTTTTATTAACCTCCACTGATTTTGACATTGTTTCTCAGATAGCTAAATTTATCTCACAAATCGTGGCGACTAATCTGAAGCGTGCCCCTACTCTCTGAAGTGTTTGGTTATAGGTGTTATTTGTAGTTTGCTATGTTATGCTTGTGCACTTCTGTATGTTTTTTTTTTGCTGTATGCTTAATAATGCCTAATAAAGGTGTCTGAATCTGAGAATAAGGCCAGCAAAACACACCCTGAACTCCAAAAAGACAGGCATGTTACATAATTGGAGAGAAATTTTCAGAAAGATAACTCTATCCCTCCCACACACATGTGTGTATTTGTGCATGTGTATCTGTATGTGTGCAAAGCGCTGATGATGTGATACAGCAGCTAAGAGACGGAGCTGGAAATTGGGATTTCCTAATTTGCATATTACTTCTGCATACCAGGTGGCCTTGGGCAAGCCCTCGCAGCCTCAGCTCCAGGTATAGTATAAACATAATAATAATGCTTACCTTACAAGGCTGATGCAAGGAATGTGTAAAGCTCTTTGCAGCACTACAGTTTTATTATCCTTATTCTGCAGGTCATCTACCAATTTTATAGAAAGCCAAATTATTCCCACCCTTAAATATGGTCTCAAGGCACTTTCTCATGCAGCAGAGCTGATGAATGTATATAACTGAATTTATATACAGCCATAAGCAAACACTTGAGTGCTATACCTTGCGTGGGTGGATGCTGTCCCCATCTACTCAACTATATTTGATGCCCCGGCGAAACAGATTAGAATTCAGAGTGGAGGAATCACTCCCATCAAAATGTATAGCATGAGACAGGTTTATAAAAGTGACACATTTATTTTGTCTCTCTGTAGCACGGTGGAGACAGGGCATGCAAAGGACTGCAGCCCAGTTATTGTTGTCCTGTAAAGTGCCACAGCTTTTATCTATCAAGCAAGTAACTGTGCATTGTGATGGACTGCTTGTACATGTGACTGTATGGAAATGCAGCTTTTTAAAGCAAAATTTCTAAGACTGAAATCTATTAGACTGCAGTAATCCTTACCTGTAAGTAAATCCAGTTGAATTCAATAGGGTTTATTTCTGAGAAGGCATGCATAAAATTTCACTGTTGATTGGTCTTTTTCATGCTGCGCTCAAGCACATTACTACCGTGTTTCCCCGAAAATAAGACCTAGTGTGTTTTTTGAGAATTGCTGAAATATAAGACCTACCCCGAAAATGACCTAGTTGTGATCAGGGCCAGGAGGGGTAGGTGGGAGGGGTCCTCGGGTGGTGCAGGTGGACAACATGACCGGGAACAATGCACTCCTGAGTGCCACCTACAAGGCTCCTGCTGTGCTGCCTGGGGCAGAGGACGCTGAGGAGAAGCTGAGGCAGGAAGCAGCAAGTGAGGCAACCCTGCCTACACTGCCTGGGCTCTGAGACTCTCCACACATTCCAGGGAGTAAGTCCCATTAACTATAAAGGGACTGACTTCTGGGATGCTGGGAGATATTTTTGTAAGGTATATTTTTGTACATGAATGACTGTGGATTGTTGTACATTAAAAATAAAAATAAAACCTACCCCGAAAATAAGACCTAGTGTGTTTTTTTGAGCCATATATATATATATATATATATATATATATATATATATATATATATATATATATATATATATATAAGACAGTGTCTTATTTTCGAGGAAACTGGGTAATATATCTTTTTAAAAGATGAATCTGATCTGACACTAGATTACATTTTCAAGGAAAGTAAAACATATTCAAGTCTTCTGCATAAAATTTCTTCATGATTGGTAACCCATTAGAAGAGCCTACTGGAAAATTCTTTCCCATTTAAAGATGAACCATCGCCAGCACTTCTTGTTTGCTGCTTTTCAAAGAACTCTCTTCCATTTCAAATTTTATTTCATCATCCATTTTCACATTAAGACAGTCTTTTAGCAATTGTGTTGCAGAAACACAAGGGCATAATGAAGTAATAATAGAGTTACATAAGTGCCTGAGTTTTTTTAATTACATTGCAGTCTCATGTATACTGATTCCCTATACACAGAGCGTAATATGTCTCTGTGTCATATAGTAAATTGAACTCCTTGCCACAGGAAGCTGGCAAAGGAATCTGAATTATTATATTATTATCTGAATCTGAATTATTATACTGCAAAGGAATCTGAAACGAAGGACTACAATTCAAGCAAGAGGTGAACATCTACTGGTGTTTGTACATCTTCAAGCTATCCTGATAAGAGCCGAAAATAAGAGTGACAACAGGAATATTTCATTTATGCTTTTTTATTCTCTTTCAAGCAGCAGTGAGAAGCAAAATATCAAATTCATTATGAAGTAACTAGCACAGTGCCTGTCAGAAGAAGAGGTTGCAATTCAAGATATGGTACTAGTCTTGCCTAACATGCTTTTTATTTGTATTTGTGATGTGTGGCAATGGTTTAAATGTGTATGTAATACTGGATCCCTGCCTGGAGACCCAGGCCAGTATCATAGGGTTTGAATGAGGTTGATGGCAAGAGGCCATTGATCCCACAGGCTTCAAGGACAACTGCACCTTTGGTCTATTAGAGCAAACACACACACGTCTACCCCATCTCTCTAGCTAGCTTGTTTGGAAGATTCATTTATTCGTTTAATAGACTTATATCTGGCACAACTGTCTCTGGAAGATCTTATAGCAGCACTATCCTAGGCATAACTACTTAGATGTATGTCCCATTGTGGTTCAATGGGGCTTACTCTCAGGAAAGTGTGGATTCAGTTGAAGCCTTATGCCTCAATCCTATCAAGGGCTTACAACAGCCACTGTTGTGTGCTTTGGGGGCACAAACACAAATGGCTGGAGGTTCCATGTGGATCATGGGCAAAATAGGGCAGGGAACAGGAAGGCAGGGGTGGACTTCAGTGGCAGTGCACATGCCAGGATCCTATCCCCCTCTACCTGGTGTGATACACCTCCTGAAGCTCCTCAGACTTATGCCAGCTAAAAAAATGGTGTAGTTCCATGAGCCAGGTGGCCTACAGGGAGGGAAGTAAAGATTTTTAGTTACCTCTCTTGGATCACATGCCCCCACCACCACCACAGCATGCAGTGCACGCTTTGTTGGGGATAGGATTGGGCTTCCTGTCTGTGACTTGACTTATCTGAACAAAAGAATTAAATCATATGATAAATATTACAGTGAAATGTAAAAGGTACTATTTTGTGCTCAGTATAAGGAACTGGAACAAATCGTATTTGTTTGAGTAGGATTTAAGCGAAACAAGCAATAAACAGAGTTACATTAGCCAGTTCCTAAAGAAAGAGTTACTGCACAAGATGGTTAGATGAGTCTAAATGGTGGTTGTGAAACCTTCCATCTCACCAGTTGCAGAGTGCCATTACAATTCAATCACATTTTATTAGCTGCAAATAGCATTTTAGTTTAGTATAGCAATGGATATGCACTATATTTGAAAAGCAAAAGGAAATGAAGATCACTGCCATATACACCTTTAGGCTTATACACTTTTACCCAAGAGTAAATCCCATTGAACTCAGTGTGGTTTACTTCTGAGTAGACATGTATAGGATTGTGCTGCTACTGTTGTGTTAATCCATTAATCATCTGGATGATTAACCTAATGAAGACTGAAAAAGTCTTCAAATGCAGAAAGGTTGCAATTACTACATATAGGGTACATAGTGAAAGGGGGTTATTGAAGGTGGTAAAGAAATGTAGATTGTCATTCATGCAGGTTTGCCAATCATGCATGAGTTAAGATCATGGGACAAGGGGGGCGGGCAGGCATGGGTAAGACACAATGGAGATATTGCCAGATGAGCCAAGGCAAAGATTTATATCTTTCATGGGCATGATTAAAAAAATAAAAAGAGCCCAAATGTGAAAGTACAATTGGAGCTCAATATCTATAGGGGGTCCATTTTAGATCCCACCACCTCCACCACATGGATACAAAAACCTAATTGAATCCATGGATGGGGTCCATCTCCTATGTCTGGGAGGCTATCTGAGACCCAGGGAGGCCTTGCGTGGCCTCCCTGAGCCTCAGAAGGCCTTAGAACAGGGGTGCTCAATAGGTGGATCGCGATCTACCGGTAGATCGCGAGGCAAAATGAGTAGATCGCGGAGTGCTGACCCCCCCCTTCAGGTGCCTCTGGGAGGAAACGCCGGGAGTAAGGCCCATTGTACTCAATGGGGCTTACTCCCAGGTAAGTGTGGCTAGGATTGCAGCCTCACAGCCTAATCCTAGGCATGTCTACTCAGGAGTAAGTCCTGTTATACTCAGTGGGGCTCAAGGTACACCAACATACATTGTACACATAAATGTTAGATGTTATGATGGCGCGAACATTGTAAAAAAAACTCTGGTAGATCTCCGGTCCTTGCTGGGTTTCAAAGTAGCTCGCGAGCCAAAGAAGTGTGAGCACCCCTGCCTTAGAAGATCTCTCAGAGGCCTTAGAAAGGCACTTCTGGTTTTTGCAAAAACCAGATGTGCCTTTCTAAGGCTTGGGAGGGCTTCACAAGGCTTCCCTGTGTCTCAGAAAGCCTCCTGGATTCAAGTGGTAGGCACTTCCAGTTGCATCCAGGAGAGGTGAGGCCCTCCAGCATAGGTTCAGAACCCGCGCTAAGTCAAATCTGCTAATTCTGAACCCGCAGATAAAGAGGGCCCACCTGTACTGGCAAACCAACTGATAAAATTGTAAACAATCAGGATCCACACGAACCTATGCCACATTTCCCGATGCAGCGGCAATCCCCCTGTGCAGCTTTGCACTTGTTTAGCAAATGACCTACAGGACGTGGCTGGAATTTTATGGTTCCTTTCCTACAGTGCCAGAAGGGATGGGCTTTTTTATTATTATTTCTCTGTCTTCCTGGAGTGTTGGGAGATCCTTCATTGAGTCTGACTTGGCCAGACACTTTGCTGTATAATAGGTCAAAATTAGTAAGGCAAGTTCAATATGGGCTGGAAGTGGGCAAGATAAAGAAGCCAATGGTGACTAGCAAGAAGTGGTGAAAGGAGGCTTTCCAAGACGAACATCATACAGCTGACTGGTTAAGGAGACCTGGTGAGAGAGCTGTCCCTTTGGCTTGAAGCAGTGGCGGACCTGTGACGTGGCAGAGGGGAAAATGCCCCCGGGTGCTGCACTTGCTGTGTGCTCGCCCCACGCCCACCACTGCTGCCTCTGCCCACCGCACCACCCCACCTGCCTGTCCAAGCTTTTCGGTGGGCAGACAAGGCTCATTGAGAAATTGGAAGTATTGTTTAAAACAGCGCAAGAAGCCTCAGAAGGCTTCTCGATCACAGTCACATGAGGCTTCGTGAGCCTCAGTAAGTTTCCTGGGGAGGGGGAGCAGTGGCGTGTTGGGGGGTGGCATGTTGCAGAACTGCCCTGAGGCGCAATGAGGGTAGGTCTGCTACTGGCTTGATGATGCTGCAACATCTTTCTTGGCACATAATCACAATGTGTAAGCTGTGAAAGGCAACTGTCAGTTGTATTTCTGATCCAAAGCTTTGATGTGGGATGGGATGACCCATCCAAGATGAGGTACAGCTTGCAAATAATGCTGTTTGCTAGCTTTCATCTTGGTAGCAAACTTGCTCACACT